>NC_141876.1:452528469-452842844 GCF_056163025.1 Triticum urartu | reverse complement strand
TCGATAACCCTTAGCGACAAGCCGAGCTTTGTAGATGGTCACATTACCATCTGCGTCTGTCTTCTTCTTAAAGATCCATTTATTTTCTATGGCTTGCCGCTCAACGGGCAAGTCAGTCAAAGTCCATACTTTATTTTCATACATGGATCCTATCTCGGATTTCATGGCTTCCAGCCATTTGTCGGAATCCGGGCCCGCCATCGCTTCTTCATAGTTCGAAGGTTCACCGTTGTCTAACAACATGATTTCCAAGACAGGGTTGCCGTACCACTCTGGTGCGGAACGTGTCCTTGTGGACCTTCGAATTTCAGTAGGAGCTTGATCAGAAGTATCTTGATCATCATCATTAACTTCCTCTCTAATTCGTGCAGGCACCACAGGAACATTTTCCTGAGTTGCGCCACTTTCCGTTTCAAGAGGTAATACTTCATCAAGTTCTACTTTCCTCCCACTTACTTCTTTCGAGAGAAACTCTTTCTCTAGAAAAGATCCATTCTTGGCAACAAAGATCTTGCCTTCAGATCTGAGGTAGAAGGTATACCCAATAGTTTCTTTAGGGTATCCTATGAAGACGCATTTTTCCGACTTGGGTTCGAGCTTTTCAGGTTGAAGTTTCTTGACATAAGCATCGCATCCCCAAACTTTTAGAAACGACAGCTTGGTTTCTTCCCAAACCATAATTCATACGGTGTCGTCTCAACGGATTTCAACGGAGCCCTAATTAAAGTGAATGCGGCAGTCTCTAAAGCATAGCCCCAAAATGATAGCGGTAAATCGGTAAGAGACATCATAGATCGCACCATATCTAATAGAGTGCGATTACGACGTTCGGACACACCATTACGCTGAGGTGTTCCAGGCGGCATGAGTTGTGAAACTATTCCACATTTTCTTAAGTGTGTGCCAAATTCGTGACTCAAGTATTCTCCCCCACGATCTGATTGCAAGAACTTGATTTTCCTGTCACGTTGATTCTCAACCTCACTCTGAAATTCCTTGAAATTTTCAAAGGTCTCAGACTTGTGTTTCATTAAATAGACATACCCATGTCTACTCAAGTCATCAGTGAGGGTGAGAACATAATGATAGCCACCGCGAGCCTCAACACTCATTGGACCGCATACATCAGTATGTATGATTTCCAATAAGTTGGTTGCTCGCTCCATTGTTCCTGAGAATGGAGTCTTGGTCATTTTACCCATGAGGCATGGTTCGCACGTGTCAAATGATTCATAATCAAGAGACTCTAAAAGTCCATCTGCATGGAGCTTCTTCATGCGTTTGACACCTATGTGACCAAGGCGGCAGTGCCACAAGTATGTGGGACTATCATTATCAACCTTACATCTTTTGGTATTCACACTATGAATATGTGTAGCATTACGCTCGAGATTCATTAAGAATAAACCATTCACCATCGGAGCATGACCATAAAACATATCTCTCATATAAATAGAACAACCATTATTCTCGAATTTAAATGAGTAGCCATCTCGAATTAAACGAGATCCTGATACAATGTTCATGCTCAAAGCTGGCACTAAATAACAATTATTGAGGTTTAAAACTAATCCCGTAGGTAAATGTAGAGGTAGCGTGCGGACGGCGATCACATCGACCTTGGAACCATTCCCGACGCGCATCGTCACCTCGTCCTTCGCCAGTCTCTGCTTATTCCGCAGCTCCAGCTTTGAGTTACAAATGTGAGCAACCGCACCGGTATCAAATACCTAGGAGCTACTACGAGTACTGGTAAGGTACACATCAATTACATGTATATCACATATACCTTTCGTGATGCCGGCCTTCTTGTCCGCTAAGTATTTGGGGCAGTTCCGCTTCCAGTGACCACTTCCCTTGCAATAAAAGCACTCAATCTCGGGCTTGGGTCCATTCTTTGGCTTCTTCCCGGCAGCTTGCTTACCGGGCACGGCAACTCCCTTGCCGTCCTTCTTGAAGTTCTTCTTACCCTTGCCTTTCTTGAGCTTAGTGGTTTTATTCACCATCAACACTTGATGTTCCTTTTTGACTTCTACCTCTGCTGATTTCAGCATTGCAAATACTTCAGGAATGGTCTTTTCCATCCCCTGCATATTAAAGTTCATCACAAAGCTCTTGTAGCTCGGTGGAAGCGACTGAAGGATTCTGTCAATGACCGCGTCATCCGGGAGATTAACTCCCAGCTGAGTCAAGCGGTTATGTAACCCAGACATAGTGAGTATGTGCTCACTGACAGAACTGTTTTCCTCCATCTTACAGCTAAAGAACTTGTCAGAGACTTCATATCTCTCGACCCGGGCATGAGCTTGAAAAACCATTTTTAGCTCTTCGAACATCTCATATGCTCCGTGTCTCTCAAAACGCTTTTGGAACCCCGGCTCTAAGCTGTAAAGCATGCCGCACTGAACGAGGGAGTAGTCATCGGTACGTGTCTGCCAAGCGTTCATAATGTCTTGTTCTGCAGGGAGAGCAGGTGCTTCACCTAGCGGTGCTTGTAGGACATAATCTTTCTTGGTAGCTATGAGGATGATCCTCAGGTTCCGGACCCAGTCCGTATAGTTGCTGCCATCGTCTTTCATCTTGGTTTTCTCTAGGAACGCGTTGAAGTTGAGGACAACGTTGGCCATTTGATCTACAATACATGTTGTAAAGATTTTAGACTAAGTTCATGATAATTAAGTTCATCTAATCAAATTATTCAATGAAATCCCACTCAGATAGACATCCCTCCAGTCATCTAAGTATAACATGATCTGAGTTAACTAGGCTGTGTCCGATCATCACGTGAGACGGACTAGTCAACATCGGTGAACATCTTCATGTTGATCGTATCTTCTATACGACTCATGCTCGACCTTTCGGTCTTCTGTGTTCCGAGGCCATGTCTGTACATGCTAGGCTCGTCAAGTCAACCTAAGTGTTTGCATGTGTAAATCTGTCTTACACCCGTTGTATGTGAACGTTGGAATCTATCACACCCGATCATCACGTGGTGCTTCGAAACAACGAACTGTCGCAACGGTGCACAGTTAGGGGGAACACTTTCTTGAAATTATTATGAGGGGTCATCTTATTTACTACCGTCGTTCTAAGTAAACAAGATGCAAAAACATGATAAACATCTCATGCAATCAAATAATAGTGACATGATATGGCCAATATCATATAGCTTCTGTGATCTCCATCTTGGGGCTCCATGACCATCTTGTCACCGGTATGACACCATGATCTCCATCATCATGATCTCCATCATCGTGTCTCCATGAAGTTGCTCGCCGACTATTACTTCTACTACTATGGATAACACGTTTAGCAATAAAGTAAAGTAATTTACATGGCGTTTCTCAATGACACACAGGTCATACAAAAAATAAAGACAACTCCTATGGCTCCTGCCAGTTGTCATACTCATCGACATGCAAGTCGTGATTCCTATTACAAGAACATGATCTCATACATCACATATGGCATTCATCATTCATCACAACTTTGGCCATATCACATCACAAAACACTTGCTGCAAAAACAAGTTAGACGTCCTCTAATTGTTGTTGCAAGTTTTACGTGGCTGCAAGAGGGTTCTAGCAAGAACGTTTTCTTACCTACGTTAAAGCCACAACGTGATTTGTCAACTTCTATTTACCCTTCATAAGGACCCTTTTCATCAAATCCGCTCCAACTAAAGTGAGAGAGACAGACACCCGCCAGCCACCTTATGCAACTAGTGCATGTCAGTCGGTGGAACCGGTCTCACGTAAGCGTACGTGTAAGGTTGGTCCAGGCCGCTTCATCCCACAATACCGCTGAAGCAAAATAAGACTAGTAGCGGCAAGAAAGTTGACAACATCTACGCCCACAACAAATTGTGTTCTACTCGTGCAAAGAGAACTACGCATAGACCTAGCTCATGATGCCACTGTTGGGGAACGTTGCAGAAAACAAAAAAAATTCCTATGTATTCACCAAGATCCATCTATGAGTTCATCTAGCAATGAGTGATCGGATGCATCTACATACCTTGGTAGATCGCGAGCGGAAGCGTTCAAAGAACGGGGATGAGGGAGTCGTACTCGTCGTGATCCAAATCACCGGAGATCCTAGCACCGAACGGACGGCACCTCCGCGTTCAACACACGTACGGTCAGCGTGATGTCTCCTCCTTCTTGATCGAGCAAGGGGGAAGGAGAGGTTGATGAAGATCCAGCAGCACGACGGCGTGGTGGTGGATGCAGCAGTCACCGCAGCAGGGCTTCGCCGTTCTACTGCGAGAGGGAGAGGTGTAGCAGGGGAGAGGGAGGCGCCAAGACTTCAGGGTGCGGCTGCCCTCCCTCCCCCCCCCCCTTATATAGGCCCCCTAGGGGGTGCGCCGGCCCTAGGAGATGGGATCTCCTAGGGGGGTGGCGGCCAAGGGGGAGAAGTGCCCCCCAAGGCAAGTGGAGGCGCCCCCTTCCCTAGGGTTCCCAACCCTAGGCGCATGGGGGCCCAAGGGGGGGGGCACTAGCCCACTATGGGCTGGTTCCCTCCCCACTTCAGCCCATGGGGCCCTCCGGGATGGGTGGCCCCACCCGGTGGACCCCCGGGACCCTTCCGGTGGTCCCGGTACAATACCGTTGACCCCCAAAACTCTCCCGATGGCCGAAACGCACTTCCTATATATAATTCTTCACCTCCGGACCATTCCGGAACTCTTCGTGACGTCCAGGATCTCATCCGTGACTCCGAACAACTGCATACTCATATCCATACAACCCTAGCGTCATTGAACCTTAAGTGTGTAGACCCTACGGGTTCGGGAGACATGTAGACATGATCGAGACGACTCTCCGGTCAATAACCAACAGCGGGATCTGCATACCCATGTTGGCTCCCACATGCTCCTCGATGATCTCATCGGATGAACCACGATGTCGACGATTCAAGCAACCCCGTACACAATTCCCTTTATCAATCGGTATGTTACTTGCCGAGATTCGATCGTCGGTATCCCAATACCTCGTTCAATCTCGTTACCGGCAAGTCACTTTACTCGTACCGTAATGCATGATCCCGTGACTAGACACTTGGTCACTTTGAGCTCATTATGATGATGCATTACCGAGTGGGCCCAGAGATACCTCTCCGTCATACAGAGTGACAAATCCCAGTCTTGATCCGTGTCAACCCAACAGACACTTTCGGAGATACCCGTAGTATACCTTTATAGTCACCCAGTTACGTTGTGACGTTTGGTACATCCAAAGCACTCCTACGGTATCCGGGAGTTACACGATCTCATGGTCTAAGGAAAAGATACTTGACATTGGAAAAACTCTAGCAAACAAACTATACGATCTTGTGCTATGTTTAGGATTGGGTCTTGTCCATCACATCATTCTCCTAATGATGTGATCTCGTTATCAATGACATCCAATGTCCATAGTCAGGAAACCATGACTATCTGTTGATCAACGAGCTAGTCAACTAGAGGCTTACTAGGGACATGTTGGTGTCTATGTATTCACACATGTATTACGATTTCCGGATAACACAATTATAGCATGAATAAAAGACAATTATCATGAACAAGGAAATATAATAATAATCCTTTTATTATTGCCTCTAGGGCATATTTCCAACATAACTTTGCATCTTTTGGCTTCAATATTATGAATATGTGTATCACTACAATCGAGATTCAAAAATAGACCACTCATCAAGGGTGCATGACCATAAAAGATATTACTCATATAAATAGAACAACCATTATTCTCTGATTTAAATGAATAATGTCTTGCGTCAAACAAGATCCAGATATAATGTCCATGCTCAACGCTGGCACCAAATAACAATTATTTAGGTCTAAAACTAATCCCGACGGTAGATGTAGAGGTAGCGTGCCGACGGCGATCACATCGACTTTGGAACCATTTCCCACGTGCATCGTCACCTCGTCCTTAGCCAATCTTCATTTAATCCGTAGCCCCTATTTCGAGTTCCAAATATGAGCAACAAAACCAGTATCAAATACTTAGGCGCTACCACGAGCATTAGTAAGGTACACATCAATAACATGTATATCGAATATACCTTTCACTTTGCCATCCTTCTTATCCGCCAAATACTTGGGGTAGTCCCGCTTCCACTGACCAGTCCCTTTGTAGTAGAAGCACTCAGTTTCAGGATTAGGTCCAGACTTGGCCTTCTTCCCTTGAGCAGCAACTGGCTTGCTGTTCTTCTTGAAGTTCCCCTTCTTCCCTTTGCCCTTTTTCTTGAAACTAGTGATCTTGTTCACCATCAACACTTGATGCTCCTTCTTGATTTCGACCTCCGCAGCCTTTAGCATCGCGAAGAGCTCAAGAATTGTATTTTCCATCCCTTGCATATTATAGTTCATCACGAAGCCTTTATAGCTTGGTGGCAGTGATTGAAGAACTCTGTCAATGACACTATCATCAGGAAGATTAACTCCCAGCTGAGTCAAGTGGTTATGGTACCCAGACATTCTGAGTATGTATTCACTGACAGAACTATTCTCCTCCATTTTGTAGCTGTAGAACTTGTTGGAGACTTCATATCTATCAACTCGGGCATTTGCTTGAAATATTAACTTCAACTCCTGGAACATCTCATATGCTCCATGACGTTCAAAACGCCTTTGAAGTCCCGATTCTAAGCCGTAAAGCATGGCACACTTAACTATTGAGTAGTCATCAGCTTTGCTCTGCCAGACGTTCATAACATCCGGAGTTGCTCCTGCGGCGGGTCATGCACCTAGCGGTGCTTTCAGGATGTAATTCTTCTGTGCAGCAATGAGTATATTCCTCAAGTTACGAACCCAGTCCGTGTAGTTGCTACCATCATGTTTCAACTTAGCTTTCTCTAGGAACGCATTAAAATTCAAGGGAACGGTAGCATGGGACATTGATCTACTACAACATAGATATGCAAAAAACTATCAGGTACTAAGTTCATGATAAATTAACGTTCAATTAATCATATTACTTAAGAACTCCCACTTAGATAGACATCTCTCTAGTCATCTAAATGATCACGTGATCCATATCAACTAAACCATGTCCGATCATCACGTGAGATGGAGTAGTTTTCAATGGTGAACATCTCTATGTTGATCATATCTACTATACGATTCACATTCGACCTTTTGGTCTCAGTTAACCCGAGTATTCTGCACGTGCAAAACTAGCTTGCACCCGTTATATGTGAACATAGAGCTTATCACACCCGATCATCATGTAGTGTCTGGGCACGACGAACTGTGGCAACGGTGCATACTCAGGGAAAACACTTATACCTTGAAATTTAGTGAGAGATAATTTTATAATGCTACCGCCGTACTAAGCAAAATAAGATGCATAAAGGATAAACATCACATGCAATCAAAATATGTGACATGATATGGCCATCATCATCTTGTGCCTTTGATCTCCATCTCCAAAGCACCATCATGATCTCCATCGTCACCGGCTTCACACCTTGATCTCCATCGTAGCATCATTGTCGTCTCGCCAACTATTGCTTCTACGACTATCGCTACCGCTTAGTAATAAAGTAAAGCAATTACATGGCAATTGCATTTTATACAATAAAGCGACAACCATAAGGCTCCTGCCAGTTGCCGATAACTTTTACAAAACATGATCATCTCATACAACAATTTATATCTCATCACGTCTTGACCATATCACATCACAACATGCCCTGCAAAAACAAGTTAGACGTCCTCTACTTTTTTGTTGCAAGTCTTACGTGGATGCTACGGGCTTCCAGCAAGAACTGTTCTTACCTACACATCAAAACCACAATGATTTTTCGTCAAGTGTGTTGTTTTAACCTTCAACAAGGACCGGCCCTAGTTAAACTCGATTCAACTAAAGTTGGAGAAACATACACCCGCTAGCCACCTGTGTGCGAAGCACGTCGGTAGAACCAGTCTCATGAACGCGGTCATGTAATGTCGGTCTGGGCCGCTTCATCCAACAATACTGCTGAATCAAAGTAAGACGTTGCTGGTAAGCAGTATGAATATTATCGCCCACAACTCATTCTATTCTACTCGTGCATATATCATCTACGCATAGACCTGGCTCGCATGCCACTGTTGGGAAACGTAGTAATTCAAAAAAAATCCTACGAACATGCAAGATCTATCTAGGAGATGCATAGCAATGAGACGGAAGTGTGTACACGTACCCTCGCAGACCGAAAGCGGAAGCGTTTAGTAACGTGGTTGATGTAGTCGAACATCTTCACGATCCAACCGATCCAAGTACCGAACGTACGGCACCTCCGTGTTCAGCACACATTCAGCTTGATGACGTCCCTCGAGCTCTTGATCCAGTAGAGGGTCGAGGGAGACTTCCGTCAGCATGACGGCGTGGCAAGGGTGATGGTGATGTGATCCGCGCAGGGCTTCGCCTAAGCACTACGACGCTATGACCGGAGGAGTAAACTGTGGAGGGGAGCACCGCACACGGCTAAGAGAACTATTGGTGTGCCTTTGGGGTGCCCCTGCCCACGTATATAAAGGAGGGGGGAGAGAGGCTGGCAGCCAGGAGGAGCGCGCCATGGGGGAGTCCTACTTGGACTCCTAGTCCAAGTAGGGTTCCCCCCCCCTTCCTTTCTTCCACCACAGGGAATAGGAAGGAGAGGGAGAGGGAAAGGGAAGGGGGGCGCCGCCCCCTCCTCCTTGTCCTATTCGGGCTCCCAAGGAGGGGCGTGTAGCCACCCCACGCGGGCTTCCCTCTCTCTCCCTTAGGCCCGTGTCGGCCCAATACTTCCCCGGGGTGTTCCGGTAACCCCTCGGTACTCCGGAAAATACCCGAATCACTCGGAACCATTCCGATGTCCGAATATAACCTTCCAATATATGAATCTTTACCTCTCCGCCATTTCGAGACTCCTCGTCATGTCCGTGATCTCATCGGGACTCCGAACAAACTTCAGTCACCAAAACACATAACTCATAATACAAATCGCCATCGAATGTTAAGCGTGCGGACCCTACGGATTCGAGAACTATGTAGACATGACCGAGACACATCTCCGGTCAATAACCAATAGCGGAACCTGGATTCTCGTATTGGCTCCTACATATTCTACGAAGATCTTTATCGGTCAAACCGCATAACAACATACGTTATTCCCTTTGTCATCGGTATGTTACTTGCCCGAGATTCGATCGTCAGTATCATCATACCTAGTTCAATCTCGTTACCGGCAAGTCTCTTTACTCGTTCCGTAATGCATCATCCCGCAGCTAACTCATTAGTCACATTGCTTGCAAGGCTTATAGTGATGTGCATTACCGAGAAGGCCTAGAGATACCTCTCCGGTACACTAAGTGACAAATCCTAATCTCGATCTATGCCAACTCAACAAACACCTTCGGAGACACCTGTAGAGCATCTTCATAATCACCCAGTTACGTTGTGACATTTGATAGCACACAAGGTGTTCCTCCGGTATTCGGGGGTTGCATAATCTCATAGTCAGAGGAATATGGATAAGTCATGAAGAAAGCAATAGCAATAAAATTAAACGATCATAATGCTAAGCTTACGGATGGGTCTTGTCCATCACATCATTCTCTAATGATGTGATCCCGTTTATCAAATGACAACACATGTCTATGGTCAAGAAACTTAACCACCTTTGACTAACGAGCTAGTCAAGTAGAGGCATACTAGGGACACTCTGTTTGTTTATGTATTCACACATGTACTAAGTTTCCGGTGAATACAATTCTAGCATGAATAATAAACATTTATCATGATATAAGGAAATATAAATAACAATTTTATTATTGCCTCTAGGGCATATTTCCTTCACCCATTATATATGTGGGTAGGGCTTGCGCAACCGATTTGATAAGCACCTCCCTGCTTGGCTGTGCCAAACACCCATCTCCCCACTGCATTAGTCGTTTCGTCGGGCTCATTTGAAGATTTTGGAACCAACCTTTTGACATGCGGCCATCTGGTGTTGGGAGCCCTAAATACTTCTCTTCGAAAACCATATTAGACACATTCAAGACACCACGCACTTCCTCCTGTTTTAACTCCGGGCATGATTTACCAAATAATATAGAGCACTTGTCATAATTTAGAGTTTTTCTAGTTGCTTCACTATATAACTCAAGGAGAGTTTTCACCTTCTCTGCTTGTTCCTTTGAAGCTTCAAAGAACAACATGGTATCATCTGTGAACAGAAAATGTGACATGTCGGGTGCCCGCCTGCACACTTTAATAGGGGTAATCTCGCCAGCACCCACCTTATGCTTTAGGATAGAAGACAAAGCGTCGGCCACAAATAATAACAAAAAGGGTGAGAGAGGATTGCCTTGCCGAAGCCCATGTGACGGTGCGAATGAATCCAAGAGGGTTCCATTTAATCTACCAGAGTATCTCACAAAGGTGACACATGACATTATCCAGTCCACCCATCTGTGAGAGAAGCCCAACTTTTGCATCACCCGCTTCAAGAACGACCAATCAACACGATCATATGCTTTGGCGAGATCCAGCTTACCAGCGCAAAAACTTCTTGTGGGATCCTTCTCCTGCTTTATATGATGGATACATTCAAAAGCCACTAGGGCCTTATCTGTGATGAGCCTACCCGGAATAAAAGCACTTTGCTCAACTGATATAATATTATCCAACAAAGGTCTCAACCGATTAACCAAGCATTTAGATATGACCTTGTAAATAACATTGCACAAACTTATGGGCCTATAATGTGTGAGCATAGTACGGTTAGGGATTTTGGGTATAAGAACAATAGCGGTTGAATTTACCCCTTCCAGCATGATCCCCGTCATAAAGAATTCCCTGACCGCTGCCACCACACTATTCTTTAGCGTGCTCCAATGCCGCTGATAAAACCTTGCTGGAAAACCATCTGGGCTGGTGCCTTTAATGGGCCAATCTAAAACAACGCATCTGCAATCTCCTTCTCACTAAACGGGGCACATAGACACTCGTTATCCTCTTCCGACACCTTTGTCTCCAACAAGTCCAAGACCTCTGATGCCATCAGATTGTGATTAGCCAAAAAAATTCCCCCAAAATACTCATTGGCCATACCGGCCATTTCAGTGAAATATGTATGGACACCTCCTATACTATCAGTTAGGCTGCGTATTTTATTCTTCCTCGCATGCCATACCGCTTTATTTTGGAAATATTTGGTGTTACGATCACCTTCTTTGAGCCATGATATTCGAGACCTTTGCATCCAAAACATCTCTTCCTGATAGATAAGTTCATTCAATTTGTCCATTATATTCCTTATCTCTTGCCTATCTGCATTCATATGCATAAGTTCCTCTAGCTGTGTTGGTGATTTTGCCAACTCCCTCACCACATTGCCGAACCACTTGTTACTCCAGGCTCCAAGGGTGGCCATGGTTTTCTTCAGCGCAATCTACAGTTTTTCTAGGTTATCAACAGCCCCCACCGAGTCCCAAGCTTCCTTGATTACTATCGGTAAGCCCACATCACGTTCCCAAAAAAACTTTGTATCTCCTTGTCTTCGGTCCTAACTAACCCAACTCTGGGTCCCCTCTCAGAACTAAGGCAGTGTGACTGGAGCATGGGGACACCACATGCTTTACTGAATAGAACGGGAATAGATTCCGCCAATCGTTCGTCGCAGTTGCTCTATCTAACTGAACCTGAACATTATTGTTCCCGCTTCGCTTGTTATCATATGTGAAGGGAATTCATGTAAACCCCAAGTCCACGAGCTTGCACGCCTCCAGTGTGTCTCTGAATGCCACCATTTGAATCTTGTTGAATGATCAGATGATGCAGCTGGCGGAGCTTCACAGGATGTCCGGTCTGGCCATGAAGGACATCATTTTTCGGTTATGGCTGGCCGAACCTATTCCTGGTAGCTAATTCGGTTTGGTCAAGCGGATCGCCGATGCCCTTCCCCGAATTGAAGCTGCGAAGCGATCTTCGTGCATTGAGGGTGCTCAGATGGCCTTTGCCCATGTCAAGATGCGTTGGGCGAAGATGAAGGCCGCCGTCATGGCAGTTGAGGGCCCCCTGAAGGCAAGGACTATCGCAAGCCGAAGAGATATTTCAAAGACGTCCTAGAGGGTGCTCCTTTAATAGAGGGTCAGTGCTCAAAAGATATTATATTTGAATGAATGTATCCGATCTGCCCAGACTTTGTATTATGAAGCAAGGCCTTTGTAATATACTTGTGCTTTTTATCTGCAATTATTTTCCTCCTGTGCGGACGTATTTGTTTCTGAAAATTTGCTACTCGTCGGCTTCAGCCCCCACGTAGATACTACGAGGGTGTTCGGAGTAGCACATGAGCACACTTGACCCAACGTCTTGGTCCGTAAAGGAGGTGTCAGTGCAACGAACCAGGAAATCAGACTATGCGGCTTTATCACTCTCACTTAGCCATAGGAGTTTGACAATGGGACTATAGGTTAGCCACTGGTGTTTGTTTGGCTATCCAAACTTGGATGCTTTTAGGCACGTGACTGGTTAGAGGCCAGTCGTTCGTATAATAGAGAAAAAATCGCAAAAGATTTGGTAAGTCACCGAACCGCTGACCAGCTCTCGCTATATCATGACAGTCAGTTTTCGGCTTTCTCTACTGAGGTGTTTAACTGGATGAGCCAGAAACACAATCGCAGTAGTTCTCCCTTTACTATCTTAGCCGAACAAGCAGAACGTAAGGTGGCAAACACAGGAGCCGGGCAAACCAACTATTGACCAAAGACATGATTCGGAGCCGATGCATATAATGCGGTATTCAGGACGCCGAAGTATACTATAAAAGTCTTTGGACTTTTTTTTTGAAAAATATATGTGGCTGAATAGAGCCCCTAGCAATTTATGCCGAGGTGTATATGTCAATCTGTCATAAAGACGGAATACAGATTATGAAATAAGCCAAAACTGAATAAGGTTGGACCGAACTGTTTCCGCTATGGTCTGATTGATACGTCAAAACGTGTTTTTACAGAGAATGCCATATTCGGCAAGGCTATTTGACATGCCAAGAATTTGAGGACAAGGGAAAGCTATATACAGGTCCTGGAAAGAAATGTGGTCTTTGAAGATCCTTTCGACACCCTGTCGCACGTCTGCGCTGCTTTTTGCCTTAATGTAGGATCCTTTGAGAGGATCAACGATCGAGTAGACAAACGGGGCCTGGGGAAGGGCCCTTTGTACCATCGAAAAGTGACTTGGGTTTTAAAGAACCTGGAAAAAAAGGAGAAGAGAAAAGAGAGAAAAAAGGCAAGAATATTAAGGTCCGAATAGGGTCGAGCCGTATTGCGGACTTCGTCCTTAGTGTGCCTCCGTCCTTGCCC
Organism: Triticum urartu; assembly: GCF_056163025.1. Taxonomy (NCBI): domain Eukaryota; kingdom Viridiplantae; phylum Streptophyta; class Magnoliopsida; order Poales; family Poaceae; genus Triticum; species Triticum urartu. The sequence continues at coordinate 452,829,505 of NC_141876.1, read as the reverse complement.
ATGGTATTTTTAGGGCGTAGTTATGTACACGCGGTACGTATGCCGCGATTAGGTGGGGTTTGTGACGAAGGCCAAATTTCTTAATCGAGTTCTGGATGAACCGAACTATCATTCTGCAGGGTAGACCGGGATCGTTTTACAGTGTCCGGGACTTGATGGCCGATGAAGTAATCGGCTTGATAAGGTCACCCTGTATCTCGGTTGTGAGGGCCGAAGTGTGCTCCTCAGTACGGAGGGAGCACTCCATGTTTCCATTGATTGTTATAACGCCGCGTGGTCCGGGCATCTTAAGCTTTAGATAGGCATAGTGCGGGAATGCAATGAAACCGGCGAAGGCGGTTCATCCGAGCAGTGCATGATAACCACTGCGGAAGGGGACGATGTCGAAGATCAAATCTTCGCTTCGGAAGTTGTCCGGTGAGCCGAAGACTACCTCCAACATTATTGACCCTGTGCAGCAGGCCTCTACGTCGGGTATTACTCCTTTAAAGGTGGTTTTAGTGGGCTTGATTCTTGACGGATCGATGCCCATTTTACGGAAAGTGTCCTCATAAAGCAGGTTAAGACTGATGCCGCCGTCCATGAGGACTCGCGTGAGATGGAATCTGTTGATGATAGGATCGAGGACCAATGCTGCCGAACCTCCATGACGGATACTGGTCGGATGGTATCTACGGTCAAAAGTGATCAGACAGGCCGACCATGGGTTAAATTTTGGGGCGACTGGCTCTATGGCGTAAACGTCCCTTAGTGCGCGCTTGCGCTCCCGCTTGGGGATATGAGTGACGTAGATCATGTTCACTGTTTTTACCTTGGGAGGGGATTTCTTTTGCCCCCCTGTGTTTGTTGGGCGAGGCTTATCATCATCCTCGCTAGGCGGCCCTTTCCCCTTGTGTTCGGTATTTAGCTTACCGGCCTATTTAAAGACCCAAAAATTTCTGTTGGTATGATTGGCAGGCTTGTCCAGGGTGCCATGGATCTGGCAAGACCGATCGAGTATTCTGTCCAAACTGGATGGGCCATCTTTGTTTCCTTTGGATGGCTTCTTCCGCTGACCAGGTTTAGAGCCACTAAATCCGGCGTTGACCGTCGTGTCTTTGGTATCTTCATTGTTGCTTCGACGCTTGTGTTTGTTGCGTCGTGGCCTGCCGTTGCCATCTCTGGCTTCGGAGGTGTCAGGGTCGTTGGTGCTGTTGCTTCTACGAGCTAGCCAACTATCTTCTCCCGCGCAAAAGCGGGTCATGAGTGCGGTGAGAGCTGCCATGGACTTTGACTTTTTTTTGGCCGAGGTGTCAGGTGAGCCACTCGTCACGAACGCTGTGCTTAAAGACCGCAAGGGCTTCAGCATCCGGACAATCGATGATTTGGTTCTTTTTAATTAAGAACCTAGTCCAGAGTTTACGGGCTGACTCTCTAGGTTGCTGGACTATGTGACTGAGCTCATCGGAATCCGGAGGCCAGACATAGGTACCTTGGAAGTTATCTCTAAAGGCATCCTCCAAATATTCCCAGCTACCAATAGAGTTCTTCGAGAGGCTATTTAGCCAGTGTCGTGATGGTACTTTCAGTTTAAAGGGGAGGTATTTGATGGCGTGGAGATCGTCACCGCGGGCCATGTGGATATGGAGAAGGAAGTCTTCAACCCATACCACGGGATCTGTCGTGCCATCATATGATTCGATGTTTACGGGTTTAAACCCTTCTGGGAACTAGTGTTGCATTACCTCATCGGTAAAGCATAGGGGATGTGCGGCGCCTCTGTATCGGGCGACGTCGCGACAGAGTTAGGATGACATCCGTATGTGGTTTTCTGCCCTGGTGAGGTTATGCCCATCGTGCCAGGCTTGACGTTCGTCTTCTCGCGTTGGGGCACACCCCCTTGATCCGCACATTGATCTGGCTTGGCCTGCTCTATTGCTCAGCTCCTGTCGTAGGTCGTAGGTGTATCCTGGAGCCGCTGTCTCTCCGCCCCTACAGCGAGGTGGTGCGGGTTGGTGTTCGACATTGGTAGTCGCTTTATCTCGCCCACGTGGTGGCCGGTCTGGTTCATCAGCGCGGTCATGTTTTGATGGTATTGGCTCAAAGGCCTCATCATCGAATTGTGCTAGTAGCCGATGCTTCGGATAACTTTTTGTTGGGCGTTGAAGGCCATATTCTTCGGCAGCTAGGACCTAGGTCCATCTTTCGTTGAGTGTATCCTATTCGGCTTGGAGCCGTTGATGCTGCTTTTTTAGGCTTCTTGCAGTGGCGATTAGTTGGCGCTTAAAGCGCTCCTGCTCGAGGGGTTCCTCTGGCACAATGAAATCTTCATTGTCGAGGCTGACATCATCCTCGGAGAGCGGTAGATAGTTGCTATCTTCTGAATCCTCGTTCCCGACCGGATCGTCGGGGTTAACTTGCCCCTCCTCCACATCATCCTGTTCGGATGTGGGCTCGGCGGGGGCTTCGGGGTCCTCGGCGTTCTCTAGAGTGTTATTGTCTCCGGTGCCGGTATTACTGTCTTTATCATGACGCGATTTTGAACGGCGTCGCTGGCGTCGACGCTTCGGTGGTGCCTCAGCAGGTTTGTCCTCAACCAGATCCTTCCTGCCTTTGCTGTCATCCTCTTTGTGTGTGTCTACCATGTACATGTCGTATGTGGAGGTGACCGTCCAACGTCCAGTAAACGGTGGGTCTTGGCCTTGTGCGTCTCCGGCATTGTCGTCCATGCCGTCGATGTCTTCGGAGGTGTAATCCAGCATGTCGGTTAAGTCCTCGATGGTGGCTATGAAGTGGGCGGTGGGTGGGACGTAAAATTCCCTACTCTCAGCCCCTAGTCCGGGCTGGGCATAGTTCGGAGGCAATCCCTTTGTAATGACGAGGGACCGCATCAGGTCTAGAGCCTCGTTTAAGAGCTAGGGTTGGATGGGGAAATGAGAGTCTGTGGGGCTGGCCAGGGCAAAGGCCTCCTGGCCACGCTTCCTGGGCACGGGCTTCGAGAGTTTGGGGGCGAGTTCGGAGCTAGAGTCCGGGGGCGAGTCCGGCCTTTCCATGATAGGGGGAACCCAGCTTGACTCCGGGCTAACCGAAGACAAAATCGCCTCTGGATCCTTGATTGTGAGTTTCGTAGCTGAGAGTCCAGCGGGCTTCAAACTCCCATCTTTGGACCCGGCAATTTGCTCCGGATCTAAGGCCAGAGCGGTGGTCAGGGTCGCGAGCCCTTCGAAGATCAAGTCTCCTCGGATATCAGTGACATAATTTAGGTTCCCGAAACTGATCTGATGACCAGGGGCGTAGCTGTCAATCTATTCAAGGTGGCCAATCGAGTTGACACGCAAAACGAAGCCAACAAACACAAAAATCTGGCTGGGGAGGAAAGTTTCCCCGGAAACGGCATCATTGTTGATGATCGAACGAGCCACCGGACCTTCTGTCGACGGCACAGTGGAACTCTCAATGAAAGCACCAATGTCGGTGACAAAACCGGCCGATCTCGGGTAGGGGGTCCCGAACTGTGCGTCTGAGGATTGAAGGTAACAGGAGACAAGGGAGACACGATGTTTACCCAGGTTCGGGCCCTCTTAATGGAGGTAAAATCCTACGTCCTGCTTGATTGTATTTGATGAGTATAGGGGTTACAAGAGTTGATTTACCTCGAGATCGTAATGGCTAAACCCTATATGTCTAGCCTATATGATTTTTCTTAGTCTCTACGGACTAAACCCTCTGGTTTATATAGACACCGGAGGGGCCTAGGGTTGTATAGAGTCGGTTTATAGAGAAAGGAAATTATACATGTGGACGCTAGGCTTGCTATCCACGCAAAGGAGAGTCTCATCCGGACATGGGGGAAGGTCTTCTGTCTTGTATCTTCACGGCCCATCAGTCCGGCCCATACTAGATAGCCCGGACACCCAAGGACCCTTTAGTCCAGGACTCCCTCACCCCCCCCTCCCCGGCAGTTCCAACTAATGAGATTCATTGGGCTTGGCGGACCTCCAAGCCGGAGGCCGCCGTAGTTGTCAAAACACTGTCACCGTCATCCACTCCATCGCACTGCTTCCTTCTCTTCACAATAGGAGCTTTCCTAGGGGTAGAATTTGGAAGAGCTGCTCCACCACTGTTTGTTGTATCATCCGCATTCTCCAACAATAGTACTGTGTTAGAAACTTTCCCCGCTATGTGCTGCAGGCTTTTCCCTCTTACAGTTACTGGCCCATCCGCACTAATCAGCCTCTTCCCGGCACTCTTGCCATCGTCCTCCTATCTTACTTCATGACCGAACTCCATACTAGCTTCCCCTAAGACTTCTCCTCTCCCTCTACCTCCTGCCATCCAAGCTCTCCCTCCTCTATCACCTCTACCTCATGCATTACTTCATCTCCCTTCCCTATTATCTCCCCCACGGCCGGCCCCTCTACCTGCTGCATTCGTCCACGCTCCACCCCTTCCTCCTCTACCCTCACTTCCACCACTAGGTTCATTGTTCCAATGCAGCCAGTCTTCCCACTCGCAATCCCCCGGATCATGGATGTCGTCCCCGCACTCCTCCACAACATGACCCATGCATCCACAAAAGTAGCAGAAATCCGACAGTTTCTCATAGTTGACCGGGTACTTTCTTAATTCCTTCAAGGTGATGCGGACAACCCTAACCAGCGGTTTGTTGACATCCACAAAAACCCTTACTCTGAGAAAGTTTGAGGGGTTTATCTTCCCTTGATTAACCACTACTGTAAACGGGGGCTCACCCACCTTCTTTGCAACCTTCTCCGCTAATTCTTTCTTTCTAGTAAGGCCATCTGGTAGACCTTTGATTCTCGCCCACAATGGATACATGTTCAATGTGTATTCTGCAACGTTGGTAAATCCATCATACTCCACTAACACAACCGGATCCCAGCGAAACTGCCATGGTCCTCCTTCCATCACCCGCTTCCAATCACCCAAGCAATGACATTGAGCAAGGAACAGATTAGGTCCTTTAATATTGAAGGTGACTCCTTGTGCACATGTCCAAGCGTTCCTCATGGAGTTCAACAATGTTGCGTGGCTAAACGGACGCAGGGTATGAACCCTAAATAATGCCAGCCACCGCACCTCACTAATCAGTTCATCCACCTCTTCTGACAGATCTAACTACTATTCCTCCTCGCCCTGCAGCTTCAATCCTTCAAAGGCATCTCCCAAATCTGGGTACGGGCCATATTGATCCCAATCTACCTCTTCTTCCTCCTCTCTACCTATATCATCTACCTCCTTCATCGGATCCCCCTCCATCTTCTCGTCGTCCGGTATGGCCGACCAACCTCTTTGAGCCTCCTCGCCCATGCGTTTACCGACACGGCTTCCTCCCACATGATATCCCTTTGAACCCCCTCCTCCATCTTCCAAGGATTCGTAGTCTTCCATGCCGCCCTAGATCGTAGCGCGGACCCGGGGCGATGATCGCCGGCCCGATACGACGAGATCTCGGTGCTAACCTCGATGACTTGGCGGTGGCGCCACAGGAACAGGTGGACCCTAGAAAACCCTAGGGGAAAAGCGATATTGTTGATGATTTTGTTGATATTGGTGCTGCTACTTAGGTGATGTACCGTCATATGACATTTCCGCCATTTTTTTGCAGATGCAGTAAATTGTTGAATCACTGTTAAAATGGTAGTTACAAAATAATATTAAAATATAAAAGACAGAATATAGACATTCTGCCGTAAGACTGTATGTGTATATGAGGGAATCTTTTTAGACCATTGTCTATATGGATATATAAACATCCAAATATACACATGCTATTGGAGATGCTCTTAGTGCATCAAATATACATCTGATTCTAAGATACCGGCAACTTATATCCCTACTACACAAACCAAGTGACAAAGGGCGGAGTTCTATCAGTCGGTGCTCTTGGAAGTGGAGCAACCAATTGCATCAATAGATACAGCAAACGGAACCCCACCGCACAATGGCACGAATTTGAGCTTTGATTATTTGATGAAACCATCATGCTGCACGTCATTTCTTTTTGTAGAACCTTTTAAAATTGAAAATTTGGTTTTGCTACACCAGGAAGTAAAAAGTAGAAAAAGAAGTGCAATGTGACAGTTTAGAATTTGGGGTATCTTCGTTGTCGAGGAAATAGAGGCGAGGAAAGGGCAATGAACCATCAGTAGACAGGGAATAAATTGTTAAGCTTGCAACTAAAAGAACACCTTCAAAATAAAAGAACAAATGGTTTAAGATGCATTTGTGTCTTTCAAAAATGCACTAGATAAAGCACCTACACAGATAAAATGCAACAAGTATTAAAAGACACAACCAGGTCTCATAACATCCAGGTTTCACCGAAGCTTACATTAGGACACAGTATGTAAAAGGCACAAGACAGACACCACCAAGGGCACGATATGCAGCGCTAACAGCTGAACAGCTAAAATATACCAGTACGAACAATGCCCTTAACAAAACTCAGCCAATACTAAAAACTGCTTGGTGTCTGAACAGTGATTTGGATATCAATGTCGAATTACTTCTTCTTGATGGCAGCCTTGGTCACCTTGGCGCCGGTTGGGTCCTTCTTCTCGACGCCCTTGATGACACCAACAGCCACAGTCTGCCTCATGTCACGGACAGCAAAACGACCAAGAGGAGGGTAAGTGGCAAAGGTCTCCACAACCATGGGCTTGGTGGGAATCATCTTCACTATGCCAGCATCACCATTCTTGAGGAACTTGGGCGCGGCCTCTATCTCCTTACCAGATCGCCTGTCAATCTTGGTCACCAGCTCAGCAAACTTGACAGCAATGTGCGAGGTGTGGCAGTCCAGCACTGGGGCGTAGCCGTTGCCAATCTGACCAGGGTGGTTCATGATGATGACCTGGGAGGTGAAGTTGGCTGCCTCCTTGGCAGGGTCATCCTTGGAGTTGGATGCAACAAAACCACGCTTCAGATCCTTCACGGCAACGTTCTTGACGTTGAAGCCGACGTTGTCACCGGGAAGCGCCTCCAGGAGAGACTCGTGGTGCATCTCAACAGACTTGACCTCAGTTGTCAGACCAGTGGGACCAAAGGTAACAACCATACCAGGCTTGATGACACCAGTCTCAACACGGCCAACAGGCACAGTTCCAATGCCACCAATCTTGTAAACGTCCTGGAGGGGAAGACGGAGGGGCTTGTCTGAGGGCCTCTTGGGCTCATTGATCTGGTCAAGCGCCTCAAGCAGGGTTGGGCCCTTGTACCAGTCAAGGTTGGTGGACCTCTCAATCATGTTGTCACCCTCGAACCCAGAGATGGGGACGAAGGGAACCTTTTCAGGGTTGTAGCCGACCTTCTTCAGGTAGGAAGAGACCTCCTTAACAATTTCTTCGTAACGCGCCTTTGAGTACTTGGGAGTGGTGGCGTCCATCTAAGAAATAACAGTAGAACAGTTAAATGATACTCAGCCAAGATGGAACTGTAAGATATTACGAACAGGTAACAGCAAAAAACTTGATTATACTATTATAACTAGCATAAACAAGCAGAACAATCAACTAGCACAGCATTACCAAGCACAGAGTGAGAATTAAACATTAGAACAGCAGAACAATCAACTAGTTACAGGAAAAACTGCAGGGATGGGAGTACAGGATAACAATAGACAAATATTAATACATTGTGGATAGTTCTTATCTAGATGATGAAAAGTCACATCCAACTCCTACACCATTTAATATTACATGAAGATTCATACATGTAGAAGCTGGTATATCCAAATGTACTACAAATCAAACATACAATTAAACCACTATAATCAAAATATGTGTGCAGCAATATGAATAGCAATTGATTCAGAACATGTTTACATGTTAGTTAAAATCAAGAACTTGGATCATATAGCAACCTCAAGTAAGTCTACCACACAAGTAGCAACATCTATACACAGTATATGGCCTTTCAGGGATGAAGTGTTTTGACAAGTTATACCTTGTTGCAGCAGCAGATCATCTGCTTCACTCCAAGAGTGAAAGCAAGGAGAGCGTGCTCACGTGTCTGGCCATCCTTGGAGATACCAGCCTCAAAACCACCAGTGGTGGAGTCGATGATGAGAACAGCACAGTCAGCCTGGGAGGTACCGGTGATCATGTTCTTGATGAAGTCACGGTGACCAGGGGCATCAATGACGGTGCAGTAGTACTTGGTGGTCTCGAACTTCCAGAGGGCAATATCGATGGTGATACCCCTCTCGCGCTCGGCCTTGAGCTTGTCAAGCACCCAGGCGTACTTGAAAGACCTCTTGTTCATTTCAGCGGCTTCCTTCTCGAACCTCTCGATCACACGCTTGTCAATGCCTCCAAGCTTATAGATCAGGTGGCCAGTGGTCGTCGACTTGCCAGAGTCGACGTGGCCAATGACCACGATGTTGATGTGAGTCTTCTCCTTACCCATGGCTGAAGCTCTGCACAATCAATCAGAAAAAGTTAGACAAAAACGGACCAGAACGAAGAACTGGCATGAACTGGAACACTAATATGAGCAGAAGGCTATCGGACTGCAGGCCTAGATCTAGAAACACGACACGAAGACGATTTACAAACTGATCGGGCTAGATCTATAGCAGATAGTTTGCAATCACTAGTTATACTACGAAATCAGTCTACGAAATTGAGATACTAGTCCATCTACCGACAGATTCAGCAAAGTATCGAAACGATTCGGTAATACTACGCGCTTGCGGCTGCTCTAGCAATTTCGTAGTGAATCTACAGATCGAGGCAACAGTACGAACATGGAGAAAATCCTTCTCGACGCTATACAAACAAACGATGCATCCGCGAAAAAAGTGCCTAAAACTCGACCGGCTGGATTGGAGGCTACCAAGATGAGCGTGGAACACAGGAGCTTCGCTCCATCGATGAAGATCTAAGCGCACTGGAGATGGCTCGGGAGACTAACCTCGAAGGAAGGAGAGGGAACCGAGAGGAGGAGGCGGCGGCGGCGGCGGCGGTCGGGGGGAAGAAAGGGGACTGAGGAGGGTTCGGGCGAGCGGAATGGCTCCCCTATTTATACTGGCAGCGGAGGGCTCTAGGGTTCCTTCCTGGCCGCCTGATCCATGTCTGGTGCTTGTCGCTGTAATTTACATTATCCGTTCGATTTTGATCGTACGAACTGTATTATTTTACAGGTTGATGAATGGGTTTTTAGACATTTCGCAGGCCGCAAGTTCGGCATCCTGGATTTACGTAGGGTGCACGTTCCCTGTGGGATACTGGAGCAGGAGGCCGGCAGAGCACTTGCTTTTAAAAAATGTTTTACCCTTCCCTTCTTATTTCGTACTACTTTGCCAGAAGCGTCAAAAAAAAGTACTACTTTGCTAACTTTCATTTTATTTCATTTTTTTGAAAAAAATCTATAAAAGTTCATCATAAGACAAAGCACCTCGACATAATAAAAATTCTCGCGGCTCCCTTTCAGAGTCAGCTTTGACCTTGTCGGCTTTTCCTTTTTTTAACATGATACAGACGTAGACGCTCGTATATACTCACATACACTCATCCCGAACGTCTCCCACAGAACACACATCGCCGGAAGGCCCGAAAAAAATCCAGTAAAATGCGACCACCAATGTCAAGTATAAGGCTTGAACCCTGATGGGCTGAACATAGCACTGTCCTCATAACCATCCAACCACAAGTTGGTTCGCCAGCTTGACTTTGTTGATGACAGCGAGAAAGTGTTCGTGCACGTGGCCGTAAGGACCAGCACCCTGTAGTCGCAATCATCACCATTGAAACCTTGAATATATTTGAAATAACTCACACCAAATCTCGTTATCGTGCACACACTACGAGAAACCCTAACATCGCCGCCCCAATGAGACGGCAAGAATCTACACCGGAGCTTTGTCGACTATGTCCAGATGAGCGAAATCGAGGAGGATCGAAGCCTAGAAGACAAACTTGAGGAAGAAGCATCGCCATCCTCCCAAGCGTCGCATCTACGAGGACTAAAAAATTCGAACATAAACTACTAGCCAGAACGAAGGCACTGGATTCCTCTCCCGCCACCGGCTGCCAGAGCGACAAGGAGAGGGAAAACGAATCCAGAGGCTCGTCTATGATGTCTAGAGGGGAGAGTTTTCCCTATCCATAGAGCGGAAGGGGGAAACGTGTGGAGTGCTAATTTTTTATTTATGGGTTAATATATTGGAAGTTGTTTCAAACATATTGTTTTGATAAAGTTTCCATGCCATCTTGGATCTGAATTTTGACTTATTTAAGTAATGTTGATAGTAAATAGTAATTGTGTACGTGTAATGCACGTTAGTATTATGCAGTGTATTAATTATATTATAAATTTATAGTAGACAATATATAAATTGCATGTTAATATTAGGTAGCATATAAATACTTTGTTTATGCTAACATTGATATCATACATGGTATTAATTAGTGGAGAGTGACAAATGTGTTTAGTGCTAAACATGAAAAAAAACAAGAGAAAAGGAGAGAGGGGGCACACTACTATCTTTTTACCACACATGTCCCTCAAAGTAGCACCATGTATTGCATATATAAAGTCTTCACGATTTTCGTTTTCATATACTAATGGGATTTTTACATTATAGAACTTGACTTGCATATTCCGATGACGAGCTTCCTCAAAATGCTCGAGGTCTTCATGAGCAAGTAAGTTGGATGCAAACCCACTTAGTTTCATATAGAGAACTTTCATACATTTATAGCTCGAGTGCATCTGTTGCATGACAATCCCTACTACTCATGCTCGAGTATTTTGTGAGAGTTGAAAAAGCTGAAGCAAGAAAAAGTATGATTTAATTGCTTGGTTTGGCATCGAGGTTGTTCATGATTTGATATCTTTGTGTTAGGAAGACTGAGCATGTCATGCGTTTCATGATTAAGTGTGTAGGGATCACATTCTTTAGCGTTTTTATTTTGAAAGGCAATGAATGTTTACTAGTATGTTTATGTATTATTGTTTCAATGTCAAGTTGATAGACTTTTGCCTTGAATGACTCGTATCCCAATATTCATACCATGATTATATCATTTGATCAAGAACATGTTAGGCAACATTTAACATAAAAAATTCTTTTCTTATCATTTACCTACTCGTGGACGAGTAAGAATTAAGCTTATGGATATTGATACATCTCAAACGTATCTATAATTTTTTATTGTTAAATATTATTATATTATCACTTTTGTATATTTTATATATCATTTTATATAATTTTTCTAGACTAATTATTAATTTAGTGCCTAGTGCCAGTTCCTATTTTTGCATGTTTTTGGTTTTCCAGAAGATACATACCTACGGAAGTCCAAACAAGACAAAACTTTTTGACGATTTTTTCTGGACAATAAGAGAACCTAGAAACGTCGGGGAAAGACCAGAAGACCTCGAGGGCCCCACAAGGCAAGGGGCGTGCCCTGGAGGGTACGACGTGCCACACTAGCTTGTGGTCCCCTTGTAGCTCCGTTTGCCCTAATTCTTGGCCTATAAAGTCCCAAATATTCAAAAACCCTCAAAGAGAGACCTGATACAATTTTCTCACCAACGTGAGCCTCTGATGCGAAGCGATCCTGTCTGGAGCCCTTTTCCGGCACTTCGCTGGAGGGGGGTCATTGGGGAGGCAATCTTCATTAACCTTGTGAAGGAAATATGCCCTAGAGGCAATAATAAAGTTGTTATTTATATTTCCTTATATCATGATAAATGTTTATTATGCATGCTAGAATTGTATTAACCGAAAACTTAATACATGTGTGAATACATAGACAAACAGAGTGTCACTAGTAGGCCTCTACTAGACTAGCTCATTGAATCAATGATGGTTATGTTTCCTAACCATAGACATGAGTTGTCATTTGATTAACGGGATCACATCATTAGAGAATGATGTGATTGACTTGACCCATCTGTTAGCTTAGCACGATGATCGTTTAGTTTGTTGCTATTGCTTTATCCATAACTTATACATGTTCCTATGACTATGAAATCATGAAACTCCCGAATACTGGAGGAACACTTAGTGTGATATCAAACATCACAACGTAACTGGGTGACTATAAAGATGCTCTACAGGTGTCTCCCATGGTGTTTGTTTAGTTGGCATATATCGAGATTAGGATTTGTCACTCCGAGTATCGGAGAGGTATCTATGGGCCCTCTCGGTAATGCACATCACTATAAGCCTAGCAAGCAATGTGACTAATGAGTTAGTTACGGGCTGATGCATTATGGAATGAGTAAAGAGACTTGCCGGTAACGAGATTGAACTAGGTATTGAGATACCGACGATCGAATCTCAGGCAAGTAACATACCGATGACAAAGGGAACAACGTATATCGTTATACGGTTTGACCGATAAAGATCTTCGTAGAATATGTGGGAGCCAATATGAACATCCAGGTTCCACTATTGGTTATTGACCAGAGACGTGTCTAGGTCATGTCTACATAGTTCTCGAACCCGTAGGGTCCGCACGCTTAACGTTCGGTGACGATCGGTATTATGAGTTTATGTGTTTTGATGTACCGAAGATAGTTCGGAGTCCCGGATATGATCACGGAAATGAAGAGCAGTCTCGAAATGGTCGAGACATAAAGATTGATATATTGGATGACTATATTTGGACACCGGATGAGTTCCGGGGGTCACCGGATAATTATCGGAGTGTCGGGGGGTTATCGGAACCCCCGGGGGAACTATTGGGCCACATGGGCCTTCGTGGAGAGAAAGAGGGCCGGCCAAGGCAGGGCCACGCGCCCCTCCCCTCTAGTCTGAATTGGACTAGGGAAGGGGGCGACACCCCCCTTTCATTCTCTTCTCTCCCTCTCCTTCCTTCCCCCTTCCTCCTCTTAGTAGGACTAGGAAAGGGGAGTCCTAGTCCTACTAGGAGGAGGACTCCTCCTCTCCTACTGCGCCCCCAAGGGCCGTCCGACCTCCCCCTTGCTCCTTTATATACGGGGGCAGGGGGCACCCTAGAACACACAAGTTGATCATTGATCCCTTAGCCGTGTGCGGTGCCCCCCTCCACCATAACCCACCTCGGTCATATCGTCGTAGTGCTTAGGCGAAGCCCTACGCCGGTAGCTTCATCATCACCGTCATCACGCCATCCTGCTGACGAAGCTCTCCCTCGACACTCAGCTGGATCGAGAGTTTGTGGGACGTCACCGAGCCGAATGTGTGCAGATCGCGGAGGTGCCGTACTTTCGGTACTAGGATCGGTTGGATCGTGAAGACGTACGAATACATCAACCGCGTTGTCATAATGCTTCCGCTTACGGTCTATGAGGGTACGTGGACAACACTCTTCCCCTCTCGTTGCTATGCATCACCATGATAGATCTTGCGTGTGCGTAGGAATTTTTTTGAAATTACTGCGTTCCCCAACGGTGGCATCCGAGCCAGGTTTATGCATAGATGTTCTATGCACGAGTAGAACACAAAGGAGTTGTGGGCGTGGGTATATACATATTGTTTGCCGTCACTAGTTGATTCTTGATTCAGCGGTATTGCTGGATGAAGCGGCCCAGACCGACATTACGCTTACGCTTACGCGAGACTGGTTCTACCGACGTGCTTCGCACACAGGTGGCTGGTGGGTGTCAGTTTCTCCAACTTTAGTTGAATCGGATTCAATGAACAGGGTTCTTTCTGAAGATCAAAAAGCAATCACTATACCGCGTTATGGTTTTTGATGCGTAGGTAAGAACGGTTCTTGCTCAGCCCGTAGCAGCCACGTAAAACTTGCAACAACAAAGTAGAGGACGTCTAACTTGTTTTTGCAGGGCATGTTGTGATGTGATATGGTCAAGACATGATGCTAAATTTTATTGTATGAGATGATCATGTTTTGTAACACAGTTATCGGCAACTGGCAGGAACCATATGGTTATCGCTTTATTGTATGAAATGCAATCGCCATGTAATTGCTTTACTTTATCACTAAGTGGGAGCGATAGTCGTAGTAGCAATAGTTGGCGAGACGACAATGATGCTTCGATGGAGATCAAGGTGTCAAGCCGATGATGATGGTGATCATGACGGTGCTTTGGAGATGGAGATCAAAGGCACAAGATGATGATGGCCATATCATATCACTTATATCGATTGCATGTGATGTTTATCATTTATGCATCTTATTTTGCTTAGTTTGGCGGTAGCATTATAAGATGATTGATAACCCACAAGTATAGGGGATCGCAACAACTTTCGAGGGTAGAGTATTCAACCCAAATTTATTGATTCGACACAAGGGGAGCCAAAGAATATTCGCAAGTATTAGCAGCTGAGTTGTCAATTCAACCACACCTGGAAACTTAGTATCTGCAGCAAAGTGTTTAGTAGCAAAGTAATATGATAGTGGTGGTAGTGGCAACAAAAGTAAGGACAACAAAAGTAATGTTTTTGGTATTTTGTAGTGATTGTAACAGTAGCAGCGAAAAGTAAATAAGCGAGAACCAGTATGTGGAAAACTCGTAGGCACCGGATCAGTGATGGATAATTATGCCGGATGCGGTTCATCATGTAACAGTCATAACATAGGGTGACACAGAACTAGCTCCAATTCATCAATGTAATGTAGGCATGTATTCCGTATATAGTCATACGTGCTTATGGAAAAGAACTTGCATGACATCTTTTGTCCTACCCTCCCGTGGAAGCGGGGTCCTATTGGAAACTAAGGGATATTAAGGCCTCCTTTTAATAGAGAACCGGAACAAAGCATTAGCACATAGTGAATACATGAACTCCTCAAACTATGGTCATCACCGGGAGTGGTCCCGATTATTGTCACTTCGGGGTTGCCGGATCATAACACATAGTGGGTGACTATAGACTTGCAAGATAGGATCAAGAACTCACATATATTCATGAGAACATAATAGGTTCAGATCTGAAATCATGGCACTCGGGCCCTAGTGACAAGCATTAAGCATAGAAGGTCATAGCAACATCAATCTCAGAACATAATGGATACTAGGGATCAAACCCTAACAAAACTAACTCGATTGCATGATAAATCTCATCCAACCCATCACCGTCCAGCAAGCCTACGATGGAATTATTCACGCACGGCGGTGAGCATCTTGAAATTTGTGATGGAAGATGGTTGATGATGATGACGACGACGAATCCCCCTCTCCGGAGCCCCGAACGGACTCCAGATCAGCCCTCCCGAGAGGTTTTAGGGCTTGGCGGCGGCTCCGTATCGTAAAACGCGATGATTTCTTCTCTCTAATTTTTTTCTCTCCGAAAGCAAATATATAGAGTTGGAGTTGGCGTCGGAGGGCATCCAGGGGGCCCACAAGGTAGGGGGGCGCGCCCTAGGGGGGGCGCCCCCCACCCTCGTGAGAAGGGTGTGGGCCCCTGGTCTTCATCTTTGGCGAGGATTTTTAATTTTTTTTTATAAGATGTTCCGTGGAGTTTCAAGTCATTCCGAGAATATTTGTTTTATGCACATAAAACAACACCATGGCAATTCTGCTGAAAACAGCGTCAGTCCGGGTTAGTTCCATTCAAATCATACAAGTTAGAGTCCAAAACAAGGGCAAAAGTGTTTGGAAAAGTAGATACGACGGAGACGTATCAATGATCTCTCACTAAATTTCAAGGTATAAGTGTTCTCCCTGAGTATGCACCGTTGCTATAGTTCGTCATGCCGAGACACCACGTGATGATCGGGTGTGATAAGCTCTACGTTCACATACAACGGGTGCAAGCCAGTTTTGCACGTGCGGAATACTCGGGTTAAACTTGACGAGCCTAGCATATGAAGATATGGCCTCGGAACACTAAGACCGAAAGGTCGAGCGTGAATCATATAGTAGATATGATCAACATATTGATGTTCACCATTGAAAACTACTCCATCTCACGTGATGATTGGACATGGTTTAGTTGATATGGATCACGTGATCACTTAGATGAATAGAGGGATGTCTATCTAAGTGGGAGTTCTTAAGTAATTTGATTAATTGAACTTTAATTTATCATGAACTTAGTACCTGATAGTATTTTGCATGTCTATGTTGTTGTAGATAGATGGCCCGTGCTATTGTTCCATTGAATTTTAATGCGTTCCTAGAGAAAGCTAAGTTGAAAGATGATGGTAGCAACTACACAGACTGGGTCCGTAACTTGAGGATTATCCTCATTGCTGCACAGAAGAATTACGTCCTGGAAGCACCGCTAGGTGACAAACCCGCTGCAGGAGCAACACCAGATGTTGTGAACACATGGCAGAGCAAAGTTGATGACTACTCGATAGTTTAGTGTGCCATGCTTTACGGCTTAGAACCGGGACTTCAACGACATTTTGAACATCATGGAGCATATGAGATGTTCCAGGAGTTGAAGTTAATATTTCAAGCAAATGCTCGGATTGAGAGGTATGAAGTCTCCAATAAGTTCTATAGCTGCAAAATGGAGGAGAATAGTTCTGTCAGTGAACATATACTCAGAATGTCTGGGTACCACAATCACTTGACTCAGTTGGGAGTTAATCTTCCTGATGATAGTGTCATTGACAGAGTTCTTCAATCACTGCCACCAAGCTACAAGAGCTTCGTGATGAACTATAATATGTAAGGGGTGGATAAGACGATTCCCGAACTCTTCGCAATGCTAAGGCTGCGGAGGTAGAAATCAAGAAGGAGCATAAAGTGTTGATGGTCAACAAGACCACCAGTTTCAAGAAAAAGAGTAAAGGGAAGAAGGGGAACTTCAAGAAGAACAGCTAGCCAGTTGCTGCTCAAGTGAAGAAACCCAAGTCTGGACCTAAGCCTGAGACTGAGTGCTTCTACTGCAAAGGGACTGGTCACTGGAAGCGGAACTACCCCAAGTATTTGGCGGAGAAGAAGGATGGCAAAATGAAAGGTATATTTGATATACATGTTACTGATGTGTACCTTACTACTGCATGAAGAAACTCCTGTTGGAAATATGCCCTAGAGGCAATAATAAATTAGTTATTATTATATTTCCTTGTTCATGATAATCGTTTATTATCCATGCTAGAATTGTATTGATAGGAAACTCAGATACATGTGTGGATACATAGACAACACCATGTCCCTAGTAAGCCTCTAGTTGACTAGCTCGTTGATCAATAGATGGTTACGGTTTCCTGACCATGGACATTGGATGTCATTGATAACGGGATCACATCATTAGGAGAATGATGTGATGGACAAAGACCCAATCCTAAGCCTAGCACAAGATCATGTAGTTCGTATGCTAAAGCTTTTCTAATGTCAAGTATCATTTCCTTAGACCATGAGATTGTGCAACTCCCGGATACCGTAGGAGTGCTTTGGGTGTGCCAAACGTCACAACGTAACTGGGTGGCTATAAAGGTACACTACAGGTATCTCCGAAAGTGTCTATTGGGTTGGCACGAATCGAGACTGGGATTTGTCACTCCGTGAAAACGGAGAGGTATCTCTGGGCCCACTCGGTAGGACATCATCATAATGTGCACAATGTGATCAAGGAGTTGATCACGGGATGATGTGTTACGAAACGAGTAAAGAGACTTGCCAGTAACGAGATTGAACGAGGTATCGGGATACCGAAGATCGAATCTCGGGCAAGTATCGTACCGCTAGACAAAGGGAATTGTATACGGGATTGATTAAGTCCTTGACATCGTGGTTCATCCGATGAGATCATCGTGGAACATGTGGGAGCCAACATGGGTATCCAGATCCCGCTGATGGTTATTGACCGGAGAGTCATCTCGGTCATGTCTGCATGTCTCCCGAACCCGTAGGGTCTACACACTTAAGGTTTGGTGACGCTAGGGTTATAGAGATATTAGTATGCGGTAACCCGAAAGTTGTTCGGAGTCCCGGATGAGATCCCGGACGTCACGAGGAGTTCCAGAATGGTCCGGAGGTAAAGATTTATATATGGGAAGTCTTGTTTTGGTCACCGGAAAAGTTTCGCGCATTATCGGTATTGTATCGGGAGTGCCGAAAGGGGTCCGGGGGTCCACCAAGGGGGTCCACCTGCCCCGGGGCCACATGGTCTGTAGGGGTGTGTGCCTTGGCCTATATGGGCTAAGGGCACCAGCCCCAAGAGATAAGGGAAAGGAAGAGTCCTAAAAGGGGAAGGCACCTCCTAGGTGCCTTGGGGAGGATGGACTCCTCCCTGGCCGCACCCTTCCTTGGAGGAAGGGCCAAGGCTGCGCCCCCCTCTCCCTTGGCCCTATATATAGTGGGGGGAAGGGAGGGCAGCCACACCTAAGCCCTGGCGCCTCCCTCTCCCTCCCATGACACATCTCCCTCCTCCCGCAGCGCTTGGCGAAGCCCTGTTGGAATCCCGCTACTTCCACCACCACGCCGTCGTGCTGCTGGATCTCCATCAACCTCTCCTCCCCCCTTGCTGGATCAAGAAGGAGGAGATGTCGCTGCTCCGTACGTGTGTTGAACGCGGAGGTGCCGTCCGTTCGGCGCTAGGATCATCGATGATTTGGATCACGACGAGTACGACTCCATCAACCCCGTTCTCTTGAACGCTTCCGCGCGCGATCTATAAGGGTATGTAGATCCACTCCTCCCTCGTTGCTAGATGACTCCATAGATTGATCTTGGTGATACGTAGAAAATTTTGAATTATTGCTACGTTCCCCAACAGTGGCATCATGAGCTAGGTCTCATGCGTAGTTTCTATGCACGAGTAGAACACAAAGTAGTTGTGGGCGTTGATTTTGTTCAATATGCTTACCGTTACTAGTCCAATCTTGATTCGGCGGCATTGTGGGATGAAGCGGTCTGGACCGACCTTACACGTACTCTTACGTGAGACTGGTTCCACCGACTGACATGCACTAGTTGCATAAGGTGGCTAGCGGGTGTCTGTCTCTCCCACTTTAGTCGGATCAGATTCGATGAAAAGGGTCCTTATGAAGGGTAAATAGCAATTGGCATATCACGTTGTGGTTTTTGCGTAGGTAAGAAACGTTCTTGCTAGAAACCCATAGCAGCCACGTAAAACATGCAAACAACAATTAGAGGACGTCTAACTTGTTTTTGCAGGGTATGCTATGTGATGTGATATGGCCAAGAAGAATGTGATGAATGATATGTGATGTATGAGATTGATCATGTTCTTGTAATAGGAATCACGACTTGCATGTCGATGAGTATGACAACCGGCAGGAGCCATAGGAGTTGTCTTTATTTATTTATGACCCGCGTGTCAACATAAACGTCATGTAATTACTTTACTTTATTGCTAACCGTTAGCTGTAGTAGTAGAAGTAATAGTTGGCGAGACAACTTCATGAAGACACGATGATGGAGATCATGATGATGGAGATCATGGTGTCATGCCGGTGACGATAATGATCATGGAGCCCCGAAGATGGAGATCAAAAGGAGCAATATGATATTGGCCATATCATGTCACTATTTGATTGCATGTGATGTTTATCATGTTTTTGCATCTTGTTTACTTAGAACGACGGTAGTAAATAAGATGATCCCTCATAATAATTTCAAGAAAGTGTTCCCCCTAACTGTGCACTGTTGCGACAGTTCGTTGTTTCGAAGCACCACGTGATGATCGGGTGTTAGATTCTAACGTTCACATACAACGGGTGTAAGACAGATTTACACACGCGAAACACTTAGGTTGACTTGACGAGCCTAGCATGTACAGACATGGCCTCGGAACACAAGAGACCGAAAGGTCGAACATGAGTCGTATAGAAGATACGATCAACATGAAGATGTTCACCGATGTTGACTAGTCTGTCTCACGTGATGATCGGACACGGCCTAGTTGACTCGGATCATGTAATCACTTAGATGACTAGAGGGATGTCTATCTGAGTGGGAGTTCATAAGATGAACTTAATTATCCTAAACATAGTCAAAAGGTCTTCGCAAATTATGTCGTAGCTCGCGCTTCAGTTCTACTGTTTAGATATGTTCCTAGAGAAAATTTAGTTGAAAGTTGATAGTAGCAATTATGCGGACTAGGTCCGTAGACTGAGGATTGTCCTCATTGCTTCATAGAAGGCTTATGTCCTTAATGCACCGCTCAGTGTGCTGAACCTCAAACGTCGTCTGTGGATGTTGCGAACATCTGACATACACATTTTGATAACTACGTGATAGTTCAGTTAAACGGTTTAGAGCTGAGGCACCGAAGACGTTTTAAAACGTGCGAAACATATGAGATGTTTCGAGGGCTGAAATTGGGATTTCAGGCTCGTGCCCACGTCAAGAGGTATAAGACCTCCGACGATTTTTCTTAGCCTGCAAACTAAGGGAAAAAGGCTCAATTGTTGAGCTTGTGCTCAGATTGTCTGAGTACAACAATCATTTGAATCAAGTGGGAGTTGATCTTCCAAATGAGATAGTGATGTTTCTCCGAAGTCATTACCACCAAGCTGCTAGAGCTTCGTGATGAACTATAATGTATCGGGGACATATATGATGATCCTTGAGATATTCGCGATGTTTGACACCACAAAGGTAGAAATCAAGAAGGAGCATCAATTGTTGATGGTTTGTGAAACCACTAGTTTCAAGGAGGGCAAGGGCAAAAAGGGATGCTTCATGAAACGGCAAATCAGCTGCTGCTCTAGTGAGGAAACCCAAGGTTGAACCAAACCCGAGACTAAGTGCTTCTGTAATAAGGGGAACAACCACTGGAGCAGAATTACCCTAGATACTTGGTAGATGAGAAGGCTGTCGATAGAAGTATATTGGATATACATTATGTTAATGTGTACTTTACTAGTACTCCTAGTAGCACCAGGGTATTAGATACCGGTTCGGTTGCTAAGTGTTAGTAACTCGAAATAAAAGCTACGGAATAAACGGAGACTAGCCAAAAGGTGAGATGACGATATGTGTTGGAAGTATTTCCATGGTTGATCAAATATCATACGCTCCCTCTACCATCAAGATTGGTGTTTGCGTTGAGCATAGACATGATTGGATTATGTCTATCGCAATACGGTTATTCATTTAAGGAGAGAGTAATGGTTACTCTGTTTATTTGAATAATACCTTCAATGGTCTTACACCTAAAATGAATGGTTTATTGAATCTCGATCGTAGTGATACACATGTTCATGCCAAAAGATAGTAATGATAGTACCACCTACTTGTGGCATTGCCACGTAAGTCATATCGGTATAAAACGCATGAAGAAGCTCCATGTTGATGGATCTTTGGGCTCACTTGTTTTTGAAAAGTTTGAGGCATGCGAACCATGTCTATTGGTGTATATACATGAAGAAACTCCATGCAAATGGACCGTTTGGACTCACTTGATTTTGAATCACTTGAGACATGCAAATCATACCACATGGGCAAGATGACTGAAAGCCTCGTTTTCAGTAAAATGGAACTAGAAAGCAACTTGTTGGAAGTAATACATTTTGATGTGTGCAGTCCAATGAGTGCTGAGGCATGTAGTGGATATCGTTATGTTCTTACTTCACAGATGATTTGAGTAGATGTTGAGTATATTTACTTGATGAATCACGAGTCTGAATTATTGAAAGGTTCAAGTAATTTCAGGGTGAAGTTGAAAGATCGTCGTGACAAGAGGATAAAATATGTATGATATGATCATAGAGATGAATATCTGAATTACGAGTTTGGCATAGAATTAAGACATTGTGGAAATTGTTTCACAACTAATACAGCCTGGAACACCATAGTGTGATGGTGTGTCCGAACATCATAACTGCGCCCTATTGGATATGATGCATACCATGATGTCTCTTATCGAATTACCACGATAGTTTATGGGTTAGGCATTAGAGACAACCACATTCACTTTAAATAGGGCACCACGTAATTCCAATGAGATGACACCGTATGAACTATGGTTTAGAGAAACCTAAGCTGTCATTTCTTAAAAGTTTGGGGCTGCGACGCTTATGCGAAAAAGTTTCAGGCTGATAAGCTCGAACCCAAAGCGAATAAATGCATCTTCATAGGACACCCAAAATAGTTGGGTATACCTCCCGTCTTAGAACCGAAAGCAATAAGGGATTGTTTCTAGAATCGGGTCCTTTCTCGAGGAAAAGTTTCTCTCGAAAGAATTGAGTGGGAGGATGGTGGAGACTTGATGAGGTTATTGAACCGTCTCTTCAACTAGTGTGTGGCAGGGCACAACAAGTTGTTCATGTGGCACCTACAACAATTGAAGTGGAAGCTTATGATAGTGATCATGAAACTTCAGATCAAGTCACTACCAAACCTCGTGGGATGACAAGGATGCGTACTACTTCAGAGTGGTACGTGATCCTGTCTTGGAAGTCATGTTGCTAGACAACAATGAACCTACGAGCCATGGAGAAGCGATGGTGGGCCCGGATTCCGATAAATGGCTTGAGGCCATAAAATTCGAGATATGATCCATGTATGAAAACAAAGTGTAGACTTTGGAAGAACTACTTGATGGTCATAAGGCTGTTAGGTACATATGGATTTTAAAAGGAAGACGGACAATGATGGTAAGTATCACCATTAAGAAAGCTCGACTTGTCGTTAAGATGTTTTCCGACAAGTTCAAGGAGTTGACTACGATGAGACTTTCTCACTCGTAGCGATGCTAAGAGTCTGTTGGAATTATATTAGCGATTACTGCATTATTTATGAAATCTTGCAGATAGGATGTCAAAACATTGTTTCCTCGACGATTTTCTTGAGGAAAGGTTGTATGTGATACAACCGGAAGGTTTTGTCAATCCTGAAAGATGCTAATAAGTATGCAAAGCTCCAGCAATCCTTCTAAGGACTGGAGTAAGTATCTCGGAGTTGGAATGTACGCTTTGATGAGATGATCAAAGATTTTGGGTTTATACAAAGTTTATGAGAAACTTGTATTTCCAAAGAAGTGAGTGGGAGCACTATAGAATTTCTGATGAGTATATGTTGTTGACATATTATGGATCAGAAATGATGTAGAATTTCTGGAAAGCATATAGGGTTATTTGGAAAGTGTTTTTCAATGGAAAGCCTGGATTAAGCTACTTGAACATTGAGCATCAAGATCTATAAGGATAGATCAAAATGCTTAATGGTACTTTCAAATGAGCACATACCTTGACATGATCTTGAAGGGGTTCAAGATGGATCAGTCAAAGAAGGAGTACTTGCCTGAGTTGTAAGGTATGAAGTTAAGACTTAAAGCTCGACCACGGCAGAAGAAAGAGAAAGGACGAATGTCGTCCCCTATGCTTTTGTCATAGGCTCTATACGGTATGCCATGCTGAGTACCGCACCTGATGTGTGCCTTGCCACATATCTGGCAAGAGGGTACAAAGGTAATCTAGGAGTAGATTACCAGATAGCGGTCTAAATTATCCTTAGAGGAATAAGGATATGTTTCTTGGTTATGGAGGTGATAAAGAGTTCGACGTAAAGAGTTACGTCGATGCAAGCTTAACACCTATCCGGATAGCTCTGAGTAGAGATACCGGATACGTATAATGGAGCAACAATTTAGAATAGCTCCAAGTAGAACAGTTATTTGAAATGGCTCCAAATATAGCGTAGTAGCTGCATCTACAAGATGACATAGAGATTTGCGAAGTACATACGGATCTGAAAGATTCAGACCCGTTGACTATAACATCTCTCACAAGCATAACATGATCAAACCCAAAACTCATCGAGTGTTAATCACATGGTAATGTGAACTAGATTATTGACTCTAGTAAACTCTTTGGGTGTTAGTCACATGGGGATGTGACCTTGAGTGTTTATCACATATCGATGTGAACTGGATTATTGACTCTAGTGCAAGTGGGAGACTGTTGGAAATATGCCCTAGAGGCAATAATAAATTAGTTATTATTATATTTCCTTGTTCATGATAATCGTTTATTATCCATGCTAGAATTGTATTGATAGGAAACTCAGATACATGTGTGGATACATAGACAACACCATGTCCCTAGTAAGCCTCTAGTTGACTAGCTCGTTGATCAATAGATGGTTACGGTTTCCTGACCATGGACATTGGATGTCATTGATAACGGGATCACATCATTAGGAGAATGATGTGATGGACAAAGACCCAATCCTAAGCCTAGCACAAGATCATGTAGTTCGTATGCTAAAGCTTTTCTAATGTCAAGTATCATTTCCTTAGACCATGAGATTGTGCAACTCCCGGATACCGTAGGAGTGCTTTGGGTGTGCCAAACGTCACAACGTAACTGGGTGGCTATAAAGGTACACTACAGGTATCTCCGAAAGTGTCTATTGGGTTGGCACGAATCGAGACTAGGATTTTTCACTCCGTGAAAACAGAGAGGTATCTCTGGGCCCACTTGGTAGGACATCATCATAATGTGCACAATGTGATCAAGGAGTTGATCACGGGATGATGTGTTACGAAACGAGTAAAGAGACTTGCCGGTAACGAGATTGAACGAGGTATCGGGATACCGACGATCGAATCTCGGGCAAGTATCGTACCGCTAGACAAAGGGAATTGTATACGGGATTGATTAAGTCCTTGACATCGTGGTTCATCCGATGAGATCATCGTGAAACATGTGGGAGCCAACATGGGTATCCAGATCCCGCTGATGGTTATTGACCGGAGAGTCATCTCGGTCATGTCTGCATGTCTCCCGAACCCGTAGGGTCTACACACTTAAGGTTCGGTGACGCTAGGGTTATAGAGATATTAGTATGCGGTAACCCGAAAGTTGTTCGGAGTCCCGGATGAGATCCCGGATGTCACGAGGAGTTCCGGAATGGTCCGGAGGTAAAGATTTATATATGGGAAGTCTTGTTTTGGTCACCGGAAAAGTTTCGCGCATTATCGGTATTGTACCGGGAGTGCTGAAAGGGGTCCGGGGGTCCACCAAGGGGGTCCACCTGCCCCGGGGCCACATGGGCTGTAGGGGTGTGCGCCTTGGCCTATATGGGCCAAGGGCACCAGCCCCAAGAGGCCCATGTGCCAAGAGATAAGGGAAAGGAAGAGTCCTAAAAGGGGAAGGCACCTCCTAGGTGCCTTGGGGAGGATGGACTCCTCCCTGGCCGCACCCTTCCTTGGAGGAAGGGCCAAGGCTGCGCCCCCCCTCTCCCTTGGCCCTATATATAGTGGGGGGAAGGGAGGGCAGCCACACCTAAGCCCTGGCGCCTCCCTCTCCCTCCCATGACACATCTCCCTCCTCCCGCAGCGCTTGGCGAAGCCCTGTTGGAATCCCGCTACTTCCACCACCACGCCGTCGTGCTGCTGGATCTCCATCAACCTCTCCTCCCCCCTTGCTGGATCAAGAAGGAGGAGACGTCGCTGCTCCGTACGTGTGTTGAACGCGGAGGTGCCGTCCGTTCGGCGCTAGGATCATCGGTGATTTGGATCACGACGAGTACGACTCCATCAACCCCGTTCTCTTGAACGCTTCCGCGCGCGATCTACAAGGGTATGTAGATCCACTCCTCCCTCGTTGCTAGATGACTCCATAGATTGATCTTGGTGATACGTAGAAAATTTTGAATTATTGCTACGTTCCCCAACAACTCCATTCCGATGGACTTCTGGAATCACTTGATTATGAATCACTTGGTACTTGCAAACCATGCCTCATGGGCAAGATGACTAAAACTCGGTTCTCCGGAACAATGGAGCGAGCAACAGAGTTATTGGAAATCATACATACTGATGTATGTGGTCCAATGAACATTGAGGCTTGCAACGAGTATCATTATTTTCTCACCTTCACAGATGATTTGAGAAGATATGGGTATATCTACTTGATGAAACATAAGTCTGAAACATTTGAAAAGTTCAAAGAATTTCCAAGTGAAGTGGAAAATCATCGTAACAAGAAAATAAAGTTTCTACGATCTAATCATGGAGGAGAATATTTGAGTTACGAGTTTGGTCTTCATTTGAAATAATGCGGAATAGTTTCGCAACTCACGCCACCCGGAACACCACAGCGTAATGGTGTGTCCGAACGTCATAATTGTACTTTACTAGATATGGTGCGATCTATGATGTCTCTCATGAATTTACCGCTATCATTTTGGGGTTATGCTTTAGAGACAGCTGCATTCACGTTAAATAGGGCACCATCTAAATCCGTTGAGAGGACACCTTATGAACTGTGGTTTGGCAAGAAACCCAAATTGTCGTTTCTTAAAGTTTGGGGCTGTAATGCTTATGTGAAAAAGGTTCAATCTGATAAGCTCGAACCCAAATCGGAGAAATGTGTCTTCATATGATACCCAAAGGAGACTGTTGGGTATACCTTCTATCACAGATCCAAAGGCAAGATATTCGTTGCTAAGAATGGATCCTTTCTAGAGAATGAGTTTCTCTCGAAAGAAGTGAGTGGGAGGAAAGTAGAACTTGATGAGGTAATTGTACCCGCTCCCTTATTGGAAAGTAGTTCATCACTGAAATCGGTTCCAGTGATTCCTACACCAGTAAGTGAGGAAGCCAATGATAATGATCATGAAACTTCTGATCAAGTTACTACCGAACCTCGTAGGTCAACCAGAGTAAGATCCGACCAGAGTGGTATGGTAATCCTGTTCTGGAGGTCATGTTACTTGACCATGACGAACCTACGAACTATGAGGAAGCGACGATGAGTCCAGATTCCACAAAATGTCTTGAGGCCATGAAATCTAAGATGGGATCCATGTATGAGAACAAAGTGTGGACTTTGGTTGACTTGCCCGATGATCGGCAGGCCATAGAGAATAAATGGATCTTCAAGAAGAAGACTGACGCTGACGGTAATGTTACTGTCTACAAAGTTCGACTTGTTGCAAAAGGTTTTTGACAAGTTCAATGAGTTGACTATGATGAGACCTTCTCACCTGTAGCGATGCTTAAGTCCGTCCGAATCAATTTAGCAATTGTTGCATTTTATGATTATGAAATTTGGCAAATGGATGTCAAAACCGCATTTCTTAATGGATATCTTAGAGAAGAGTTGTATATGATGCAACCAGAAGGTTTTGTCAATCCAAAAGCTGCTAACAAAGTGTGCAAGCTCCAGCGATCCATTCATGGACTGGTGCAAGCCTCTCGGAGTTGGAATATACGCTTTGATAGTGTGATCAAAGCATATGGTTTTATACAGACTTTTGGAGAAGCCTGTATTTACAAGAAAGTGAGTGGGAGCTCTGTAGCATTTCTGATATTATATGTAGATGACATATTATTGATCGGAAATGATACTGAATTTCTGAATAGCATAAAAGGATACTTGAATAAGAATTTTTCAATGAAAGACCTCGGTGAAGCTGCTTATATATTGGGCATCAAGATCTATAGAGAGAGATCAAGACGCTTAATTGGACTTTCAGAAAGCACATACCTTGATAAAGTTTTGAAGAAGTTCAAAATGGAGTTGGCAAAGAAAGGGTTCTTGCCTGTGTTACAAGGTGTGAAGTTGAGTCAGACTCAATACTCGACCACTACAGAAGATAGAGAGAAAATGAAAGTCATTCCCTATGCTTCAGCCATAGGTTCTATCATGTATGCAATGTTGTGTACCCGACCTGATGTGTGCCTTGCTATTAGTTCAGCGGGGAGGTACCAAAGTAATCTAGGAGTGGATTACTGGACAATGGTCAAGAACATCCTGAAATACCTAAAAAGGACTAAGGATATGTTTCTCGTTTATGGAGGTGACAAAGAGCTCGTCGTAAACGGTTACGTCGATGCAAGCTTTAACACTAATCCGGATGACTCTAAGTCACAAACCGGATACATATTTTTATTAAATGGTGGAGCTGTCAGTTGGTGCAGTTCGAAGCTGAGCGTCATGGCGGGGTCTACATGTGAAGCGGAGTACATAGCTGCTTCGGAAACAGCAAATGAAGGAGTTTGGATGAAGGAGTTCATATCCGATCTAGGTGTCATACCTAGTGCATCTGGTCCAATGAAAATCTTTTGTGACAACACTGGTGCAATTGCCTTGGGAAAGGAATCCAGATTTCACAAGAGAACCAAGCACATCAATAGACGCTTCAATTCCATCCGCGATCAAGTCAAGGAGGGAGACATAGAGATTTGCAAGATACATACAGATCTGAATGTTGCAGACCCATTGACTAAGCCTCTCTCACGAGCAAAACATGATCAGCACCAAGACTCCATGGGTGTTAGAATCATTACAATGTAATCTAGATTATTGACTCTAGTGCAAGTGGGAGACTGAAGGAAATATGCCCTAGAGGCAATAATGAAGTTGTTATTTATATTTCCTTATATCATGATGAATGTTCATTATTCATGCTAGAATTGTATTAACCGGAAACTTAATGCATGTGTGAATACATAGACAAACAGAGTGTCACTAGTATGCCTCTACTAGACTAGCTCGTTGAATCAATGATGGTTATGTTTCCTAACCATAGACATGAGTTTTCATTTGATTAACGGGATCACATCATTAGAGAATGATGTGATTGACTTGACCCATTCGTTAGCTTAGCACGATGATCGTTTAGTTTGTTGCTATTGCTTTCTCCATAACTTATACATGTTCCTATGACTATGAGATCATGCAACTCCCGAATACCGGAAGAACACTTAGTGTGCTATCAAACGTCACAACGTAACTGGGTGACTATAAAGATGCTCTACAGGTGTCTCCGATGGTGTTTGTTGAGTTGGCATATGTCGAGATTAGGATTTGTCACTCTGAGTATCGGAGAGGTATCTCTGGGCCCTCTCGGTAATGCACATCACTATAAGCCTTGTAAGAAATGTGACTATTGAGTTACTTACGGGATGATGCATTACGGAACAAGTAAAGAGACTTGTCGGTAACGAGATTGAACTAGGTATTGAGATACCAATGATCGAGTCTCGGGTAAGTAACATACCGATGACAAAGGGAACAACGTATATCGTTATACGGTTTGACCGATAAAGATCTTCGTAGAATATGTGGGAGCCAATATGAACATCCAGGTTCCACTATTGGTTATTGACCAGAGACGTGTCTAGGTCATGTCTACATAGTTCTCGAACCCGTAGGGTCCGCACAGTTAACATTCGGTGACGATCGGTATTATGAGTTTATGTGTTTTGATGCACCGAAGATAGTTCGGAGTCTCGGATATGATCACGGACATGACGAGGAGTCTCGAAATGGCCGAGACATAAAGATTGATATATTGGATGACTATATTCGGACACCATATGAGTTCTGGAGGTCACCGGATAATTATCGGGGTGCCGGGGGGTTATCGGAACCCCTGGGGACTATTGGGCCACATGGGCCTTAGTGGAGAGAGAGGGCCGGCTAAGGCAGGGCCGCACGCCCCCTCCCCTCTAGTCTAAATTGGACTAGGGAAGGGGGGCCCTTTCCTTCTCTTCCCCCCCTCTCCTTCCTTTCCCCTTCCTCCTCCTAGTAGGACTAGGAAAGGGGAGTCCTACTCCTACTAGGAGGATGACTCCTCTCCTGGCGCGCCCCCAAGGGCCGGCTGACCTCCCCCCTTGATCCTTTATATACGGGGGCAGGGGGCACCCTAGAACACACAAGTTGATCATTGATCCCTTAGCCGTGTGCGGTGCCCCCTCCACCATAACCCACCTCGGTCATATCGTCATAGTGCTTAGGAGAAGCCCTGCGCCGGAAGCTTCATCATCACCGTCATCACACCGTCGTGCTGACGAAGCTCTCCCTCGACACTCAGCTGGATCGAGAGTTTGTGGGACGTCACCGAGCCGAACGTGTGCAGATCACGGAGGTGCCATACTTTTGGTACTAGGATCGGTCGGATCGTGAAGACGTACGACTACATCAACCGCGTTGTCATAACGCTTCCGCTTACGGTCTTTGAGGGTACGTGGACAACACTCTTACCCTCTCGTTGCTATGCATCACCATGATAGATCTTGCGTGTGCATAGGAATTTTTTTGAAATTACTGCGTTCCCCAACACCTTGCTGCCTCCATGATGGTGTGTGAGTAGTTCCTTTAGGACCTACGGGTCCATAGTAGTAGCTAATTGGTTCTCTCTCTCTCTCTCTCTTGATCTTTAATACCATGATTTTCTCTAAGATCCATCTGACGTAGTCTTTTGCAGTGTGTCTGTTGGGATCCAATGAATTGTGGGTTTATAATCATATTATTCATTGAATTTATATGAATCCCTTGAAGTTTCTTTGGTGCATAATTTTATAGTGTTGAATTTCTCTCCAATCTATCCATCTACTTTGGCCAAATTTGATTGATTTATCTTCAGCGGGAGAGGTGCTTTGTAGTAGGTTCAATCTTGCAGTGATATCGCATAGTGACAAAAAGGGCAAAGGCATGTATTGTATTGTTGCTACTAAGGATAAAATGATGGGGTTTGGTCATATTGATTGATCTTATTTTGTCTACATTATGTTATCTTGCTTAAAGCGTTACTCTGTTTGTCATGAACTTGACACTTTGAGATGCATGCTGGATAGCGGTCTTGGGGTGGGTTAATAGTAGTAGATGCAGCTGGATTACCGGTCTACTTGTAACGGACGTAATGCCTATGTATTAATTATGCCATGAATGATCATAATTATAACTATGCTAAACTCTATCAATTGCCCATAGTAATTTGTCTACCACACAGTTACTCTGCTTTCGAGAGAGATGCCACTAGTGAACCTATCGCCCCCGGGGTCTATTTTCCATTAATACAAAAGTCTCCACAATTGCTCTTTTATTCTTTCTTTTAGTTTCTATCGCTTTGCATATCAATATCTGCTTTTAACCTTGTGGCTAGCAAGAACAAAGGGGAGTGACGACCCCCTTTCCTTTGTTGGGTGCAAGCAATTGTTTTGTTTATGTGCAGGTGTTGTTAAAGTTGTTCGCGTTGTGCCTCATATTGGTTTGCTAAACCTTGGTTCTGAGCTAAGGGCAATACTATTTGCTACTATACTGCTTCACCCTTCCTCTTCGGTGAAACCCAATGACTCCGTCATGAGTAGTAATGTTGGGCGATAATTTCATTGTTTCCCACACAACGCGCATTATGTGCGCGCATGAGTCAAGGGATTTT
Organism: Triticum urartu; assembly: GCF_056163025.1. Classification (NCBI taxonomy): domain Eukaryota; kingdom Viridiplantae; phylum Streptophyta; class Magnoliopsida; order Poales; family Poaceae; genus Triticum; species Triticum urartu. The sequence goes on along the minus strand of NC_141876.1, from coordinate 452,798,506 downwards.
GTTAATGATGCCACCAAAAATCCGAAACACGATCCCTTTATTGATGGGATGTGCCAATGGCAACGGCCTTGGGCCACGAGAAACTCGGTGTGATGGCCATTGATGGGACCTTACGGTTCTACAATACGTGGTGGCGGTTCATTTTCCAGTCAAAAGTTGTCAGAACATGACCTCATCGACCCACTACGCTAGAACTGCAGAACTTTGCCGTTAAGCTATCGAGGCATGGATAGTGTCTTCGGATGTACTGAAAATAAAAGCACTCCTCAGAGAGCTTAATTGATGTTCCTCAGATTTCTGAGGTATATCATTGATACGTCTCCAATGTATCTATAATTTTTTATTGTTACATGTTATTATTTTACCAATCTTGGATGTTTTATATGCATTTATATGCTATTTTATATCATTTTTTGGGACTAGCCTATTAACCTAGTGCCCAGCGCTAGTTGTTATTTTTTTGCTATTTTTGGCTTTTCAAAAAATCAACATCTAACGAAGTCCAAACGGAAAATAAATATTTGGATTAATTTTTTCTGGACCAGAAGGGACCCAAGAAGCTTTGGGAGGAGACCACGCGAGATAGGCGAGAGCCACAAGCTCGAGGGGCGCGCCCTTGGGGGGTAGGCACGCCCCCTAAGCTTGTGAGCCCCACGCAGATCCATTTGACCTAATTCCACTTCTATAAATTAAGAAATATTCCCAAACCAACAGAGAGCCACCTGAAACACTTTTTTCGCCGCCGCAAGCTTCTGTTCTTCTGTGATTCCATCCGGAGGCCTTTTCTGGTACTCTGCCAAAAGGGGAATTGATCACGGAGGGCTTCTGCATCATCCTTGCTGCCTTCCAGTGATGCGTGAGTAGTTCACCACAGACCTATGGTTCCATAGCTAGTAGCTAGATGGCTTCTTCTCTCTCTCTCTCTCTTTGATCTTCAATACAATGTTCTCCTCGATATTCTTGGAGTTTTATCCGATGTAATCTTCTTTTGTGGTGTGTTTGTTGGGATCCGATGGATTGTGGGTTTATGATCTGAATATTCATGAGAGGTAATTGAGTCTTTTCTGAACTTTATTATGCATGATTGTTATAGCTTTGTATTTTTCTTTGATCTATCCGCTTGGTTTGGCCTGCTAGATTGATTTATCTTCAGTGGGAGAGGTGCTTTGTGATGGGTTCAATCTTGCGGTGCTCTATATCCTAGTGACAGAAGGGGACAAGACACATATTGTATTGTTGTCATTAAGGGTAAAACGATGGGGTTTATTCATATTGATTGGGTTTACTTTGTGTACATCATGTCATCTTGCTTAAGGCGCTACTCTGTTTTTCATGAGCTTAATACCATACATGCATGCTGGGTAGTGGTCGATTGGTGGACTAATAGTTGTAGATTGATACATCTCCAATGTATCTATAATTTATGAAGTATTCATGCCATGTTTACAACAATTTTATATGGTTTTGGTATGATTTGATTAGAACTAACCCGGACTGACGCTGTTTTCAGCACAACTACCATGGTGTTATTTTTTGTGCAAAAAATAAAAGTTCTCGAAATGGGTTGAAAAATTACAGGTTTTTTGTGGACCAAAAGAGACCCTGATAACCCACAAGTACAGGGGATCACAACAGATTTCGAGGGTAGAGTATTTAACCCAAATTTATTGATTGGACACAAGGGGGGCCAAAGAATATTTGCAAGTATTAGCAGTTGAGTTGTCAAGTCAACCACACCTAGAGAACTAAATATCTGCAGTAGAGTGATCATTAGCACAATAATATGATAGTTTGATAGAAGTGGTAACAACAATAGTAATGGTAATAGAAGTACCAGTAGTTTTGTAGCAATTGTGACAGCAACAACAATAGTTGTAACTTAGCAAAGATCAATATGTGAAAAGCTCGTAGGCATTGGATTGGTGATGGATAATTATGTTGGATAACATTCATCATGTAACAGCTATAACTTAGGGCAAAACAGAACTAGCTCCAATTCATCAATGTAATGTAGTCATGCATTACGTATATAGTCATACATGCTTGCGATAAGAACTTGCATGCCATCTTTTGTCCTACTCTCCCGTGGCAGCAGGGTCCATAAGGAAACTAAGGGGTGTTAAGGCCTCCTCTTAATAGATAATCAGAACAAAGCATTACCACATAGTGAATACATGAACTCTTCAAACTACGATAATCACTGGAAAGAATCACAATTGTTGTCACCTTGGGGAATGAGGATCATAACACATAATAGGTGTGTATAACTTGCAACATAGGATCAAGAACACAAATATATTCATGAAAACATAAAGGGTAATGATCTGAAATCATGGCACTCGGGCCCTAGTGACAAGCATTAAGCATAGCAGAGTCATAGCAACATCAATATCATAACATAGCGGATGCTAGGAATCAAGCCCTAACAAAACTAACTCGATTGCATCATAAATATCATCCAACCCATCACCATCCAGCAAGCCTACGAAGGAATTACTCACTGCCGATGGTGAGCATCATGAAATTGGTGATGGAGGAAGGTTCATGATGACGACGACGTCAAATCCCCCCCTCCGGAGCCCAAAATGGACTCCAGATCAGCCCTCCCGATGAAGAATAGGAGGTGGCGGCGGATCCATATCATAATGAAGGAAATATGTCCTAGAGGCAATAATAAAGTTGTTATTTTATATTTCCTTATTCATGATAAAGGTTTATTATTCATGCTAGAATTGTATTGATCGGAAACCTTAATACATGTGTGAATACATAGACAAACACTGTGTCCCTAGTGAGCCTCTACTAGACTAGCTCGTTGATCAAAGATGGTTAAGGTTTCCTAACCATAGACATGAGTTGTCATTTGATAACGGGATCACGTCGTTAGGAGAATGATGTGATGGACAAGAACCATCTGTTAGCTTAACATTATGACCGTTCAGTTTTATTGCCATTGCTTTCTTCATGTCAAATACATATTCCTTCGTCTATGAGATTATGCAACTCCTGGATACCGGAGGAATGCCTTGTGTGATATCAAACGTCACAACGTAACTGGGTGATTATAAAGATACTCTATAGGTATGTCCGAAGGTGTTTGTTGAGTTGGCATAGATTAAGATTAGGATTTGTCACTCTGAGTATAGGAGAGGTATCTCTGGGCCCTCTCGATAATACACGTCATAAGCTTGCAAGCAAACGACTAAGGAGTTAGTCACGAGGTGATGTATTGTAGAAGGAGTAAAGAGACTTGTCGGTAACGAGATTGAACTAGGTATAAAGATACCGACGATCGAATCTCGGGCAAGTAACATACCGATTGACAAAGGGAATTACGTATGTTGTCATAACGGTTCGACCAATAAAGATCTTCGTAGAATATGTAGGAGCCAATATGGGCATACAGGTTCCGCTATTGGTTATTAACCGGAGAGGTGTCTCGGTCATGTCTACATAGTTCTCGAACCCGTAGGGTCCGCACATTTAACATTCGATGACGATATAATATTATATGAGTTATGTGATTTGGTGACCTAATGTTGTTCGAAGTCCCGGATGAGATCACATACATGATGAGAAGTCTCAAAATGGTCAATAGGTAAAGATTGATATATAGGACGATGGTATTCGGACACTGGAAGTGTTTCGCGGGTTACTGGGTACTTATCGGGTCACGGGAAGGGGTTTTAGGCACCGCCGGCAAAAGATATGGGCCTTATGGGCCAAGAGGGGAAATGCACCAGCCACAAGGGGCTGGTGCGACCCCCATATGGTCTGAACCAGGAGGAGAAGGAAAGAGGGGAAGGGAAAGGAAGGGGGGGGGGGGGTTGGCCTCCCCCTTCCTTCCCTCCTCCCTCCTCTTTCCTTCCCCCTCCGGCAAATATGGCAGGGGGCGCAGGGAGACCCCAAGTAGGATTCGGCCTACTTGGGCGACTCATGGCAGCCTCCCCTCTCCCTCCCACCTATATATGTGCGTGTGGGGGGGGGGCGCCCTAACACACACCGGAAAATTGTTTAGCCGTGTGCGTCCCCCCGCACCCTTTACTCCCCCGGTCATATTTTCGTAGTGCTTACGCGAAGCCCTACGAGGATCACTTCACCATCACCATCACCACCCCGTCATGCTGACGGAACTCATCTACTACCTCGACGTCTTGCTGGATCAAGAAGGCGAGGGACGTCACCGAGTTGAACGTGTGCAAAACGTGGAGGTGCTGTGCGTTCGGTACTTGATTGATTCAAGCGCGAAGAAGTTCGACTACATCAACCGTGTTGAGAAACGCTTCCGCTTACGGTCTACGAGGGTATGTAGACACACTCTCCCCTCATTTCTATGCATCTCCATGGATAGATCATTGCGTGTGCGTACAATTTTTTTGTTTTCCATGCAACGTTTCCCAACAGTGGCATCATGAGCCAGGTCTACGCGTAGATGATATGCACGAGTAGAACACAAAGAGTTGTGGGTGGTGATAGTCATACTGCTTACCACCAATGTCTTATTTTGATTCGGCGGTATTGTGGAATGAAGCAGCCCGGACCAACCTTACATGTCCACGCACATGAGACCGGTTCCACCGACTAACATGCAACTAGTTTTGCATAAAGGTGGCTGGCGGGTCTCTGTTTCTCCTACTTTAGTTGAATCGAATTTGACTGTGGCCGGTCCTTGAAGAAGGTGAAAACAGCAAACTTGACGAAGCACCATTGTGGTTTTATGCGTAGGTAATAACGGTTCTTGCTAGAAGCCTATAGCAGCCACGTAAAAACTTGCAATAACAAAGTAGAGGACGTCTAACTTGTTTTTGCAGGGCATGTTGTGATGTGATATGGTCAAGACATGATGTGATAAACGTCATTGTATGAGATGATCATGTTTTGTAAGATATCTGACAACCGACAAGAGCCTAATGGTTGTCTCTTTATTGTATGAAATGCAAACGCCATGTAATTGCTTTACTTTATCACCATGCGTTAGCGATAGTTGTAGAAGCAATAGTTGGCGAGACGACCACGACACTGCGATGGAGATCAAGGTGTTGAGCCGGCGACGATGGTTTGGAGATGGAGATCAAAAGCACAAGATGATGATGGCCATATCACGTCACATATTTTGATTGCTTGTGATGTTTATATTTTATGCATCTTATTTTGCTTAGTACGACGGTAGCATTATAAGATGATCCCTTCACCGAATTTCAAGGGAAACATGTTCTCCCTAAGTATGCACCGTTGCTACAGTTCATCGTTTCGAGACACCAGGTGATTATCGGGTGTGATAGAATCTACATTCACAGGTGCAAGATAGTTTTGCACATGCAGAATACTTGAGTTAAACTTGACGAGCCTAGCATGTATAGAAATGACCTCAGAACACTGGAGACCAAAAGGTCGAATGTGAATCATATAGTAGATATGATCAACGTAGAGATGTTCACCATTGATGACTACCACATCTCACGTGATGATCGGACATGCACTATAAAAAAATACACCTCCATGATGATACGTGTTTGTCACAGTAGGTCATGTTTTCTGTCATGCATGTACATCCATGACAAATTTATGACAGAATCAAGATAGTCATACCCGTGCTGTCGTAGAAGTGTTCCATGACATTAGCAAAATTATCATCATGGAAGTGTCCACTTCCATGACGATAAATCGCGCGTCACAGAAGTGTTTTCATCAAGCGTGACCGACATGTGGCATCCAACGTAATGGAATGCCGTTAAGCTATCGGGTCTGGTTTTGGATCCGATAACCCGTTAATAGCCCCGACCAATGGGGATTTTCCACGTGTAAAATCATCATTGGCTGGACGAAACACGTGTCGGCTCACCGTTGGGACAGATGTCATCCACTCATTGGACCCAAAGCACCTATGATACGTCGACACGTGGCACGACCCAACAGAGGCCCATTCCTATGAAAAGGCCGGCCCGTTTGACTTGGTCAAAAGGTGGTGGGCCAGCCCATGGCAAGCCTGTTAACGGCCTGTTCACATATAGCCCATTTACAGCGCGCTAACCCAGGGCCCGTTTATGGCCTATCTGAATTAGGCCCCGTAGCATCATCTGGGCCATCCAATATAATTCCAGCCCATTTTAACTTCCGGCCCATGTTTGGCCCATGACGTCTTTCGGCCCATATGAGGCCCTTATTACTCTCGGCCCATTAACGGCCCATGGTAAAACTGGCCCGTAATGAACAGTGTATCACTTTATACCCATTAATGGCATGTGGTGAAACTGACCCGTAATGAACAGTGTATCACTTTATGCCCATTAGCGGCGCATTATTCCGTTGGGTCGTTTCCAGCCCATGTTATCTTTCGGCCTTCTCGGGGCCCATTTATTCTTGGGCTCATTTCCACATTCGTTTACTTACGGCCCGTTACTGTCATTTTCTGCTTGTGGTCCAAATTCAGCCCGTGGTTACAGTCAGCCCGTTTGTGGCCCGTTAATACGTTGGGCCGTTTTCATAGCGTCATCAAAATATGGCCTGTTATGGTCGGCCCATGAACGATTTCAACTCTAGCCCATTTACGGCCATAATGTTGTCTGTTATTGGCCCATGTTTGGCCAACTGATCATACGACCCGTAGAAGGCCCATTGATGATACGGCCCATTGTGTCTATGGCCCGTATAAGGCCCATTGTTTCTACACCACGTAGAAGCCCCATTGTTTCTATGGCCTTTAGAAGGCCCATTGTTTCTACGGCCCGTAGGAGGCCCATGTTAACTACAGCCGGTGGGCATCAAAGTTCGCCACCAGTGCAAATATAGGGAACACCCTACACTATACAAAAATGGCTTGCTGTTTTCTTCAGTCGGTGGCTGCACGTTAAAAACAAATTTTGTATCGCACCAAAACAAATTACAACTATAAAACAAAAGGAAGGTTGGCATAAAAGTTAACAGTCTAGCAGATAAATGCACCACCAGAAGTTCAGAAGCTCAGTTCATTTGACCTGACTGTTACGTTTTCATGTTGTATTGTCCGATGGAGCACCATAACCTTCGCCTTCAGTTCTCCTAGGCTCCTGAACAACATAGCAAATGTCTGATAGTTTGGTTTCAAAACCATGCATATCTTGACAACATCGAACAATGTCTCTCCTTGTTTCACAAAGGGTCTCTGTTAGGGAATGGACTTGTGTCTGGAGCGCAGATACAACATTGTTTTGAGCTTGCATATCTTGATCATGAGGCAGTTTGGACGAGATTGCCTTAATGATAACCCACAAGTATAGGGGACCGCAACAGTTTTCGAGGGTAAAGTATCCAACCCAAATTTATTGATTCGACACAAGGGGAGCCAAAGAATACTCTCAAGTATTAGCAGCTGAGTTGTCAATTCAACCACACCTGGAAACTTAATATCTGCAGCAAAGTATTTAGTAGCCAAGTAATATGATAGTAGTGGTAACGGTAGCAAAAGGTAACAGTAGTAAAAGTAATGTTTTGGTATTTTGTAGTGATGATAGCAATAGCAATGGGAAAGTAAATAAGCAAAGAACAATATATGGAAAGCTCATAGGCAATGGATCGGTGATGGAGAATTATGCCGGATGCGGTTCATCATGTAACAGTCATAACCTAGGGTGACATAGAACTAGCTCCAGTTCATTGATATAATGTAGGAATGTATTCCGAATATAGTCATACGTGCTTATGGAAAAGAACTTGCATGACATCTTTTGTCCTACCCTCCCATGGCAGCGGGGTCCTTACGGAAACTAAGGGATATTAAGGCCTCCTTTTAATAGAGTACCGGAACAAAGCATTAACACATAGTGAATACATGAACTCCTCAAACTACGATCATCACCGATAAGTATCCCGATTATTGTCACTTCGGGGTTAACGGATCATAACACATAATAGGTGACTATAGACTTGCAAGATAGGATCAAGAACACTCATATATTGATGAAAACATAATAGGTTCAGATCTGAAATCATGGCACTCGGGCCCTAGTGACAAGCATTAAGCATAGCAAAGTCATAGCAACATCAATCTCAGAACATGGTGGATACTAGGGATCAAATCCTAACAAAACTAACTCGATTACATGATAGATCCCATCCAACCCATCACCGTCCAGCAAGCCTACGATGGAATTACTCACGCACGGCGGTGAGCATCATGAAATTGGTGATGGAGGATGGTTGATGATGATGATGGCGACGGATTCCCCTTTCCGGAGCCCCGAACGGACTCCAGATCAGCCCTCCCGAGAGGTTTTAGGGCTTAGCGGCGGATCCATATCATAAAACGCAATGAATTCTTCTCTTTGATTTTTTTCTCCCCAAAACACAATATATAGAGTTGGAGTTGGAGTCAGAGAGGCACCAGGGGGCCCACGAGGTAGGGGGGCGCGCCTTAGGGGGCGGGCGCGCCCCCCACCCTCATGGAAAGGTGGTGCCCCCCTGGCCTTCATCTTTTGTAGATATTTTTTATATTTTCCAAAAAGTTGCTCCGTGAAGTTTCAGGTCATTCCGAGAACGTTTGTTTCTGCACATAAATAACACCATGGTAATTCTGCTGAAAACAGCGTCAGTCCGGGTTAGTTCCATTCAAATCATGCAAGTTAGAGTCCAAAACAAGGGCAAAAGTGTTTGGAAAAGTAGATACGACGGAGACATATCACTTAACAACCAAGCCAGTGTTACGTAGGAACGTGCTTTTGGCACTGTTAGTGGACAGGTACTGACCCACTGGAGCAAGAGTAACATTGCGGTTATAGTTGCCTCGCCACCTTCAGAAGGTGGCGGTTCCACCATTTTTTCCATAGCTTGGTGAAAAGTTGTGGTTTTACATTAGTAGTACCAGAACAGAAGATATTAAGGAGGCAGCAAAACCAAACAAAATAGCTTTGGTCTATATACAGAACTTATTCTGGTGAACCCATGTAAAATAATAGTTGTATTTTATTGCAAAGTACATAATAAAACCAGGTTCCAAACATATGACCATGTACCATCGCTAATGTATTGTCTATTTCTTCACATTGTATTGAGGGCTAAGGATAAAGAGACAAGGTTTATAATACGGTAAGCATAGTATGACATCATTCATATCACAAAACAACTGAGAACAGACAAACAGGCAATTGTAACATTGTGTGGGCAAGTCCAGCACAGAACTAGATTACAGGTCAAGATCAAAGGAACATCACTCCTCTCTTTTAAACCTTGTAAGGTGCAATGATACGCTAAGACAATTGTGTATAAAATTGAAAAGAGTAACAGACATTGGCTGCAAACCATGCAGTTCAAGGCACAAGTCAGAGTAAGCAGTAGTTAAAAGGCATGAGGATTAAGGACTTACAACAACGGCTTTGACTGGTGTAGTCATGCCCTTCTTCTTGCTGGTGTGACCGTCCTTGAAGATTTCCACAACATTTGGTTCAGGTACTTTTTGGTCCTTGTGGGCTTTCCTCTGCATTTGGAACAAGTCAATATAGATTTGATAATATGGTACAACGAAAAGAGTGAAACAACAGCTAATTACAAGAGTCTCGCAATGTGCAATATAGCTACGAGATCGTGTCGTCTGTTGGAATTTCACTTTCGTACGGTTGGCCTTGTTCTTTGAACAGTTCACCTACAAGAAGATAGATTTGTGTGGCACATGCGTAAATAGGACTTCAACATGTGATCTGATCATATATATATATAATGTACCTGATACTTCGGATCGGACCAGTGTTTAACGAGGTCTCTCCAGTCTTCATCAGATATATTTTCCACTGGATATGTTTGGGCAAGTTCACTGTTAGCCTTGCCTTCAAAGTGAGCTTTCCTCAAGTTATACTGATACTGTCACAGAGCAGACTGGAAAACATGGGTGCAAGCTTGTCTGGTTGCATCATCTTGGCTATCCAACTTGAACCTCATCTGTTGAAAATTATGGGAGTCTCATTATCAGCAACCTAGAAAGTATTGGACAGAGCAAGACGATATTACTAGTTTCCATACATAACCATACTTACAGATAAATGGTCGAGGATGGTGTTGAAATGGGTTTCGTCTTTGTCATTCCTGTACTGAATCCATGTTGGGAGGATACATACATGACACCTAACAGCAACCGCTGCCTCTAATACTAACTTGGCTGACTCGGTAGCATCACGTGGCCTTTTTAAACCTGCCTCAAAATGGATCTCCATTCTTCCTCCACTAGATTTAGTTAACCTATCGAGCATTATCCCTGATGTTTGTTTCCTCTTGCGCCTAGGTGCTAGTCCAACAACAAACATAGGAAGTGTTAGTGTACATCAAACTGTGAGACTACATATAAAGAAGCATGCAACTGTAACTTGACTCCAGCAACTACCTTCTTGCTGTTGAAGCTCACAAAGTTCATCTGATCTTGCCAACTCATCTTGTGTCAAGAGTGCTTCAGAAGTAGTGTCAGGTGGCAAGGGAGCTTGGGAACGTGCTGCTAGCTGAGTTAACCAACGAGTAAATCGTGCAGCTGGTGGTACTGTGGAAGGTGTTGCAACAACTAGGGTTGTCTCTGCTTGTTTGGTGGCAGCTATTTGTTTCTGTTTAGCTTGTTCCGCAGCTCGTGTAGCACGGGATACCCTGTCGATACAATTTTCCGCTGGACTTTGACCTTTTATTGCACCATCAGTACTAGCAGAATCTGCAAGATTGTTCCGCTTCCCTTTCCCTGTCGTTCCGTCTTGCTTCCTCTTTCTCTGTGCCATGTTAAGTCAAGCCGACAAGAAAAATGAATAACAATTTAGTTCTTCAGAACAAATGTACATTGATGTAAGAACATGGTGTGATAGACATATATTGTATGTTCTAGAAATAGGAACACGTGTCTTAGTCACAAGTATAATGTGTAAAGTAAGAAGATGAAATTCAACAAAATTAGAAGCAATACAAGCTAGACATCATACATAACATGCAACCACATATAACAGTGCCAAGATAGAGGGAGCACCTATGATGGTGCACTAGGGGAGACGTGCTCATCACCAACACAACTACGTTGAGTGTCTATGCATGTGTTGTCATGGAAATCATCTTGGGGGATGGAGGAGTAGAATCTGTAGAGGCCCTCCATTTGGAAGGAGCACCTTCATCCACTGCCTTGCTAACTTCCTTCCACTTTTTTAATTTTGAATTGTCAAGTAAAACCGACAAGAAAAAGCAATAAAATTCACTCTTCAGAACTCATTCGTGCATGATACTGACAATCACTACTTTGATGTAAGGCAAACACATGATTCCAGGATGGAATAATACGAAAAACAGGACGACATGGCATATTCACAACTGTTTGTGTAAACTAAGCAGAAACCATTTCACCAAATAAGAAGCAATCCAAGCTAGACACCACGTGAAAGATGCAACCAATATGACTCTTTCAAGTTAAAAGTGTCCCATCATAAATGGCATTTCAACAAATTAGAAGCAGTGGATGCTATAAATCATATCAAAGATGCAACTAATATCACACTGCATATACTGAAGGTGTCTCGTCATATTGATTTATGCGGGATACAAAAAAACAATAGTTTTATGTGAGGACATTCTTAATAGACAGATGTACTATGTACTAAATATAGGAAGGCATGTCACATTAACATGTATAATGTATAAGCTAAGCAGAATAGCACATGCAGTTTAACCAGATTGGAAGAATTACAATCTTGACACCATATGCAACATGCAACCACATATCACGCTGCCAAGTTAGAGCAAGCACCTGCGATGCTAGTGTAGGGGAAATGCGGGAATCAACTACAGAGCTACGTCACTATCTTCATCTAGCCTTGCTGTTTCTTGAGAATCATGTCGGGAGGCTGACACTGCATTATTTAAATGAGGAGTAATCCACTTGCCTGACTGCCTCATCATAAGTGATTGATGAGGGATACACAAGAACATTAGTTTGATGTAAGAACAGGGTTAATACATAGATGTACTAGTATGTACCAAAAACAGAAAGGCATGTAATATTCAAAGGTATAATGTGTAAGCTAAGCAGATGCAATTTAACCAAGTTGGAAGCAATACAAGCTAGACATCCAGCTGGAGTGGTGAGCATGATCATCTAGGACCTGAGAGCCTGGTGGGAGGTGGGCTGCTTCGCCACCATCGTGGCTTGTTAGTTGGCTTCCAGGTGATGCCTCTGTTTGCTGGGCTTGTCACTGGCTCGGCCAGTGCCCTGACTAGCTATTTGTCTTCTGGTGCTCACCGGATGGTCGTTCATGTAAAAAATATCTTTCCTTATCTTAATAAAGATCAACTTCGGCCTTCCGAATACAAGCTAGACACCATATGGAACATGCAACCACATATGACACCGCGAAGTTGAAGCAAGCACCTGGGATGGCGGTTCATTGCGAGCAAGGTCATCAACTCCAGAGCTACGTTTACCGTCTCCATCTGCTGACACTGCACCTATCATAAGGCTGAAACGTGTCTGGCCTATCCGCGTACGATGCTGGAGCAACTTCTCTCTTTTCTTTTTTGCTTCTCTCATAGCAACAGAGTCTGAAATACCCTTGCATAAAAACACAATAGTGAGAGTATGGGTGAAGTGTGTGCAAAACTAGTGCACTGTAAAAGTAGCAGATAGCAGGTGACTGAAAAATAAATGACACGAGACATATGATAGCTCTACAACATTGCATGGCAAACAAAATTAGATTCTACTCCGTATGATTTTGTAATATATGAGCACAGGAAATGCAGGTACTCCTCCAGCACACCACCACATGGGGTCATATCAAGATAAGAGTTGACTGAAAATAAATAGGCCAGTCAATTTTTTTAATGAACCGTCCAATCTATAAGGAACGGGAAGACGACCTTCATCTACCTCCCGCCAGTCACTGTTGACGATCTTTCTCGAACCGCCAGCGACCATCGGCCCAGACCCCTGCCTCCGTCGCCCCGCCCTCCCCTTGACCTCACACCACCGACGTGCTTGGCAGCGCCGCCAGGACATCCCTTTAATCCTGGCTGACCTCCAGATCAGGCGCCAGTAGCTCTAGGCCCCACACGCCCCTAAGATAAACACCGAGGCGGTGCTTCCTTGGCGTAATAGGCGGACTAGCGCCTGTTACGCCGGGGAATGCTTCCGTTAATTGGGAATCAACTGACCAGGAATTGAAATTCAGGGGGCGGACCTCTAGCTAAGGTGAAACAGTATATGAGGAGAAACCTTGTGCATCGCGAGTTACTAGGAACATCTAGTATCAAGAAGAAGCGGCCAACTAGTGTCTTCTGTGGGATGAATACCGTGCAAGCAGACACATAAGATTTGCACGAATAAGGGAAGATGAGTACCATTTTCGGTTGCCGGTGTGGTCGCCTCCACATGTCGCGCCGATCTTCTTCTTTTTGCTGGGGAAACCAATGTTCTAGAGGAGGGTGCCGGCTTGGATGAACCCATGGCCAAATTGCTGACTGTGTTGCCATGGCTGTATGTCGGCGGAGGAGAAGCAGATCTGAGTCGGCGAAGGACGGCGTAGCAGGAATAGCTCCGGTGCAGTGGAGGTTGGCGAAGTTGGAGCGGCAGTGGTGAGGCGCAGGACGGCGTGGTTGAGCTGGCTCGGGTACGGACGACTCAGCCTCGGCTTCAATTACTAGCCGTGGAGGGCGTTGCAGTTGAGGTTGCGGTGGACGACGACGTCGGGGTATCGGCTCCGGCGTGATGGAGGAGGGCGGCGGTTGATGGGTGGAATGGGGTGGCGGACGGAGGACGCCGAGGTTTCACCGCTGGTGGAGAGGTAGTTTTTGCGCCCATAGAGTGCGAATGGGGAATCAGATGGGTGGGCGGGGGGGGGGGAGGGGGAGAACCATGTTTCGGTCTGGGACATGCTTGTTTTTAGCTTTTTTGAATAGAATATGGGACGCGCTTGTTTGAAATTTGGGGAAAGTACAAACTTTGCCCCCCTCTTAAATTTTGGACCTACTGCGGGTCGAGGGTAGGATGGTAATCCCAGGTGTCCTAAATAGTGGGCGGGAGCGATTTCGGCTGCGTGCATGTGTGCTTAGGCGACCATTGTGTATGAATGTTTTTCGGAGGCGGTTGCGTGGCGTCTAGATGAAGCTACAAACCTACTCTGGTTTAGACCTTTGAACGTCGGGCCGGTAGGTTTCACGGGTCGGAGTTATTAGAAAAGTAATTTCCTTGTACTACCAAACATTGGTCTCACGCGGTTTCGGGCGAGTAGAGGCTCTTTTGGCGCTTCATTCGAATTTTTAAAACACAAGCATTCACATTTAGAGTACTCTTGAACTTTGAGGATTGACCTAAATAGACAACGTTAAATTTGACCTTGTATGTTTGAAAACCTCATTAAATTATCCGCTTCTTTTTGAATTTTTGACACTTGAATCTATTTTGTACACGACTACATATGCTATTATGTACAAAATCAGAGCAAAGATTGGTGCCCCCATAATTTAGGTATGATTTACAAATGCCATGATATCAAATTCAAATAATTGAATGGACTTCATGTTGAATTCGATTTTTTAAACCACCTTAAGTTGAATTCAAATGTATGCTAGTTCATAGGTAGCTATTTATAATGTTCATTGTGTAACTTTCATTTGTATAATGTGCTTTACACACACAACATGAACTATACTCACGTTTATATTCAATTGCTAAAGCGATGCATTGCCTGGAGTTCAAAATACTAACTATGTGGATCAATTGTGTCGAATAATAACATAGACATGCTCAAATTCGATAAAATCTAGATGTGTGATGGATCAATGACCGTTCCTTACACGAACTGCAAATATCATGATCCCATCCTAATATTTGGATACAATTTATATGTTTAATAAATGTGTACAGCTGTCTTGTATTCGTAGTCTCACTCTCCATCGGTGGTCTCTCACACATGCTTACACACTCTCTCCCGAGGTGTCTTTCTCGCACACATGCTCTCGATATAACCCTCCCTCCCTCTCGTAACCATTTATGACTGTTTTCACTAACCTTTATCACAAGCACTCTTCCTCTCGCAAGCATACACACGCACAATCCCCATCGACCCTTTCTATATACATGGACCTGCCTATGTGTCTCCTATACGCACATTATCTTTAGGCATGTCTCTCACGCATTGTCTCACACCTTTCTTCCTAATTGACGAGTATGATTCTAGCAGAGCATTCTGTAAGATTCCCCTTAGAGTTAGGTTGGATGAATAGTAATATCAGAGATAAAGGGGTTACCTTAGTCCGAGAACCTAGGGTTACAAATCCTAGCCGGCTTTGTCAGTGGACATAGAGTCCTTCACAATTATGCTATCTTTGTCTTGTACGACTAGTCATCCATGGGTCTCCCTAAATGCGACACGGGCCAACCAATGTGCCGCAGGACGGAGCCGAACGAAGGGCCTCACCTCGACCCACCGGACCTCACGCGGTGACACACCCTCTGCCCCCACGTCTCGTTATCTTCTCACACCCACACATACCAACACAAACACCACACACACAAAAAATATTCTCCTGGTGCCTCTATCCACTCCCCCTTGCATATACACACTCAAGGGAATCTATTGTCGTGATGTCATGTTCGTCTCTCTCTCTCTCTCGACCACTCTCATTTCTCATGCTATCTCTCCCACGCCCCCCTGTCGGCCCCTCTATCCATGCCTCTCTCGAATACATAATACACACACATACCTCTCTAGGCCCTGCCAAATGCATCAACTACACATTCACACATGTTACATCACGTACCCCATTGATCTAAAAAGCCCTCTCTTCACGTTTATTTCGCATACAACATTCCTTTTGAATAAAGTGTGGCCAAAAAAATACTTTAGAATTTCTACATATATACAACATTACAAAGTTATATGGAGGAGTATGAACGCTTGCATTGCATGGTGCCCACAATGATATTTATTCCGCACTGTGAATTTGTATATTTTTATACTATATATAAAGTTAGTCATAATAAAGAGAAACGAAGAGCATCTCTCTCTCCATCGCATACCCCCTCTACGCCCCTTTCACGTACGCACACAAACTATCTCCAGGTCCTCTAAAAGTAAGCCCCCAGCACATTCACACATGTTTCATCTTTCTCTCGCGATATATACAGTGACGATCATTGTATTTGAAGCGAAAGCACGATACATACATTGGACTTCAGAATCCACTCATTACGGTCACCATTTATGTGTTGTGGTTATCATACAGTCACGGGCTCACCGTACAACTTTGTATTTGCTCAAGACACGACTAGTTGACCAGTTAAACGCTCCACGTGGCACCTCTAGTGTTGCATCACATTATCTCACTACCAACGGGCCCACCTGTCGGCTTGTATCTACTCTACATCTACACTCTTATAAAATACTAGCAAGATGCCCATGCGTTGCATGGAACATCAAGATGCATTTGCTTGAGTAGTTTATCTTGTGGGAGAAAAGGATGAACAAGGGAAGGACTTATTTACAAGTGTGGAGAGGGGGTGTGGGTATCTTTTTGCAAAATTGCCATAGTTTCCTTCTTATCCGTCAGATATAGATCGGACGGCCTATATTGCAGGATGGCAGGCACACGATCATCACCGACTATGCTTTTTATAAGACTAGGGATAAAATACACTCTTATAAAAAACAGAGTTGGTGATGATGGTGTGCCTGCCATCCTGCAATATAAGCCGTCTGATTTATATCTGATAGATAGGAAAGAAACTATGACAATTTTGCAAAAAGGTACCCACACACCTCTCCAAATTTGCAAATAAGGCCTTCCCTCGTTCATCCTTTTCTCTCACAAGATAAACTAGTCATACAAATGCATCTTGATGTTACATGCAATGCACGGACATCTTGCTAGTAAGAATGAAAACAAACGACAAAAAAATTGGACGGTGGTTCGAAGTCATGACCGCGGGCACAACGGACAAGGTGGCCTTATATTGGTATGCTGAGCCGTCTGTTTTAACACACAAGAGCTGGTGTGGTGATTATACACACACGCACGCATGCACACGAACTGCATGCATGCAACACTCACACAAACACATGCACCCACGCACGCACACAACACTCACACGTACACACGCAGCCACGCACGCATGCAACACTCACATGCACACACGCACGCATGCATGCACACACCAGTACACCACACGACCAACACACACTCTCACGCTCAAGTGCTCAACCTACACGTGCATGCGCACACATCAGGCCCTGACAGACACATACACAACCAGGTGATTCCAGTGCACGGGGTGGATTCTTGTCGCGCCTGCGTAAATTTGTGTTTATCTGACCTTTTCCCTATGCGAACTGACATGTGGGACCCACAAGGAACATGGTCAATTTAACTAGTCAACATGGTGCCCCGCAGACTATTTGGCCGGTCAACAGAGTGCAATCCGATGCTGAACCGTGAGCAAGTGACCGTATAATCACCGCAAAACGTATATAATGACCATAATCAGCTTATTCTGAAGTTCGGTGAACGTATTACACTTTTCTCTCTGTAGGCCCTCCAAAACTACATCTCTACACGTTCTCGCATGTTACATCTAACAACTATGCAATACATCACTACTACTACACTCTAACATAATAAATCATAGTATGTGTTTTTAGTTTTACTAGATATCATATTGTTACTTAATTATTCAGTTTGCATACATTAAAATTGCCTTTGAAATGTATGGCCAGTATCATATACCGCACGGGAAAAATCCTGCCCTTTCCTATTTAATCGGGTTTGTATCGATGGATCGTGCGAAACAACAAAACTATAGTACTATATACAGTACAAGTGACAGTTCACTGGGCCGTCGTGTCGTGTACTCCTCCATCGTAAGAGTGGAGCACTCGCTTTCATAAATCTTCTAGCCCCTTTCGCCGACATGTGGGGCATCAAGCTACCGGGTCCACGTGCCATACCGGAATATAGTGCAGAGCAGCCGGGGTGAAGCACCCAGTCATGGCGCCGGCGTAGTAATGAGCAATGAGGCATCAAATCACAAAGCTGCACCTTTCCCATAGTTAAGTTGGAGGGACGAAGTAATAATGCTAAAAAAATAAGTTGGAGGGACGAAGCAACCATCATTTCACTCGTTGCTGAATCCGCTTCTCCCTCATCTTCTTCAAGTTAACCACGTGTTGCTTCTGCCGTTGTTCTGCCTCATGTGGGAAGCGGACCGGCTTGGTAAAGCACTGACACGTGGGACCGCATGTTAGCAAACCGCCAGGACAACGTCCTCTAAAAATAAGAAACCTCCCATGCCATCCGCGCGGCAAAATCACCTCCTTTTTACTAATCTTGATTCTATAATTTTTTAGATCAATATAATTGAGATTTGTATAGATAGCACACAGGAGCAAAACCAAGTGGTACGGTTAAGGGCATCCACAATGTGTAGCGAAATGTGAAAATAGCTTTTGGCATCGTGGGAACCATTATGGACGGTGTTGCCAAAGACAAAAGGATGGAACCGAAGCTCCATGATTGATTGACTGAAGGAATAGAAAAATGTAACGTCTCTCCTCTTTCTCCCGTGCTTGGACGCATGTACAGTATAGAGGACAGAATCTACTCCCCTGTCCCTTCTATCACAAATCACAAAGCAGTGAGGCGTCAAATCACAAAGCACGGACGAAGCAACCATCATTTCACTCTTCGCCGACTCTGCTTCTCCATCGTCTTCTTCGAGAAACCATCTCACCGCACTAAGCTGGACGGACGACGCTATTGTGTACGAGTAGTACTAGTACATTTACGCGTCCTTTGGTTCAACGGACTTCCTAGATGCAAATAAGGCGGTTGTCTCGGCTTGCAGGCGGCACTTGTAAATGACTTACCGTGGTCTCCCTCAATGGTGTTCTCCGTCGAATGCACTTCGCCAAACCACAACGTTTGAGATATCATCGACGTCACCGCAATGGGGAAGGAAGTCAAATATAGTTACTACCTCCATTTTTTTGTACACAAGGCCAGTATATCAAAATTACAATTTGCAAAAGGCCACTAACACTAATCAAGGCAAAATTGATGGGGTTTGCCTCGTACTAGCAACCAAGGACATTAATATCCCCTGCATGCATGCGGAAGTGAGAAGTTTGGTTTGCATGGCGCTGCATTAATCAAGCAATGAGGAGTGAGATGGTTAGCTCTTTGGGCTTTGGAGAAAAAAATACGCATTAATTGACACATGAAACGAGGATTTGTATCGATTAATCCCGCGAAGGAAAACCCCGCCTTTCTTTTTTAACACTAGTACTCCTAGTACGTAGTATGTACTACGTACTTATCCTGTTTGGGTCTAGGCCTTGCATTGCCATACTTCGCCACACATTTTTTCCAAGCTTGCCTAAAGTTTTCAAAATGAAAAGGAGGTACACTTGCGCACGGCTGTCGCGGTCGCACCGCACCCTCACACGGTCGCTCATGCACGCTGCGGCCACACCGCACCCTCACATGCACATGTGACAGCCTGGGTTTTGCCCTCTTTCAATTGCCTGATTTTCATTTGAAATGATTTTGAAATTTGGAGTTTTTGAATCTTTTCATGTGGACTTAAACACTTGGGTAGCCTTGTGTAACGCCCTCGATGCGGCTATATCTCCCACGTGTCGAAGCACGACTTAGAGGCATAACCGCATTGAAAGCAATGTCGCAAGTGAGGTAATCTTCACACAACCCATGTAATACATAAGGGAAAGAGATACATAGTTGGCTTACAATCGCCACTTCACACAATACATGAATAAAGCAATACATCATCCAGATACAATTAAGGTCCGACTACGGAACCAAAATAAAAGAAGACTACCCCAAATGCTACCCAGATCCCCGATCGTCCCAACTGGGCTCCACTACTGATCAACTAGAACGAAACAACACAAAGGACAAGATCTTCATCGAGCTCCTCCTTGAGCTTGGTTGCGTCATCTGCATGGTATCATCGGCACCTGCAAACTGGTTTTGGAAGTATCTGTGAGTCAAGGGGACTCAGCAATCTCACACCCTCGCGATCAAGACTATTTAAGCTTATAGGAAGGGTAAAAGGTATGAGGTGGAGTTGCAGCAAGCGACTAGCATATATGGTGGCTAACATATTCGCAAAAGAGAGCGAGAAGAGAAGCCAAAAGCATGGTCGATGAACTATGATCAAGAAGTGATCCTAGAACAACCTACGTCAAGCATAACTCCAACACCATGTTCACTTCCCGGACTCCGCCGAGAAGAGACCATCACGGTTACACACGCGGTTGATGTATTTTAATTAAGATCAACTTCAGGTTTTCTACAACCGGACATTAACAAATTCCCATCTGCCCATAACCGCGGGCACGGCTTTCGAAAGTTCAAATCCCTTCAGGGGTGTCCCAACTTAGCCCATCACAAGCTCTCACGGTCAACGAAGGATATTCCTTCTCCCAAGACATTCCGATCAGACTCGGCATCCCGGTTACAAGACATCCTCGACAATGGTAAAACAAATCCAGTAACACCGCCCGAATGTGCCGACAAATCCTAATAGGAGCTGCACATATCTCGTTCTCAGGGCACACTCAGATGATACATCCTATGAGTAGAACCAACCCTCAAGTTGCCCCAAGGTGGCCCCATAGTCTACTCGGTCGGACCAACACTCAGAGAGCACTTGCCCGGGGGGGGGGGGGTTAAATAAAGATGACCCTTGAGTCTGCAGAACCCAAGGGAAAGAAAAGGCTAGCTGGCGAATGGTAAAAACAATGTTGGGCATTGCTGGAGGAGTTTTATTCAAGGTGAACTGTCAAGGGGTTCCCATTATAACCCAACCGTGTAAGGAACGCAAAATCCAGGAACATAACACCGATATGACGGAAACTAGGGCGGCAAGAGTGGAACAAAACACCAGGCATAAGGCTGAGCCTTCCACCCTTTACCAAGTATATAGATGCATTAATTAAATAAGAGATATTGTGATATCCCAACAAAATATCCATGTTCCAACATGGAACAAACTCCAATCTTCACCTGCAACTAACAACGCTATAAGAGGGGCTGAGCAAAGCGGTAACATAGCCAAACAACGGTTTGCTAGGACAAGGTGGGTTAGAGGCTTGGCTTAACAATATGGGAGGCATGATAATCAAGTGGTAGGTATCGCAGCATAGGCATAGCAAAAGAGCGAGCAAACTAGCAAGCAAAGATAGAAGTGATTTCGAGGGTATGGTCATCTTGCCTGAAATCCCGCAAGGAAGAAGAACGAGTCGATGAAGAAGATAAATGGACATAGTCGAATGGGTCCTCACAAACGCGACGTTAACGGAACCAACCCGAAGAAGCAACACCGGAAAGAAGCACACAACATAGTAAACAACCACCACACGAACATGGTATGATATGCGGGATGCGGGATGTGATGCATATGCATGATTTGGAAAGGAATGATTGAACCTGGCCTCAACATGGAAATCCAAGAGTGACACTAGAAAGGTGAGGTAATTTTGGTCGAAATCGATATAAAGATCACCGGAATCGGATGCACAGTTTGGAAATGGCAAGCAAAACAAATATGGCACCGGTCTGCGATTAACAGCAAGTGGCCATCTAAATGCATCAAGATAGATATGCTACATCACTCAAACATAGCAAAAAAATACATGGAAGGTATCCACTCATGATGCTTGACAAAAGATGAACACTGAGCTACGGCTAATTCACTCATTAACAGGTTCAAACAAGCATGGCAAAAATGCAAAAGATAACAGGTTTCAGACTTAGTGAAATTAACAGGATATCAGGAATTTATCATCAGGAAGCAATGTTTAGAGCATGATAACTACATGCTACAGGAACATATCATGGCAAAGCAAGGCATGGCATGAAGCTACTCAAAGCACATAACAAAAGTCCCTTAGTGACCATGAGCCAAAAGGGATCAGAAAATACAATTGCAAGCATGTGAACATAGCAAAAACATAAACAGATTCAGACTTGGTGAAAAACTAGAGCATGCAAAACAGATTAACAAGTAGGCATGTTTACGAGCTCGATACACTCACTACAAGGCATGGCATGACAAACTAAGCATACACCCATGAATAATACATGGCATAGAAGCTAGACATGGCAATAACAACAACATAGCATGCATGGATCAATAACAACAAGCTTGGCAAAATCGCTAAACATGTTAACAATCTGCCAGGAACATTTTATAGTAAAAGTAGAGCTCGATTGACTCAAGCTAGGGTGCTCCATAAATGCAAACAAAAACATGGATGGATAGAGCACCACAATATTAACAAAACATCCTTACTGATCATCCTCGAAAGAGGCACAGATCACTAGGAAACAACATGAACATATGGCATAACAACAAAATCAGGACAAGGACTTAGTGAAATTCTAAGTCCCTGAAATCAGCATCGACGATTATGCTACTTTGCAAGCTTGTGCTAGTCACCACAAAGATCACAAAAATACATGGCATACACCCCTTTAAATATGGCATGGCATATAACAAAACACATGTAGAGCTCAGGATCATAGCATGCACACATTAATCATGGCAAAAATGACAAAAGGCCATTTGCTGAAACAGATCTAAAATAATCATCACATAGCCCTCTTCCAACAGCATTTCAGGCATCAAGATTAGCTCAAATGAAAATGATGCAGTGAGATGAAATGATGTACTCGTCGAGGCGAATATTTTGATATGCTACACGCGCAAAACGGAGCTACGGATGCAAAGTTATGACATGAGGAACATGGGCATATGAATCTGGAAACTTCGAGGACTTTGTGAAATTTTACCTCCGCGAAAAGTGGATCTCGTGGATCGGGAGGGAGTGGTGCGACACGGCTGTTTGGATCGGAGGACGTGGCCGTGCAGGGACGGAGCCGTTCGGATCTGGTGGAGAAGGAGTCAACGGCGGCGCCGGCGGCTTCTCCGGCGACGAGGGAAGGTGGACCTCCGACGAGGTGGCTGCAGCCGGCCGGATCCGGCGGCCGGCGGCTGGATCGGGGCACATGCGACGTTCGACGATGAGAGGTTGAAGGAGCTCGGCTCGGGTTCGCCGCGCGGGGAGGTTGGGGCTCCTCCTCGCCGGGGTTTGTTGTCGGCGACGGTGCGCAGGCAGCGGGGCATGGCGTAGCGGCGGCGGGGACGAGCCGGCGCGTGCGGCGGGGTGCCGGGTGAAGGAGGCGGCGCGGGAAGGGCTTCCGGTGGTGAGGCGGCGGTGGCCGGCGCCTCTCCGGCGAAGTCCGGTGAAGGTCCGGCGAAGGTGCGGCGCGGGCACGCGCCCGTGGGCGGCGGCGGCGGCGACCGGGCCCGTGCGGGCCCGCGATGGGCTCCGCGGGCCGACGCGGTGGTGGATCGGCGGCAGGGACACGTGGCGCAAAACGATAGGCCGAGGGCGGCGGCGGAGGCGACGTGGCGCGACGCCATTGGCTGGAGTGACATGGAGGGGCGCGGACATGTCCGGCGCCGTGGGGATTTCGTCCGGCGGCGCGAGGAGGACGAAGTTAGGGTTTCATCCGCGAATTTTGACGGGATGCACATATATATAGGTAGAGGGAGCTAGGAGAGTCCAAATGAGGTGCGGTTTTCGGCCACGCGATCGTGATCGAACGACCGAGATGATGGAGGGGGTTTAGGTGGGTTTTGGGCCACTTTGGAGGGGTGTTGGGCTGCAACACACACGAGGCCTTTTCGGTCCCTCGGTTAACGGTTGGAGTATCAAACGAAGTCCAAATGGCACGAAACTTGACAGGTGGTCTATCGGTAGTAAACCAAGGCCGCATGACAAGTCTCGGTCTAATACGAAAACGTTTAACACCCGCACACGAAAAGATGTAGAAAGAGACACCGGGTGACATAGGAGCGCCGGATTGCAAAATGGACAATGGGGAAAATGCTCGGATGCAGATGAACATGTATGCAAATGAAATGCACATGATGACATGATATGCAATGCATGACATGCAAGCAATGACAAGGCAACAACAGCGAATAACTGGAGGACACCTGGCACATCGGTCTCGGGGCGTCACACCTTGACTTTCACCCAAGTGCCTCATCTCCCTCTCTAAACATCATTTCCTCTCTGGTTCACCTCATAATAAAATTTGGAATATTTATCTTTAATGAAAAATATTCATTTCCTTCCCTTAAACCCTAGCTAGATCAATGTGCTCCAAAGCAACCCCATTTTTTCTTGCCCACAAAAATCTGAGAAAATTCACAAATATTCTTTGAACCCTAAGGCACCTTCTTGAGCAAAAATATTGCACCACTTTTTGGAATATTTTTGCTATATAAAATATTTTCTGTTTTGGACAGAAATGGTGGTTTCTACAGCAACTACCATTTTACTTGCTCCAATGAGGCTGATTTTTCTTGTGCATCATCACCTTAGTAGATGATTGCTAGCCTCCAAAACCCAGCCCTAAACTCCCAGCCATTTGACCTCAGTAAACTCTCAAAGTTACTGATCAGAAACTTACTTGGCTTGTAAAATGTTTTCTACTGCGCCTGGATCCAAACCAAAGTGTGGTAAACTTCAAAAATACCACGAACAACAAGCCAGACATGAACTTTGGACGTAGGCTGGCCTGAGGGCAAAGTTCACGCAGTGACCACATGTGTACACGATGCCAGCCTGCATGTCGACGCGCTCTGGGTGCCGCCGAGCGCTCTGTTTCACGCGTGCTCACTTCCCCGACTGCCAAAGCGTGCCAAACCTCGCCACCATCTTCGTCAAAACCCCCTTAACTCTCGCCTGGCACTCGCCGACGCCGGAGCTCGCCGCAGCGAGCACGGGCACGGTACGGCCAACGTAACAGTGCGGTGTGCACTGTGCTCGTCGCCTTCTCCTCGATCATGTGCTCGTCCCCGTTCGCCCACAGTCCCCGCGTGAGCTGCATCACCTTCTTCCCCTCTCACTAACGCCGCTCGTCGCCGGGCGCCGTGTCCAGGTGTCGACGGCGGAGCCCGATCCCCCCCTCGCTGCTCGCCTATAAATGGAGCCACTCCCAGCCTCCTCGAGCACCATCCTTCACTCCCACACACCCCATAACACCGTAGGAAACCGTAGCCCGGTCGGGCAGGCCGCGGGCCGCCGTCCCTGAGCACGAGCTCACCGGCGATCCTCTCAGGTCGCCACGGTAGCTCCAGCTCCTCCCAGGCCTGGGCAATCCTTCCAGGGCATCCGCCACTCTCCGGTGGTGCTGTTCCGCCTGGTTGAAGCCCCTAGAGTCGCCGCTGTTCGCCGTCGCCTTCGTCTCCTGCGACCTCCGATCTCTGCCTCCGCTTGCAAGGTCGATTCTGACGCCGTTCGACCACCCCTAGCTAGACTACAGGTACGGGCAGGTGTGCCTCCATCCCCTTTCTCGATCCCTCCCTCTCATTTTGGCCAAGGAGCGCTCATCGCCGGCGTGAGCTCCAGCAAAGCCGCAACCTCCTCTGTTTCCTTCTCCCTCTTCCCCCACCTGACTAGTGGGCCCCACTAGTCAGCCACTCAGTATGCGCGCGAAGTGGTATGAGTGGTGGCGTCCTGAGGCTTTACGCCTTCGACGTCACCCCCCTATCTGTTTTATTTAAATTCAAATTTCATTTATATCCAGAGAGATTCAAACATCTATAAATCTTCAACCATAAGTCCAAATGAATTGATTCTTTTTGCATTGTGTTCTTTGCAAAGAAATCTAGCAGCTCACCAAAAATGGGATTTTCCCCTGCTGTCTAGATTTTCTGGTGATTTTCAGAAGGGTTCTTAATATTTCCTTTTTGTGTTTAAATTTATTTTCAGAGAGTGAAGCTTGTATTGAGGAACACCAGAGGGCTTGTGAGCCTCATCTGCACTAAGGCAAGTCACATCAACATTTTCATGATGCCACTTCAATATTTGTGATATTTTTCCTACTTGAATGAATGATTTAATCCATGCATTTAAATCATTATCATTAGGTAATTTATATTCTGTTAGTGTTTGTTTAAGTTTACATGCTTATGTTATCAGAAAGTTTGTAGCTACTAAGTGGTTATAGAAACTAGAATTAATCTTTGCTATGATAGAAATAATATGGTTATGGATATAAGTAATTTATTAGAACTATTTTCTTGCATGAGAAAAATGGTAAAATTTGTTAGAAAAGATTATGTTTAATGTGAGTTTAATCCTAACCAGAGAAGTATGAGGTGTTGCTGATGGTTATGCTTAGTGTGGATTTAGTTGACTCAGTCATTTCCGTTAATATGTGGTGCATATGTTAGTGATTGCATTTCATGGCATACTATGACACCGGTTATTTTCAATTTAAGTTGAACCTGATAATAATACAACTTGAATTTATCGTTGACCGAGTCATGGTGCCACTGAATCGAGTTTTTCCCAGTGCAACCACATTTGCCTGTATGGGAAGCCCTTTATTCGGTTCATTGTCATGCCTCTGGTCGGTGCCTCCAACTAGGGAAGGTTATGGGCGTGCGGTACCCTGGCCCGGTAAGCAGACATAACCTTGTAAGCCCGTTGTTGAGATTTCTGGTACCGGTCCCCGTGAGGGACGTTGGCCAGGACAGTGGTCGTTGTGTCTTTGGTAGACACGGGGCCACCCAATACTAGCCCAGTTGGGGAGTGGGTCGGAGTGGTCGAGAGAGTGTCATGGCAATGGAGGGGTTTCGTCGGGATGCCGTTGGTCCACCCGAATGGGAGCACGAGGCCATGGGTTCCGTGGTGTGGGTACAATGCGCTACCTCTGCAGAGTGTATTAATCTATCGATAGCCGAGTCCACTGTTACGGACACCTCGAAAGTAGGTCACACCATGGGTCAACATTTAATTAATCTTGCACACTAAGTCATGAAATTTGCATTGTTAAGGATGGCAGGAAGGTCATCCTGTCGATTGAGACCAAGTGTTGGTCGTGGTTGTGATCGCCGGAAGGATCACTGTTTGAGACAAAATATTGGTCGTGGCTGTGGTCGCCGGAATGATCACGAAGTATCCATAGTTAAGATCATGTGGTTGGTACATTTGTGATCCAGAAGCGATCACCGTGGTAAGATAGTCCGAGGGACTGTGCTCATAAGAGCGCGATCACAACATGTTGGTTACATTGTTGCATTACTAATAATTGGTTAATTATCATGATATTGTTTGTCATTATGTTTATGCTTGTTGTGAGCTTGCAAGTACATTCAATGTACTGACCTGGCGTGTCATGCCAGGTTTCAGGAAAGTCCCGTGGAAAGAAGTGCTGCTCGAGTCTAGATCGTGTCCACATCGGTGTCCTTGTGCTATGGAGTTCCGCTACGACGTTGTTCTGCTGCCGCGTAGTTGTTATGATCAAGGCCCTTTTATGTTCACTAAATAATGTACATATTGTTCAGCCGCACCAGGTGTGCCGCTTGGCCTCGATACCTGTTGTAATGTAAACTTTGAGCCGCTAGTGTCAATAAAGCGGTTGTTTACTGTACCAAGATGTTGTGTGTTGCCAGAAGACATGGTCTCTGGGCTGGCAATGCAAGGTAAACCGATCGCTCTAAGCCAGGGTGCCACAGCACAGTCGCTCCTGCACGTCGCAAACCCAACCAAGAGAACACACCCTCACTGACACGTGCTGTCGCATGTGCACAAACCAAACTCGGCCATCCTACCGCTGACATATAATTTTCGTTCATAGAGTATGTTTATCCAACCACATGTTGGGGAGTATCCGTACGACCCATGCGGTGGTCTGTTGGGGAAGAAGAAGAGGTGAGGAAGAAGGGTTAGGAGACGTAGGATATTCATCTAACCACCTGAAATGGTAGACTGACCCAAGTCAGGCGACTTGCATAACAATATATGTTTTTACACAGCAAAAGATCCATAAAAATAACAACATAAAGAAAAACTATCACTGCTAGCGGAACGAGACGACCTCGTCATCTTTGGCTGCTGGCGTGAACCAGCCATAGCTGCCGACGTGTGTCTCTGCATTGTGGTTGTCCTCGGCCTCCAGCTACTCGTTCACGTGGAGCGTGCGGGCGCTCTGCACGGACGAGAGCACCGCCCGGTTCAAGTCGAGGACGTCCGGTTCCGCCTGCAGGAGGGCCTCGATGGCAGCGACATCCGCGCGCTCCACGTCGAGTCGAGCCTCCGCCGCCCGGTTCAAGTCCAGGACGTCCGGTTGCGCCTGCAGGAGGGCCTCAATGAGAGCGGCATCCACATGCTCCGTGTCGAGTTGAGCCTCTGCCGCCTGGTTCAAGTCCAGGACGTTCGGTTCCGCCTGCAGGAGGGCCTCGATGGCAGCGGCATCCGCGCGCTCCGCCTCAAGTTGAGCCTCCGCCGCCCAGTTCATATCCACGACATCTGGTTTCGCCTACAGGAGAGCCTCGATGGCAGCGGCATGCGCGCGCTCCACGTCGAGTTGAGCCTCTGCCTCCCGGTCCTCCTTTAGTATCGCCAGGTTGAACCGCTGGTCCGCCTGCACCATGGGGACTCGAACGCCGACATGAAGTCGACGTCCATTGTCTCATACCCATCGGGGGCCTTCTGCGCCGCGACCTCCGCCATGAACATTGGATCGGGTTCCTCCTCCTCGTAGCTTGGCTCCAGAGAACTCAGGGATTGGCCCGCCGCAAAGCGAGCTTGGGAACGAAGGTCTCTGGCACCGACCGCTGCCGCGATTTCTGCGCGGCGCTCCGGCATCAGCATCTTGTAGTACGTGATCTTGGAGCGCACCATGGCTTTCCGGCAAACTAGGGGACGCTTGATGTGGGCTAGGGGATCGAAAGGTGGGAGAAGGGGCTGGAGATTAGGTGTGGTTTTAGGGCAGTGGTTGACGTAGGCCGAGCAGTGAAGGTTCTGGTGTGAATAGTGGTTCTGTTGACGACCGGTCAATCGGTTTTGACTGTACATCGCTCTTGTCGCGTTCGCGTTGCAGCCCGGCACGCTGGACCCTCCACATCGCCCACCAAATGGAACGCGCTTCATCTTGCGTTTTCGCTCGCTTGTGGGACCGTAGTTGAGAGAAAACCGATGTTCCTCCCCCTCCCCCGCCCGCGTCATTTTATGCGGAGTAAATAAAAACAAAGGGAGTATACTACGGATGAGGATCCCCTAACGTGGCCGAACCCATTGAGTAACTGACATGCGGGGCCTAGCAAGCATGGGGTCCTCTAGTAAGTGGCCGAAAGGGAGGGTAAGGCAGGGATACGTATGTGAAAGGAGCTTCCAATGATATAATTTTCACATTATACATCTCATGTACTATTAATCTTGTCAATGGTCAAATGCGGTTTTGAAAAATGCATTAGAGCATGGTTAATAATATAGCTAGTCGATGGCAAAGTGAAACTTCAAACGAACCGTTTGTTTGTATGGATGTCGGACAAATTACAAATAAACATTGGAAATACAAGCATGGTCTAGGCCCACATGCGAATGATACTCGGTGGAATGTTCAAATGAGGCATGCGGGGGGATGGACTCGACCGGAGGGCGACATGATCGATGGAGAAGAGGGTTGGAGAGGAATGAGAAATAAGCAAACGCCACATGATTATACTTGAACGGCTCAAATAAACAATAAGTTATCTCGCTTGGCCTACATAGTGAAAGGCCTAATGCGCCACGCGGAGCACTGACGCTCGAATATGGCCGGGAAAACAGGGAAACCAACATGTGGGGCACACCTGTCGGGACGATGTAGCGCAAACTAGTACAATGGAGCTGGCCCACGACCTCCTCGCCACCGGCAACTGTTCATGTGGGTCATGGGGCCAACAACGTGGCGCAGCTCCAGCACCGCCTCTGGACACGGCGACCGCGGTGAGCGACACGCTCATCGTTGCTAGACACGGTTGTCGGTGTCAAAACCGGCGGATCTCGGGTAGGGGGTCCCGCACTGTGCGTCTAGGCCGGATGGTAACAGGAGGCAAGGGAC
Organism: Triticum urartu; assembly: GCF_056163025.1. Classification (NCBI taxonomy): domain Eukaryota; kingdom Viridiplantae; phylum Streptophyta; class Magnoliopsida; order Poales; family Poaceae; genus Triticum; species Triticum urartu. The sequence continues at coordinate 452,768,599 of NC_141876.1, read as the reverse complement.
ACGAAGTTTTACCCAGGTTCGGGCCCTCTTGATGGAGGTAAAACCCTACGTCCTGCTCGATTAATATTGATGATATGGGTAGTACAAGAGTAGATCTACCACGAGATCGGAGAGGCTAAACCCTAGAAGCTAGCCTATGGTATGATTGTTGTGTATATGTGTTGTCCTACGGACTAAAACCCTCCAATTTATATAGACACCGGAGAGGGTTAGGGTTACATAGAGTCGGTTACAATGGTAGGAGATCTGCATATCCGTATCACCAAGCTTGCCTTCCACGCCAAGGAAAGTCCCTTCCGGACACGGGACGAAGTCTTCAATCTTGTATCTTCATAGTCCAGGAGTCCGGCTGAAGGTATAGTCCGGCTATCCGAACACCCCCTAATCCAGGACTCCCTTAGTAGCCCTCGAACCAGGCTTCAATGACGATGAGTCCGGCACGCAGATTGTCTTCGGCATTGCAAGGCGGGTTCTCCTCCAAATTCCGTGTACCTGTTGAATAAAGTCCGGTTTCTTGTAAATGTTGCGCTCCTTGGCTTCTACGCCCAATAATGGCCGTCTCCCACGTGTCAAACGAATATGAAAAGTTTGAGTGTTTTTACATCCACACCCCTAGCCGCGTAAATGAGCCGCCCATTTAAGGGGACGAGGATTTAGACCCAAACCACACCTTCTCCCCTTCGCGAGTGTTCATCAGAGCGCATCCGACAAAGGTCCATTCCACCATGGCCAGCCGTCGCAACTCCTCCTTTCGCCCTTCTAGCCCTCAGCCTAGATATTGGGAGAGATGCTCCATCCCGCATAGCGAGCTAGTGACGCTCCAGACCAAGGGATTTCTCCCCCCGGCCTATATGGTCCCGGTTCGAGCCGGTCTTGCCATCTATAATGGCGGAGAGCAAGCGGAGAGTGCCCCTAATCCCTCCAAAGGAGAGCGGGTATCCTTGTCCCTTATTTAATAAGAGGGCTCGGATTTCCAATCCATCCGTTTCTCCAAGGGCTCCTGGAGTTCTATGGCCTCCAGCCACACAATCTTACGCCTGCCTCCGTATTGCATATCGCGGGCTTCGTAGCCCTCTGCAAGCTGTTTTTGGGTGTTGAGGCTCATTTCGGGCTGTGGAAAGAGCTATTCTGCCTTGTGCCCCGTTCTAAGAAGGGGTCAATGTATCAAGTGGACGGAGCCGAAGTGTGGTGCATCGCCGGGACCAGATACCTATCCCGAACCCCAAAGAAGGCGTCCGAGGACTGGCCTTCGGAATGGTTTTACATAGAGGACGTCCCGCTGCCGGATCCTGTCCGGATCGGCCTCCCTGAGTTCGACAGTGCTCCACTAAAGAAGCGCCTAAGCTGGCGTCCACGGAGCCCTCAGAGGGAAAGTGACAAGGATGTTTTTTACCTGATGGGCCGGATAAGATTGTTAGCTCATTTCGGACTGACCATGATCGGGGTCATGGCCGCATGCATCATGCGAGGGGTGCAGCCGCTACAGTATAGAGGCCACCCCATGTGGGAGTTCAACGGGGAGGACGACGCCACCCACTACGGCCGTAAGGGGCCGGATTCGGCTGCGGCTCTAACAAAGACCTTGTCCGCTTTGTACAAGGGAGAAGAGGAGGAATTTCTCCGTGTCGACCCACAGGGTGGATTTTCTATGTACAATCCCCCAAGCTAGGTAAGTGGTCACATTGACTTGCCCATTGGTTTTATATTCCCATTGTTAAATATTCAGTCTAACGACTTTAACACAGAAACTGCGCCAGGCTGTTAAAGAAATAAATAGCCCTCCTCCACAACCCGAGGACCCAGGACGGTCCCTTGACCCGGCCTCTCAAGAGGATCCGAACTTATCTGTGGAGCTGATTGATGGAGTGTTCCATCAATTGAGCAAGGACAACGCCTTGGTGGCCATTACGGCCGATTACCCAGGGCTAATCCCGGCCTCCCAGGTAACTGAGATCGAAGTCCTAGTACCCCGAATAGGGGTCCGCCCTCTCGTGTTTTCAGTTTCCTGATTACAACCGAGCTTTGCAGGGGAGGTTTTTGAGACGGGAGGCTGAACCTGCGGCGACAAGCCAACGAGGGGCCGTAGGGCCCCGTGGGCAGAAAAGAGGTGCAGTCCGGACCGAGGCGTCAGCACAAAGGTATGGCGCGCCCCCTTACCCCAGGTGTTATACCTTCAAGGCATATTAACACTCGTGCTCTCTTCAGGACAAAGAGACCTCGCCGGATTATATCCGGAGAGGCTGCCAATCGCGCCTCCACCAGCCAGGCTCCAAAGCCTGGTCCGGAGGCGGAGGCGAGCACAAGGCACGCACCGGACGCTCCTCCGACGGAGGATGTGGACAGGTTGTCTGCCACCAACTCTGAGGTGGAGAGTGCCATGAACCACAGGCGTCGCCGGATAATTCTTCGCGACGCTTGTTTCTCCCAAGAGGCATTAGATGCCTTCAATTCGGGAGATGCGTACCTCCGTGCCGCTCAAAATGGTCTAGCCAGAGCCACGAAGCAATATGTAAAAGACATACGGGTAAGAAAATTTTGGTAATTATATATAGATACCAGTAGCCCCCGAGACTTGAAATAGTTAGAATAACTGATTTAAGGATCATTTGTTATGCAGGTTCTTACAGAAAAGAATTCCCTACTGTCCCAGGAGCTAGAAGAGTGCAAAGCCCAACTTGAGGCCGCACTAGCCGCGGCAGGGGAGCCCAAGGAGACCCCCTCTGGTAATATGCACTTTGAAAGATAAGTATTTTGCGAAGCATGGCATGGGTGTGAATCTGACAAATGAAATTGCAGATGGAGCCGGATTGAATCCGGAAAGGCAACACCTCCTACGCCAGCTGAAGGCTGGTGAGAAGGTGCTGACAAAGGTGAGGCGGGAGAAGAACGATCTCCAAGATGCCAACACCAAGCTGGGCATCGAACTGAAAGATGTTCGTGCCCAGCTGTCAGACTCCGTTAAGGAGAATCAGCGGCTTCGGCGCGGCATATTTAGTAAGTGCTTGAACGAACCTTTGAAAAAAAGGTTCGGCGGGGAAGTCGACTAACAGAGTAATGTCTGTAGGTGTGCTAACAGGTCGTCCTGCAGAGGAGATGCCCGGTTCTACGGGTGACCTTCTTCCCGAGCTCTCGCAACTGCTCGAGCGAGTTCGGCAGGCGATGCGAGGCGTCGCCCAAGCCTTGTGGCCATCCATATCCATGCCCGAGGGTCTTGGAGAGCTTGCGGAGAAGCTAAAGGGAGCACGGTGGCGCTTCCGATTGTGGAAGATATCGGCCTGCCGTCAAGGCGCTAGGGAGGCCTGGGCCATGGTGAAGACGCGGTACACAAAGGCTGACCCCAACCACATGGCCGAGGTCGGTCCTGTGGGGCCCGATGGGAAGGAGATCCCTGTAAGCTTAGTATACGGCCAAGTAGAATTGGCCGCAAGGTATTCCCAGCAGGACTGTAAATTAGACAGCATGTTAGATGGTATTGAAGAGGAATAAGTCAGAATGACTATGTAATTTAATTGACATTTATAATGCCTTCTAGCCGGATTGTAGATCGTTTGTCATGGCCGACCTTTTCGCTTCAGCCTCGGGACCTGACGGTCCGGAGTGTGTCCGAATTCCCATGCGGTTATATAAGAACCGGGGAATGCATGGAGACCAGGCGTAGGGGTCATTAGTGCGTGAACAGACAAGTTCCCGACTAGTTATGTTATATTACATGGTTAGTAAGAAACATCTTCCAGGGAGAATAGTTCCGTTAGGGGTTCCTTCCCCTGGGAGGCATGCCCTAAAGTGCATGCCCATTCTGCAAAAAAGACACGGGAAAAAGCATCTGGGGGCGCATAAATAAATAAGTGAAAAGATCATCTTTTAGGTCACCGACCGAATATTCCCTTAAGAACGCTAGCTTTCGGCTTCACCCAGTCTAAGGTACATGTCCGGCTGATCCGGCAGTAACAATCACAGAGGTGCTCCCTTTACCGCCTAGCCGAATAATCGGGAACGTAGGGGTAAGCACAGGAGCCAGGCAACCCAGCTTGGCCAAAACTTAAGTCATATCGATGCATATAATGGTGAAATAAAAGGTACATGCGGAAGTGTAACACATGTGTTGGGCATGAAGCCCGTATAAATAAGCTTCTATTAAAAGAAGCCCCCAGGTTTAATGAGTGCGAATAGCACGTCATTTGATGAGCCTTTAAAGGCTATAAGAGAAAGGAAGGGGAGAAGGAGAGAAATGTAAGACAGACAGTATATAAAAAATGGACAGAGGAAGGAGACGAACACAGAGTCCCGCACTAGGCATAGAATCTTCGGAGACGGGCTGCGTTCCATGGGTTCGGCTCGAGTCGGTTATCCGATGCATCTCGTAGGCGGTACGCTCCACCAGTTAGGACTTGGTCAATTATGAAGGGACCTTCCCACTTGGGCTTGAGTTTGTCCTTTTTCTTGTCCGGCAGGCGTAGAACTAATTCGCCAACGTTGTAATTTTTGGCCCGTACTTCTCTGCTTTGGTATCTTCGAGCCTGCTGTTGATAGAATGTGGAACGGGCTTTTGCCATGTCACGCTCCTCCTCCAATGCATCCAAACTGTCCTGCCGATCGAGCTCGGCTTCTCTTTCTTCGTACATGCGCACTCTAGGTGAGTCATGAATTATGTCGCAAGGCAAAACTGCCTCTACGCCGTACACCATAAAGAATGGTGTGTATCCGGTGGTGCGATTCGGCGTGGTACGCAGCCCCCAGAGTACGGAGTCGAGCTCCTCTACCCAGTGCGTGTTCGACTCCTTGAGGGACCGCACTAATCTGGCTTTGATGCCGCTCATGATAAGACCATTTGCATGTTTGACCTGGCCGTTAGTTTGTGGGTGATAGACGGAAGCATAATCGAGCTTGATGCCCATGTTTTTGCACTAGAGTTTTACCTCGTCGGACGTAAAGTTCGTGGCCGTTATCAATGATGATGCTGTGGGGGACACTGTAACGGTGTATAACCCCGGATATAAAGTCTATCACCGGTCCGGATTCGGCCGTCTTAACAGGCTTGGCTTCTATCCATTTGGTGAACTTATCCACCATGACCAGTAGGTATTTTTGCTTGTGGGTTCCGCCTTTAAGGGGTCCAACCATGTCAAGCCCCCAAACCGCGAAGGGCCAAGTGATGGGGATAGTTTGGAGGGCGGTGGGTGGCATATGGCTTTGGTTTGCAAAGAGCTGGCAACCGACGCATCGTTGGACTAAGTCCTGGGCGCCTGCCCGGGCCGTCGGCCAATAAAAGCCTGTACGGAAGGCCTTGCTTACAAGGGACCGAGCTGCAGCGTGATGACCGCTGAGTCCGGCATGAATTTCAGCCAGGAGGTTCCGCCCTTCCTCTTCGGAGATGCACCTTTGAAGGACTCTGGTAGTGCCTTTCTTATAAAGCTCTCCCTCGTGGACTTTGTAGGCTTTGGATCGCCGCACTATGCAGCGTGCCTCATTTTGGTCCTCGGGGAGTTCCTGCCTAGTAAGGTAGGCGAGGAATGGTTCTGTCCACGGGGCGATGACAGCCATTATTACGTGGGCTGAAGGTGTTATTTCATTGGCAGAGCCTCCGATTGTGTCAGAATGTTCGGTGTCGGGCGGTGCGGTTGGGTCCGGGCTATTATTGGTCGGCTCCCCTTCCCATACTACGGATGGCTTGAACAGCCTTTCCAAGAAGATGTTGGGGGGGACTACATCGCGTTTTGCGCCGATGCGTGCCAGGACATCTGCCGCCTGATTATTTTCTCGGGCTATATGGTGAAATTCAAGCCCTTCGAACCGAGCTGACATTGTTAGGATGGCGTTGCGGTAAGCTACCATTTTTGGATCCTTGGCATCAAAGTCTCCATTTATTTGGGATATTGCGAGGTTTGAGTCCCCGCGCACCTCTAGGCGTTGAATGCCCATGGATACTGCCATCCGGAGACCATGTAAAAGGGCCTCATATTCAGCTGCATTGTTGGAGTCTGTGTACATAATCTGGAGTACGTATTGAACTGTGTCTCCTGTGGGGGACCTCAAAATGACGCCAGCCCCTAGTCCGGCCAACATCTTGGAGCCGTCGAAATGCATGATCCAATTTGAATATGTGCCGTACTCTTTAGGGAGTTCGGCCTCCGTCCATTCCGCGGCGAAGTCGGCCAAAACTTGTGACTTGATGGTTCGTCGTGGCTTATAAGTTATGTCCAACGGGAGGAGCTCAATGGCCCATTTTGCAATCCGGCCCGTTGCGTCACGGTTGTTTATAATATCGTTGAGTGGTACTTCCGAGGCTACTGTTATTGAACACTCTTGAAAGTAGTGTCGTAGCTTCCGGGATGCCATGAATACCGCGTACGCAATCTTTTGATAATGCGGGTACCGTGATTTGCATGGAGTGAGGACAGTGGACACATAATAGACCGGCTTTTGAAGGGGGAATTTGTGTTCGTCCGTTTCTCATTCGACGACGAGTACTGCGCTTACAACCTGATGTGTTGCTGCAATGTACAATAGCATTGGTTCGCCAATGTTTGGCGCGGCCAGGACTGGGTTTGTTGCCAATATGGCTTTTATTTTGTCGAGTCCGGCCGTGGCTGCATCCGTCCATTCGAAGTGTTCAGTGCGCCGAAGGAGGCGGTAAAGGGGTAGGGCCTTTTCTCCCAAGCGGGAGATAAAGCGGCTTAGAGCCGCCACGCATCTGGTTAATTTTTGTATTTGTTTGAGGTCTTTTGGGATATCCAATTGTGACAAAGCTCGGATCTTGGCTGGATTTGCTTCAATTCCTCTACCGTATACAATGAAGCCCAAGAGCTTTCCGGCTGGAATGCCGAAAACGCATTTTTTCGGGTTGAGCTTGATGTCGTATATTCAGAGGTTATCAAATGTGAGCCTCAAGTCGTCTACTAGAGATTCGACATGTCTTGTTTTTACGACCACATCATCTACATATGCCTCCACTGTTTTGCCGATCTGGTTTGCCAGACATGTCTGAATCATGCGCTGATATGTTGCGCCGACGTTTCTGAGCCCGAAGGGCATTGTGTTGAAGCAGAATGGGCCGTATGGTGTGATAAATGCCATTGCGGCTTGGTCTGATTCTGCCATCTTGATTTGATGGTAGCCGGAATATGCGTCAAGGAAACACAACGAATCGTGTCATGCGGTAGCGTTGATAATTTTATCGATGCGGGGGAGGGGGAAGGGATCCTTTGGGCAAGCCTTGTTAAGGTCTTTAAAATCAACGCACAGGCGCCAAGATTTGTCCTTCTTTGGTACCATCACAAGGTTTGCTAGCTAGTCCGGATGTTTTATATCTCTAATGAATCCAGCCTCCAATAGCTTTGCTAGCTCTTCTCCCATGGCCTGTCTCTTAGGTTCGGAAAAACGCCGAAGAGCTTGTTTGACAGGTTTGAATGCTTTTAGGATATTTAAGCTGTGCTCGGCCAGCCTGCGTGGGATTCCTGGCATGTCTGAAGGGTGCCAGGCGAAAATGTCCCAGTTCTCTCGTAGGAACTCTCGCAGTGCGGCATCTACATCAGGGTTTAACTGTGCCCCGATGGAAGCTGTTTTATTGGGGTCCGTTGGATGGACCTGGAATTTGACTATTTCGTCCGCCGGTTTAAAGGAGGTGGACTTGGATCTTTTGTCGAGTACCACATCGTCCCTATTCACCATGGAGCGCAGCGCAGTAAGTTCCTCAGCCGCTAGGGCTTCGGATAGTTCCTCGAGGGCCAGTGCGGCTGTCTTGTTTTCGGCGCGGAGTGCTATGTCCGAATCACTAGCGAGAGTGATGATCACGTTAGGCCCGGGCATCTTGAGCTTCATGTACCCATAATGGGGTATTGCTTGGAAGATTGTAAACGCTTCCCGCCCTAGCAGAGCGTGATAACCGCTGCTGAACGGAGCCACATGGAACGTGACCTCTTCGGACCTGTAATTATCCGACGTGCCGAACATCACATCTAGTGTGATTTTTCCTGTACAGCGCGCTTCCCAGCTGGGGATTATTCCTCTAAAGGTTGTGCTGCTTCGCTCAATGCGGTTCCAGTCTATTTCCATTTTTTGAAGGGTTTCCTCGTAAATGAGGTTCAATCCGCTGTCGCCATCCATGAGTACCTTGGTAAGATGAAAGCCATCCACTATTGGACTGAGGACCAATGCGGCTGGTGCTCGGGCTATTCAGAATTTAGGTTCATCACTGGCGTTAAAGGTAATAGCCGTGTCACTCCATGGGTTTATTGTTGCTACTTGGTAGACTTCGGCAAGGCTGCGGAGTGTCCTTTTTCGCATATTATTTGATGCGAAAGTCTCGAAGACTGTTAATACCGTATTGGTGTCTCTGGGGTGGCTTTCTGTGGCCTCCGGAATTAGGAGATCTTCGCCAATTTTGGCCACCTGCCGGAGTATCCAACATGCTCTAAGGCTGTGAGTTGGTGTGGCGTCCTCTGTACTGTGAATTTTATAGGGTCCATTGAGCCATCCTTCCAGTACGGTTCCATGCCCTGTAGAGGGTTTTTGCTTTTTAGTGTTTGACCCGGGTGTCTGGCGATGATGCACCCTTTTATTTCGGACTGGGTTTGTATTCAGGGCCAGATCATCCCAAAATTTTATTTCGGTTTTCCAGCCGCTTTCCTTCGCACAGTACTTTCGTACGATGGACGCCAAGTCAGCGAAGCGTGTAATATCACGGTGACTTATGGCGTTGAGGATTCCCTTGTCCGTGCAATTATTGCAGAAGATTGAGATTGCGTCTTCCTCGCGGCAGTCCCTTATCCTGTTCCTAACCAGGAGGAATCTGGCCCAGTAATGATGTACTGTTTCTTCAGGCTCTTGCTTGATTTGGGATAGATCGCTTATGTTCGGGTGGGTGGGTGGAATTAAATCCGAAGCCTCACCCAATCTGAGGCTCAGAGGCCAAGGAATTTCTGAACTCGAAAATTTGGATTCCTGGATGTTGTCCGATGAATCCAGTCCGTCGCCTGACTCTAGGTTCAGGTCTTGAGTGATATCCTCCCCTCCGCGGGTATCCGGCTTGGAGGGATCGGGAATCCGGACGTAGCTAGTCCTTAAGATAGATGAAGGGTCGCCGCACTGTCCCTCTACCACGGCAACGTGATGGGTGACTTGGGGAGAGTTAATCTCTCTCAGATCGGGTTTAGTCCCAATCTGGTCGTAATCCGTAGCGACTCCCAGGGCGGCGATGCGATCCAAGAGCTCGTTTATGGAGGAGAGCTCCATTGGATCTAACTGCTCGGCGAGTTACGAGCTGACATGAAGATTATTTTCGATGGCTCGAGAGGTCATCGTCGGCGCAGAAGCCGAACAGGCGGTCATAAGAAAACCACCTAGCCGGAGGGTTCGGCCGACAGCCAAAGCTCCCTTAGCAACGGTGCCATCTTTAAAGACGGGGCGAGGCATCCTTCTTGATGGTGACGACACAGAGGAGCTATCAATGAAAGCACCAATGTCGGTGTCAAAACCGGCGGATCTCGGGTAGGGGGTCCCGAACTGTGCGTCTAGGCCGGATGGTAACAGGAGGCAAGGGACACGAATTTTTACCCAGGTTCGGGCCCTCTTGATGGAGGTAAAACCCTACGTCCTGCTCGATTAATATTGATGATATGGGTAGTACAAGAGTAGATCTACCACGAGATCGGAGAGGCTAAACCCTGGAAGCTAGCCTATGGTATGATTGTTGTGTATATTTGTTGTCCTACGGACTAAAACCCTCCGGTTTATATAGACACCGAAGAGGGTTAGGGTTACATAGAGCCGGTTACAATGGTAGGAGATCTGCATATCCGTATCGCCAAGCTTGCCTTCCACGCCAAGGAAAGTCCCTTCCGGACATGGGACGAAGTCTTCAATCTTGTATCTTCATAGTCCAGGAGTCCGGCTGAAGGTATAGTCCGGCTATCCGAACACCCCCTAATCCAGGACTCCCTCAACGGTCGTCTTGCTTTTTCAATGACATGCATCGATCACATGTGAGAAAAGGGCATATCCAACGTTGCCATGACCGCAACTGACTACCCTGGCACACCAAAAACCCTCGTCCCTCTTGCCGTCGCGCGGTGCGTTCCCAGCCGGCGCCAGCTGCCCGCATTCATGCCGTCCGTCCGTATACCGTCGTTAAGAGGCTCGATGCCCGAGGAACCAACTCCGGCGACTTAATGACGCACCAGGATGCTTGGCCTCACCGGAATGCGCTACTTAAAGCGGCAACACCCAGCTAACCTCCACACCATAGCACATCGTCCTCCTACCTGGCACCACATCCGCCATGACCGCAAGCACGAACGCTCTGCGGGAGAGCTTGTCTTCGGGGGTGGACCTCGAGGTCGCCACCCTCACTCAAGTCGCCGCACAAGCGGTGGCCATGCCGGCGGCCGACGACGGGAGCAGCGTCAGCCATGCGTCCTACTTGCCACCAGCCAACGTCCGGCACCGCCGAGGTTGGGGGCTCCTCTGAGTGAGTAGGGCGAGGTGGCAGGTCATGGTGTGCCAACTGACCGGTCCGTCTCCCGTGTTCTACTTTTCCTCGCCGGAGACCGCACCTTCACTTCACTGGTCTTGAACCCCGCCCGTGTACATGGAGATCGCAGATGGAGGACGTCGGTCGCCGCCGTAGAATATGTTTAGGGTCGGGTTTCTTTTATTTTTCTGTCTTATAAAAGTTCGAAATGTAATGAAAATCTACCATGTTTGCATTAATCTCGGCCGGTGTATATGAACTTTCACAATAATATAGTATATTGTAGGAGTACTAGTAAGATGCCCGTGCGTTGCACGGAAGATCAAGATCTTGTGGGAGAAAAGGATGAACAAGGGAAGGCCTTATCTGCAAATGCACATTCACGCATTTCACATCTTTCTACATCTATGGGAACCTACGAAAGGGTTAACGTAAATTGCCTCTCTCCCCTCCCCCAATTTTCATGGTGGTGGGCCCCTCCCTCCCCAATCTACAATTAACAGCTCACACGTTTCACATTATGTTAATTACGTAACTGGGACTACATAGGTGTAGCATTACTCATCCTAAAAAACCCAACTAAGCCAACCTCCCAGCATATCGCGCGGGAAAAGACCCGGCCGCGCCGTTTTAGTCGGGATTACCGGATTACTAGTAGTAGTATCGATGGATCGCGCGAAGCAACAAGTTTTTTTAGGGGGCGAAGCACCTAGTTTAAAAGGAAAAAAAGACGGTACACTCACGGCACCCTTGTCGCGGTCGCATTGCACCCCACACACGTTCGGTCCTGCACACAACTCACGCAAACGGAACGCGCTTCGGCTTGCCTCTTCACTGACACGTGGGACTGCACTTGGAGCAACCGACCATGCGCCAAACTCCCCCCGCCCACCGCGCGAAAATCCTCCCCCACCCAAAAATCCCCCCAAATCCTAGATTCAACCACCCTTCGGTCAACTAGCCAATAATATTCCCCAAACCCCCTCCCCCACTCCATTCGCTCCGCCAAAGCCGCCCTCCCCGCCACGCCGATACGTTGGTGCTGCGGTTCATCGAGGGGACGCACGGCGATCCCCTCGCTCCCACAGTACGCTCTCGTAGATTGCCGTCCTCTAGCCGCGCCGCCACCGCTGGCGACGTTCTTGTGGAGGCGCACAGCGGTCAGCACCGCCACCGCTGGCGATGTTCGTGTGGAGACGCACGGCGGTCAGCTTCTCCCATGGTACGTGCATTCTAGACTAAGGCCCCATGCATGTTGGTGTAGCGCTGAATGTTAGCTGATAGACGCTGTTAATCTCACTGTTTGCCGAAGTAGTTTACAATCAATATGCTCTGCTTTAGAAGCTTCCTTGCCCTGTTCTGCACTCAATCTGCTTAGCTGAGATGGCATGCATCTGAACTGGACTGTACGTGGAGAGGCTGACAGCTGGGTCCACGGCCGCACACAAGGAAATGCCTCCTTATTTTGCACAAAATAATGATTCCTCCACCTGACATCTGGGACCCATCGAAAGGGCCTCTGTATTTCGCAAAAAAACGTTACCGCCGCTGACAGCTTGGACCCACCAGCTATATCTTCGCATGCAAGGAAGTGCCTCCTTATTACGCACAAAAAATGAATACTCCCCCCGCTAGCTGGGACCCAGTATAGTGGCAGGCTGACTTGTGGGCCTACTAAGTTGATGGGGATGGAGGGCTTTGTCAACTTAGTCAATATGCACGATTCTAGCTCCAGTGACCGTACGATGTCCATCCAACGGCCGTAGTGCTTCTTCAACCTGTGGTCTTCTTGCTCCAGCCGCCCAAACCAGCACCGGTCGTGCCTCGTGCTCCTGCCTCCCGTGGCCGGCTGCGATGCGGCGGAGGCCTCACCGCCCCTACTACTCCCACCGCTAACCAGGCCATCCCTCTACTCACCCACATCCCCTGTTATTCTGCGGCGACGGCAGCCTCACACCGCAGCGAACCAGTGAACCCTCGTACTCCTCTACGCGTGGGCATCCACTGCCGCGTCTTCCCTGGCTTCGCGTCATCCCCAGCTTCACGACATCCCCTTCCTAGGCCTCGCCATCGTCCATCGCCCTGGCGCTCTTGGCGCGGCGTGGTCAACGTGGTCAAGGAACGACTTCCATCAGAAGAGTACTGTACGTGGAGAGGCTGACAGCTGGGTCCACGGCAGCTGCAAGGAAGTGCCTCCTTATTACGCGGAAAATAATTATTCCTCCACCTAACAGCAGGGACCCACCGGATGGGCCACCGTATTTGGCGAAAAGAATGTTTCCCCCCTGACTGCTGGGACCCACCGGACGGGCCACCGTATTTTGCGAAAAACACGTCCCCCCCGCTATTAGCTCGGATCCACCGGAAGTGCCTCCTTATTACGCACAAAAATGAATACTCCCCCTGCTAGTTGGGACCCACCTTGGTGGGTGGCTGACTTGTGGGCCTACTAAGTTGACGGGGACGGAGTGCTTTGTAAACCTAGTCAATATGAACGATTCTAGCTCCAGTGACCGTACATTGTCCATCCAACGGCCGTAGTGCTTCTTCAACCTCTGGTCTTCTTGATCTAGCCGCCCAAAGCAGCACCAGTCGTGCCGCATGCTCCTTCCTCCCGTGGCCGGCTGTGCTGCCGCGGAGGCCTCACCGCCCCCTACTACTTCCACCGCTGGCCAGGCCCTGCGGCGACAACAGCCTCACACTGTAGCTGAACCAGTGAACCCTCGTACTCTTCTCCACGCGGGATTCCACTGCCGCGTCTTCCCCGGCTCCGCGTTGTCCCCTTCCTAGGCCTCGCCGTCGTCCACCGCCCTGGTGCTCTCGGCGTGGCGTGGTCAACGTGGTCAAGGAACAGCTTCCATCTGAAAGTGCAACTATCCCTGGGTGGTTTTGGTAATTCCTAACAACATATAGCTCATTGAGCTAATGCTATTCCAAGATGAATATTTCAGGAAAGCTCAAAGGTTGGCACGGCATGAATTAGAAAGTGGACCCTTCAAAATGCTAAGGATAAAAGATTGGCTCAAGCTCAAAGCACAAGACTCTACATTTTCTATTTTAGTGATCCAAGATCACATTGAGTCTATAGGAAAAGCTAATACTATTAAGAAGGGATGAGGTGTTGCTTAATGAGGTGCTTGCTCAAAGTGCTTAGTGATATGCTCCAAAACCCTCCACTACTTTCTCATATCCACATATGTCCCACACCAAATATCCAACTCGGCCCCACCGATTCTTTCTATCCGGCGCCACCGAGTTCAGTTGGCATAGCCATTGCCAGAAACCCTAGTCTTTTCGGTCTCACAGATAGGGATCTCGGTCTCACCGAGATGGGATTGTAATATCTCTGTTTCCCTTCATAACGTTTCGGTCAAACCGAGATGAGCGATCGGTCCCACCGAGATTGCAATGTAAACTCTTTGTTTCCCTTTCGTAACACTTCGGTCCAACCGAGATGAGCGAACCGGTCCCACCGAGTTTGCCTGACCAACTCTCTGTTAGTCCATTACCAAAATCGGTCTCACTGTGTTTGTGTAATCGGTCTCACTGAGATTACGTCATGCCCTAACCCTAACGAAATCGGTCCCACCGAGTTGACATGTCGGTCCCACCGAGAATCCTAACGTTCACATTTTGAACTAAATTGGTCTGACCGAGTTTCATGATTCGGTCCCACTGAGTTTGGTGATTTGTGTGTAACGGTTAGAATTTGTGTGGAGGCTATTTATACACCTCCACCCACTCTTCACTCATGGAGAGAGCCATCAGAACATACCTACACTTCCAATACATATTTTCTGAGAGAGAACCACCTACACTTGTGTTGAGGTCAAGATATTCCATTCCAACCACATAAATCTTGATCTCTAGCCTTCCCCAAGTTGCTTTCCACTCAAATCTTCTTTCTACCAAATCTAATCCTATGAGAGAGAGTTGAGTGTTGGGGAGACTATCATTTGAAGCACAAGAGCAAGGAGTTCATCATCAACACACCATTTGTTACTTCTTGGAGAGTGGTGTCTCCTAGATTGGCTAGGTGTCACTTGGGAGCCTCTCACAACATTGTGGAGTTAAACCAAGGAGTTTGTAAGGGCAAGGAGATCGCCTACTTCGTGAAGATCTACCCTAGTGAGGCAAGTCCTTCGTGGGAGACGACCATGGTGGGATAGACAAGGTTGCTTCTTCGTGGGTGGAGCCCTCCGTGGACTCGTGCAACCGTTACCCTTCGTGAGTTGAAGTCTCCATCAACGTGGATGTACGATAGCACCACCTATCGGAACCACGCCAAAAATCTCCGTCTCTACATTGCGTTTGCTCCCTCTAAACTCCTCCCTTTACCTTCATATGCAATTGTTTTACATTCCGCTGCTATACTCTTAGAATTGCATGTGTAGGTTGATTGCTTGACTTGTGATATGTTGCTAAAATCTGCCAAGAACTAAAATTGGGAAAAGGCTAGATTTTTTTGGTCAAGTAGTCTAATCACCCCCCTCTAGACATACTTTCGACCCTACACCATCGGACGTGGACTATACATGGAGAGACTGACAGCTGGGTCCACGGCCGCAGAAGGAAGTGCCTCCTTATTACGCGCAAAATAATTATTCCTCCACCTGACAGCGGGGACCCACCGGACGGGCCACCATATTTCATGAAAAAACGTTTCCCCCTGACTGCTAGGACCCACCAGCTACATCTTCGCACGCAAGGAAGTGCGTCCGGGCAAAAAAAACGATTCGCCCCCCTGACTGCTGGGACCCGCCAGCTACATCTTCGCAGGCAAGGAAGTGCCTGATGTCTACTACACAACCTTCTTCTTGTAGATGTTGTTGGGCCTCCAAGTGTAGAGGTTTGTAGGATAGTAGCAAATTTCCCTCAAGTGGATGACCTAAGGCTTATCAATCCGTAGGAGGCGTAGGATGAAGATGGTCTCTCTCAAGCAACCCCGCAACCAAATAACAAAGAGTCTCTTGTGTCCCCAACACACCCAATACAATGGTAAATTGTATAGGTGCATTAGTTTGGCGTAGAGATGGTGATACAAGTGTTATATGGATGGTAGATATAGGTTTTTGTAATCTAAAAAATATAAAAACAGCAAGGTAACTAATGATAAAAGTGAGCACAAACGGTATTGCAATGCTAGGAAATAAGGCCTAGGGTTCATACTTTCACTAGTTCAAGTTCCCTCAACAATAATAACATAATTGGATCACATAACTATCCCTCAACATGCAACAAAGAGTCACTCCAAAGCCACTAATAGCGTAGAACAAACGAAGAGATTATGGTAGGGTACGAAACCACCTCAAAGTTATTCTTTCCAATCAATCCGTTGGGCTATTCCTATAAGTGTCACAAACAGCCCTAGAGTTCGTACTAGAATAACACCTTAAGACACAAATCAACCAAAACCCTAATGTCACCTAGATACTCCAATGTCACCTCAAGTATCCGTGGGTATGATTATACGATATGCATCACACAATCTCAGATTCATCTATTCAACCAACACATAGAACCTCAAAGAGTGCCCCAAAGTTTCTACCGAAGAGTTAAGACGAAAACATGTGCCAACCCCTATGCATAGATTCCCAAGGTCACGGAACCCGCAAGTTGATCACCAAAACATACATCAAGTGGATCAATAGAATACCCCATTGTCACCACGGGTATCCCACGCAAGACATACATCAAGTGTTCTCAAATCCTTAAAGACTCAATCCGATAAGATAACTTCAAAGGGAAAGCTCAATCCATTACAAGAGAGTAGAGGGGGAGAAACATCATAAGATCCAACTATAATAGCAAAGCTCGCGATACATCAAGATCGTGCCACCTCAAGAACACGAAAGAGAGAGATCAAACACATAGCTACTGGTACATACCCTCAGCCCCGAGGGAGAACTACTCCCTCCTCGTCATGGAGAGCACTGGGATGATGAAGATGGCCACCGGAGAGGGATTCCCCCCTCCGGCAGGGTGCCAGAACGGGTCTAGATTGGTTTTCGGTGGCTACAAAGACTTCTGGCGACGGAACTCCCGATCAATTCTGCTCCTTAATAGTTTTTGGGTATATGGATATATATAGGCGGAAGAAATATGTCGGTGGACCTCCGGGCTGTCCACGAGGCAGGGGAGCGTGGCCAGGGTGAGTGGGCACGCCCCCACCCTTGTGGGCAGCCCGGGACTCTCCTGGTCCAACTCTGATACTCCGTGGGCTTCTTCTGGTTCAAAAATAAGTTCCGTGAAGTTTCAGGTCAATTGGACTTCGTTTGATTTTCCTTTTCTACTATACTCTAAAACAAGGAAAAAACATAGACTGGCACTGGGCTCTGGGTTAATAGGTTAGTCCCCAAAATCATATAAAATAGCATATAAATGCATATAAAACATCCAAGGTTGATAATATAATAGCATGGAACAATAAAAAATTATAGATACGTTGGGGACGTATCAGCATCCCCAAGCTTAATTCCTCCTCATCCTCGAGTAGGTAAATGATAAAAACACAATTTTTGATGTGGAATGCTACCTAACATATTTATCCATGTAGTTCTCTTTATTGTGGCAAGAACATTCAGATCCATAAGATTCAAGACAAAAGTTTAATATTGACATAAAAATAATAATATTTCAAGCATACTAACCAAGTAATCATGTCTTCTCAAAATAACGTGGCCAAAGAAAGCTATCCCTACAAAATCATATAGTCTGGCTATGCTCCATCTTCACCACACAACGTATTTAAATCATGCACAACCCCGATGACAAGCCAAGAAATTGTTTCATACTTTTGATGTTCTCAAACTTTTTCAATCTTCACGCAATACATGAGCGTGAGCCATGGACATAACACTATATGTGGAATAGAATGGTGGTTGTGGAGAAGAAAAAAGGAGAAGATAGTCTCACATCAACTAGGCATATCAATGGGCTATGGAGATGCCCATCAATAGATATCAATGTGAGTGAGTAGGGATTGCCATGCAATGGATGCACTAGAGCTATAAGTGTATGAAAGCTCAAAAAGAAACTAAGTGGGTGTGCATCCAACTCGCTTGCTCACGAAGACCTAGGGCATTTTGAGGAAGCGCATCACTGGAATATACAAGCCAAGTTCTATAATGAAAATTTCCCACTAGTATATGAAAGTGACAACATAGGAGACTCTCTATCATGAAGATCATGGTGGTATTTTGAAGCACAAGTGTGGTAAAAGGATAGTAGCATTGCCCCTTCTCTCTTTTTCTCTCATTTTTTTATTTGGGCCTTCTCTTTTTTATGGCCTCTTTTCTCCTTTTTTTATTTGGGCTTCTTTGGCCTCTTTTATTTATTTATTTTTGTCCAGAGTGTCATCCCGACTTGTGGGGGAATCATAGTCTCCATCATCCTTTCCTCACTGGGACAATGCTCTAATAACGATGATCATCACACTTTTATTTTCTTACAACTCAAGAATTACAACTCGATACTTAGGACAAGATATGACTCTATATGAATGCCTCCGGCAGTGTACTGGGATGTGCAATGACTCATGAGTGACACGTATGGAAGAATTATGAACGGTGGCTTTGCCACAAATACGATGTCAACTACATGATCATGCAAAGCAATATGACAATGATGAAGCGTGTCATAATAATGGAACGGTGGAAAGTTGCATGGCAATATATCTCGGAATGGCTATGGAAATGCCATAATAGGTAGATATGGTGGCTATTTTGAGGAAGGTATATGGTGGGCTTAAGGTACCGGCGAAAGGTGCGCGGTATTAGAGAGGCTAGCAATGGTGGAAGGCTGAGAGTGCGTATAATCCATGGACTCAACATTAGTCATAAAGAACTCACATACTTATTGCAAAAATTTATTAGTTATCGAAACAAAGTATTACGCGCATGCTCCTAGGGGGATAGATTGGTAGGAAAAGACCATCGCTCGTCCCCGACCGCCACTCATAAGGAGGACAATCAATAAATAAATCATGCTCCGACTTCATCACATAACGGTTCACCATACGTGCATGCTACGGGAATCACAAACTTCAACACAAGTATTTCTCAAATTCACAACTACTCAACTAGCATGACTTTAATATCACCATCTCCATATCTCAAAACAATTATCAAGTATCAAACTTCTCTTAGTATTCAATGCACTCTATATGAAAGTTTTTATTATACCCCTCTTGGATGCCCATCATATTAGGACTAAATTCATAACCAAAGCAAATTACCATGCTGTTTAGGACTCTCAAAATAATATAAGTGAAGCACTAGAGCAACAACAAACTACTCCGAAAGATATAAGTGAAGCTCAATGAATAGTCGAATAATTATGCAACTATGTGAAGACTCTATAACATTTAAGAATTTCAGATCTTGGTATTTTATTCAAACAGCAAGCAAAACTAAATAAAATAAAATGACGCTCCAAGCAAAACACATATCATGTGGCGAATAAAAATATAGCTCAAAGTAAAGTTACCGATGAACGAAGACGAAAGAGGGGATGCCTTCCGGGGCATCCCCAAGCCTAGGCTCTTGGTTGTCCTTGAATATTAACTTGGTGTGCCTTGGGCATCCCCAAGCTTAGGCTCTTGCAACTCCTTATTCCATAGTCCATCGAATCTTTACCCAAAACTTGAAAACTTCACAACACAAAACTTAACAGAAAACTTGTAAGCTTCGTTAGTATAAGAAAATAAATCACCACTTAGGTACTGTTGTGAACTCATTCTTTATTTATATTGGTGTTAAACCTACTGTATTCCAACTTCTGTATGGTTTATAAACTCTTTTACTAGCCATAGATTCATTAAAATAAGCAAAACAACACACGAAAAACAGAATCTGTCAAAAACAGAATAGTCTGTAGTAATCTGTAACTAACGCAAACCTCTCTAACCCCAAAAATTCTAAAATAAATTGCTGGACGTGAGGAATTTATCTATTAATCATCTTCAAAAATAATTAACTAAATAGCACTATCCAATAAAAAATTCCAGCAATTCTCGTGAGCGCTAAAGTTTCTGTTTTTTACAGCAGGATCAACAAGGTTCTACTTGGCACAAACACTAATTAAAATCATAAAACTGTAGGGGAACGTCAATTTCAAAAAAATTCCTACGCACACGCAAGATCATGGTGATGCCTAGCAACGAGAGGGGAGAGTGTGATCTACGTACCCTTGTAGATCGATAGCGGAAGCGTTAGCACAACGCGGTTGATGTAGTCGTACGTCTTCACGGCCCGACCGATCAAGCACCGAAACTACGGCACCTCCGAGTTCTAGCACACGTTCAGCTCGATGACGATCCCCGGACTCCGATCCAGCAAAGTGTCGGGGAAGAGTTCCGTCAGCACGACGGCGTGGTGACGATCTTGATGTACTACCGTCGTAGGGTTTCGCCTAAGCACCGCTGCAATATTATCGAGGATTATGGTGGAAGGGGGCACCGCACACGGCTAAGAATATGATCACGTGGATCAACTTGTGTCTAGAGGTGCCCCCCTGCCCCCGTATATAAAGGAGCAAGGGAGGAGGAGGCCGGCCCTAGGAGGGGGCGCGCCAAGTGTGGAGTCCTACTAGGACTCCCTAGTCCTAGTAGGATTCCACCTCCCATATGGAATAGGAAAAGAGGAAGGGAAAAGGAGAAGGAAGGAAGGGGGCGCCCCCTTTCCCTAGTCCAATTCGGACCAGACCAAGGGGAGGGGTGCGGCCACCCTTGAGGCCCTTATTCTTCTTTCCCGTATGGCCCAATAAGGCCCAATACGTATTTCCGTAACTCTCCGGTACTCCGAAAAATACCCGAATCACTCGGAACCTTTCCTATGTCCGAATATAGTCGTCCAATATATCGATCTTTATGTCTCGACCATTTTGAGACTCCTCGTCATGTTCCTGATCTCATCCGGGACTCCGAACTCCTTCGGTACATCAAAACTCATAAACTCATAATATAACTGTCATTGAAACCTTAAGCGTGCGGACCCTACAGGTTCGAGAACAATGTAGACATGACCGAGACACGTCTCCAGTCAATAACCAATAGCGGAACCTGGATGCTCATATTGGCTCCCACATATTCTACGAAGATCTTTATCGGTCAGACCGCATAACAACATACGTTGTTCCCTTTGTCATCGGTATGTTACTTGCCCGAGATTCGATCGTCGGTATCTTAATGCCTAGTTCAATCTCGTTACCGGCAAGTCTCTTTACTCGTTCCGTAATACATCATCTCACAACTAACTCATTAGTTGCAATGCTTGCAAGGCTTATGTGATGTGCATTACCGAGAGGGCCCAGAGATACCTCTCCGACAATCGGAGTGACAAATCCTAATCTCGAAATACACCAACCCAACATGTACCTTTGGAGACACCTATAGAGCTCCTTTATAATCACCCAGTTACGTTGTGACGTTTGGTAGCACACAAAGTGTTCCTCCGGCAAACGGGAGTTGCATAATCTCATAGTCATAGGAACATGTATAAGTCATGAAGAAAGCAATAGTAACATACTAAATGATCGGGTGCTAAGCTAATGGAATGGGTCATGTCAATCACATCATTCTCCTAATGATGTGATCCCATTAATCAAATAACAACTCTTTTGTTTATGGTTAGGAAACATAACCATCTTCGATTAACGAGCTAGTCAAGTAGAGGCATACTAGTGACACTCTGTTTGTCTATGTATTCACACATGTATTATGTTTCCGGTTAATACAATTCTAGCATGAATAATAAACATTTATCATGATATATGGAAATAAATAATAACTTTATTATTGCCTCTAGGGCATATTTCCTTCAGTCTCCCACTTGCACTAGAGTCAATAATCTAGTTCACATCGCCATGTGATTCAACACTAAGAGTTCACATCACCATGTGATTAACACCCATAGTTCACATCGTCATGTGACCTATACCCAAAGGGTTTACTAGAGTCAATAATCTAGTTCACATCATTTATGTGATTAACACCCAAAGAGTACTAAGGTGTGATCATGTTTTGCTTGTGAGATAATTTTAGTCAACGGGTCTATCACATACAGATCCGTAAGTATTTTGCGAATTCTATGTCTACAATGCTCTGCACGGAGCTACTCTAGCTAATTGCTCCCACTTTCAATATGTATCTAGATTGAGACTTAGAGTCATCCAGATCTGTGTCAAAACTTGCATCGACGTAACTTTTTATGACGAACCTTTTGTCACCTCCATAATCGAGAAATATTTCCTTATTCCACTAAGGATAATTTTGACCAATGTCCAGTGATCTACTCTTAGATCACTATTGTACTCCCTTGCTTAACACAGTGTAGGGTATACAATAGATCTGGTACACATCATGGCATACTTTATAGAACCTATGGCTGAGGCATAGGGAATGACTTTCATTCTCTTTATATCTTGTGCCGTGGTCGGGCTTTGAGTCTTACTCAATTTCATACCTTGTAACATAGCCAAGAACTCTTTCTTTGACTGTTCCATTTTTGAACTACTTCAAAATATTGTCAAGGTATGTACTCATTGAAAAAACTTATCAAGCGTCTTGATCTATCTCTATAGATTTTGATGCTGAATATGTAAGCAGCTTCACCGAGGTCTTTCTTTGAAAAACTTCTTTAAAAACACTCCTTTATGCTTTGCAGAATAATTCTACATTATTTCCGATCAACAATATGTCATTCACATATACTTATCAGAAATGCTGTAGTGCTCCCACTCACTTTCTTGTAAATACAGGCTTCACCGCAAGTCTGTATAAAACTATATGCTTTGATCATACTATCAAAGCGTTTATTCCAACTCCGAGAGGCTTGCACCAGTCCATAAATGGATCGCTGGAGCTTGCACACTTTGTTAGCTCCTTTTGGACCGACAAAACCTTCCGGCTGCATCATATACAACTCTTCTTCCAGAAATCCATTCAGGAATGCAGTTTTGACATCCATTTGCTAGATTTCATAAAATGCGGCAATTGCTAACATGATTCGGACAGACTTAAGCATAGATACGAGTGAGAAACTCTCATCATAGTCAACACCTTGAACTTGTCGAAAACCTTTTTGCGACAATTCTAGCTTTGTAGATAGTAACACTACTATCAGCGTCTGTCCTTCTCTTGAAGATCCATTTAATCTCAATGGCTCGCCAATCATTGGGCAAGTCAATCAAAGTCCATACTTTGTTCTCATACATGGATCTCATCTCAGATTTTCATGGCCTCAAGCCATTTCGCGGAATCTAGGCTCATCATCGCTTCCTCATAGTTCGCAAGTTCGTCATGGTCTAGTAACATGACTTCCAGAACAGGATTACCGTACCACTTTGGTGCGGATCTCACTCTGGTTTACCTACGAGATTCGGTATTAACTTGATCTGAAGTTACATGATCATCATCATTAGTCTTCCTCACTAATTGGTGTAGTAGTCACAGGAACAGATTTCTTGTGATGAACTACTTTTCAATAAGGGAGAAGGTACAATTACCTTATCAAGTTCTACTTTCCTCCCACTCACTTCTTTCAAGAGAAACTCCTTCTCTAGAAAGGATCCATTCTTAGCAACGAATGTCTTGCCTTCGGATCTGTGATAGAAGGTGTACCCAATAGTCTCCTTTGGGTATCCTATGAAGACATATTTCTCCGATTTGGGTTTGAGCTTATCAGGATGAAACTTTTTCATATAAGCATCACAATCCCAAACTTTAAGAAACGACAACTTTGGTTTCTTGCCAAACCACAGTTCAGATTGTGTCGTCTCAACGGACTTAGATGGTGCCCTTTTAAACGTGAATGCAACTGTCTTTAATGCATAACCCCAAAACGATAGTGGTAGATCGGTAAGAGACATCATAGATCGCACCATATCTAATAAAGTACGGTTATGATGTTCGGACACACCTTTATGCTGTGGTGTTCCAGGTGGCGTGAGTAGTGAAACTATTTCACATTGTTTTAACTGAAGGCCAGACTCGTAACTCAAATATTTTACCTCTGCGATCATATCGTAGAATCTTTTATTTTCTTGTTACGATGATTCTCCACTTCACTCTGAAATTCTTTGAACTTTTCAAATATTTCAGACTTGTGTTTCATTAAGTAGATATACCCATATCTGCTCAAATCATCTGTGAAGGTCAGAAAATAATGATACCCGCCACGAGCCTTAACACTCATCGGATCTCATACATCAGTATGTATTATTTCCAATAAGTCAGTTGCTCGCTCCATAGTTCCGGAGAACGGCGTTTTAGTCATCTTGCCCATGAGGCATGGTTCGCAAGCATCAACTGATTCATAATCAAGTGATTCCAAAAACCCATTAGCATGGAGTTTCTTCATGCGCTTTACACCAATATGACCTAAATGGCAGTGCCACAAATAAGTTGCACTATCATTATTAACTTCGCATCTTTTGGTTTCAATATTATGATTATGTGTATCACTACGATCGAGATCCAATGAACTATTTTCATTGGGTGTGTAACCATATAAGGTTTTATTCATGTAAACAGAAAAACAATTTATTCTCTTACTTAAATGAATAACCGTATTACAATAAACATGATCAAATCATATTCATGCTCAACGCAAACACCAAATAACACTTATTCAGGTTCAACACTAATCCCGAAAGTATAGGGAGTGTGCGATGATGATCATATCAATCTTGGAACCACTTCCAACACACATCGTCACTTCACCCTTAACTAGTCTCTGTTTATTCTGCAACTCCCGTTTCGAGTTACTAATCTTAGCAACTGAACTAGTATCAAATACTGAGGGGTTGCTATAAACACTAGTAAAGTACACATCAATAACATGTATATCAAATATACTTATGTTCACTTTGCCATCCTTCTTATCTGCCAATCACTTCGGGTAGTTCCGCTTCCAGTGACCAGTCCCTTTGCAGTAGAAACACTTAGTCTCAGGCTTAGGACCAGACTTGGGCTTCTTCACTTGAGCAGCAACTTGCTTGCTGTTCTTCTTGAAGTTCCCTTCTTCCCTCTGCCCTTTTCTTGAAACTAGTGGTCTTGTCTACCATCAACACTTGATGTTTTTCTCGATTTCTACCTTCGTCAATTTCCGCATTACGAAGAGCTTGGGAATTGTTTCCGTTATCCCTTGCATATCATAGTTCATCACGAAGTTCTACTAACTTGGTGATGGTGACTAGAGAATTCTGTCAATCACTATCTTATCTGGAAGATTAACTCCCACTTGATTCAAGCGATTGTAGTACTCAGACAATCTGAGCACATGCTCACTAGTTGAGCGATTCTCCTCCATCTTTTAGCTATAGAACTTGTTGGAGACTTCATATCTCTCAACTCGGGTATTTGCTTGAAATATTAACTTCAACTCCTGGAACATCTCATATGCTCCATGACATTCAAAATGTCTTTGAAGTCCCGATTCTAAGCCATTAAGCATGGTGCACTAAACTATCAAGTAGTCATCATATTGAGCTAGCCAAACGTTCATAACGTCTGCATCTGCTCCTGCAATAGGTTCGTCACCTAGCGGTGCATCAAGGATATAATTCTTCTGTGCAGCAATGAGGATAAACCTCAGATCACGGATCCAATCCGCATCATTGCTACTAACATCTTTCAACACAATTTTCTCTAGGAACATATCAAAATAAACACAAGGAAGCAACAACGCGAGCTATTGATCTACAACATAATTTGCAAAATACTACCAGGACTAAGTTCATGATAAATTTAAGTTCAATTAATAATATTACTTAAGAACTCCCACTTAGATAGACATCCCTCTAATCCTCTAAGTGATTACGTGATCCAAATCAACTAAACCATGTCCGATCATCACGTGAGATGGAGTAGTTTCATTGGTGAACATCGCTATGTTGATCATATCTGCTATATGATTCATGCTCGACCTTTCGGTCTCCGTGTTCCGAGGCCATATCTGTATATGCTTGGCTCGTCAAGTATAACCTGAGTATTCTGCGTGTGCAACTGTTTTGCACCCGTTGTATTTGAACATAGAGCCTATCACACCCGATCATCGCGTGGTGTCTCAGCACGAAGAACTTTCGCAGTGGTGCATACTCAGGGAGAACACTTCTTGATAATTAGTGAGAGATCATCTTATAATGCTACCGTCAATCAAAGCAAGATAAGATGCATAAAAGATAAACATCACATGCAATCAATATAAGTGATATGATATGGCCACCATCATCTTGTGCTTGTGATCTCCGTCTTCGAAGCGCCGTCATGATCACCATCATCACCGGCGCGACACCTTGATCTCCATCGTAGCATTGTTGTCGTCTTGCCAATCTTATGCTTCCACGACTATCGCTACCGCTTAGTGATAAAGTAAAGCATTACAGCGTGATTGCATTGCATACAATAAAGCGACAACCATATGGCTCCTGCCAGTTGCCGATAACTCAGTTACAAAACATGATCATCTCATACAATAAAATTTAGCATCATGTCTTGACCATATCACATCACAACATGCCCTGCAAAAACAAGTTAGACGTCCTCTACTTTGTTGTTGCAAGTTTTACGTGGCTACTACGGGCTTAAGCAAGAACCAATCTTACCTATGCATCAAAACCACAACGATAGTGTGTCAAGTTGGTGCTGTTTTAACCTTCGCAAGGACCGGGCGTAGCCACACTCGGTTCAACTAAAGTTGGAGAAACTGTCACCCGCTAGCCACCTTTGTGCAAAGCACGTCGGGAGAACCGGTCTCACGTAAGCGTACGCGTAATGTCGGTCCGGGCCGCTTCGTCCAACTATACCGCCGAACCAAAGTATGACATGCTGGTAAGCAGTATGACTTATATCGCCCACAACTCACTTGTGTTCTACTCGTGCATATAACATCAACACATAAAACCTAGGCTCGGATGCCACTGTAGGGGAACGTAGTAATTTCAAAAAATTTCCTACGCACACGCAAGATCATGGTGATGCATAGCAACGGGAGGGGAGAGTGTGATCTACGTACCCTTGTAGATCGACAGCGGAAGCGTTAGCACAACGCGGTTGATGTAGTCGTACGTCTTCACGGCCCGACCGATCAAACACCGAAACTACGGCACCTCCGAGTTCTAGCACATGTTCAGCTCGATGACGATCCCCGGACTCCGATCCAGCAAAGTGTCGGGGAAGAGTTCCGTCAGCACGACGGCGTGGTGACGATCTTGATGTACTACCGTCGCAGGGCTTTGCCTAAGCACCGCTGCAATATTATCGAGGATTATGGTGGAAGGGGGCACCGCACACGGCTAAGAATATGATCACGTGGATCAACTTGTGTCTAGAGGTGCCCCCCTGCCCCCGTATATAAAGGAGCAAGGGAGGAGGAGGCCGGCCCTAGGAGGGGGCACGCCAAGTGTGGAGTCCTACTAGGACTCCCTAGTCCTAGTAGGATTCCACCTCCCATATGGAATAGGAAAAGAGGAAGGGAAAAGGAGAAGGAAGGAAGGGGGCGCCCCCTTTCCCTAGTCCAATTCGGACCAGACCAAGGGGAGGGGTGCGGCCACCCTTGAGGCCCTTTTTCTTCTTTCCCTTATGGCCCAATAAGGCCCAATACGTATTCCCGTAACTCTCCGGTACTCCGAAAAATATCCGAATCACTCGGAACCTTTCCGATGTCCGAATATAGTCGTCCAATATATCGATCTTTACGTCTCGACCATTTCGAGACTCCTCGTCATGTCTCCGATCTCATCCGGGACTCCGAACTCCTTCGGTACATCAAAACTCATAATATAACTATCATTGAAACCTTAAGCGTGCGGACCCTACGGGTTTGAGAACAATGTAGACATGACCGAGACACGTCTCCAGTCAATAACCAATAGCGGAACCTGGATGCTCATATTGGCTCCCACATATTCTACGAAGATCTTTATCGGTCAGACCGCATAACAACATACGTTGTTCCCTTTGTCATCGGTATGTTACTTGCCCGAGATTCGATCATCGGTATCTTAATACCTAGTTCAATCTCGTTACCGGCAAGTCTCTTTACTCATTCCGTAATACATCATCTCACAACTAACTCATTAGTTGCAATGCTTGCAAGGCTTATGTGATGTGCATTACCGAGAGGGCCCAGAGATACCTCTCCGACAATCGGAGTGACAAATCCTAATCTCGAAATACGCCAACCCAACATGTACCTTTGGAGACACCTATAGAGCTCCTTTATAATCACCCAGTTACGTTGTGACGTTTGGTAGCACACAAAGTGTTCCTCCGGCAAACGGGAGTTGCATAATCTCATAGTCATAGGAACATGTATAAGTCATGAAGAAAGCAATAGCAACATACTAAACGATCGGGTGCTAAGCTAATGGAATGGGTCATGTCAATCACATCATTCTCCTAATGATGTGATCCCGTTAATCAAATAACAACTCTTTTGTTTATGGTTAGGAAACATAACCATCTTCGATTAACGAGCTAGTCAAGTAGAGGCATACTAGTGACACTCTATTTGTCTATGTATTCACACATGTATTATGGTTCCGGTTAATACAATTCTAGCATGAATAATAAACATTTATCATGATATAAGGAAATAAATAATAACTTTATTATTGCCCCTAGGGCATATTTCTTTCAAAAACCACATATAAATAGAGGCTAGATGAATTATTTATTACTAAACAGGAGCAAAAAGCAAGGAACAAAAATAAAGTTGGGTTGCCTCCCGACAAGCGCTATCTTTTAACGCCCCTAGCTAGGCATGGTGATTTCAACGATGCTCACATAAAGGATAAGAATTGAAACATAAAGAGAGCATCATGAAGAATATGAATAGCACATTTAAGCCTAACCCTCTTCCTATGCATAGGGATTTTGTGAGCAAACAACTTATGTGAACAATAATCAACTAGCATAGGAGGGCAAAACAAGCATAACTTCAAAACTTTAAGCACATAGAGAGGAAACTTGATATTATTGCAATTCCTACAAGCATATGTTCCTCCCACATAATAATTTTCAGTAGCATCATGAATGAATTCAACAATATAACCAGCACATAAAGCATTCTTTTCACGATCTACAAGCATAGAAAATTTACTACACTCTACATAAGCAAAATTCTTCTCAATCAGAATAGTGGGAGTATCATAAGAGACTCGAATACTATAAATTGTTTCCACATTAAAAGATTAATGTTCAGAAAAAGGGTAATTATAATCATGAAAAGTTTTATAAATATAATCATCACTACTTTTTATAGCATATGTATCATCACAATAATTATCATAAGTAGCAACTTTGTTCTCATCATAATCGATTGAAACCTCTTCCAAGATAGTGGAATCATCACTAAATAAAGTCATGACCTCTCCAAATCCACTTTTATAATTATCATAATAAGATTCAACATCCTCCAAAATAGTGGGATCATTACTTCCTAAAGTTGACACTCTTCCAAACCCAATTTCATCAATATAATCATCATAAGTAGGAGGCATGCTATCATCATTATAAATTTGCATATAAAAACTTGGGAGACTAAAAATATCGTCTTCATTAAACATAGCATCCCCAAGCTTGGGACAAACATTAATTACAGCAAATATATTCGCAAAAATGTCATTCTCATCAAACATAGCATCCCCAAGCTTGGGCCTTTTCATATCATAAGCATAATCACTCTCATCATTAATAGTATGGATAGCACCAATAGTATAGCAATTATCATATTCTTCCAAGCAAGTGCCAAAAATATTTTCAAGATCATAAGAAGTATCATCATCTTCCCAATCATAATCATCACAACAAGCAATAGGCATAACGAGATCATCATCAAGTGCATCATCTTCCACAATTA
Source organism: Triticum urartu (assembly GCF_056163025.1). Lineage (NCBI taxonomy): Eukaryota > Viridiplantae > Streptophyta > Magnoliopsida > Poales > Poaceae > Triticum > Triticum urartu. Next base: position 452,739,271 of record NC_141876.1, on the reverse strand, counting down.
TATTTTCATGAGGCACAACAATAATAGGAGCAGCATTATTTGGGAGAGATATATTTTTACCTCTCTTACTTTTTCTTTTCTTCTTCTTCACCACATCATGTGTGGGTTCAATCCTCTTTTTGTAGCTCCTTATTAATGGGATTGGTTGAATAGAAGGCTCCTCCTCGTTACCTGATTCATCATAAGAAATAATAGGAGGATATTGGGAAGTATCTTCCCTTTCATTAGTATTCTCTTCATCCTCTATTTGTTTTCTTTTCTTTATGTAATTGGCAATATAAGGGTTTTCAATGCAATTCACCGCACAATACATATAAATTTCCTCTAGATCAAAATCAAGAAATTTATCGAGATTAAATTTTGGAGTACCCTCAGTTATATGTTTCATTTCTTCATAACCCAAAAGAAGACTAAGCTCTTTATGATTCTCAAGGGTAATCAAGTTATCACAATTTTTGGACACGACTTGATCATGAAACAAATAGCATTGGAGCTTTAAATGACCATGTTCATTGCAAAGTTCACAAGGATGGCGATAAATATTAAATCTTCCAGCACAAACATCTAGCCTTTCTTGCAACAATTTAGTTTCTAAATGCTTATGCCTCTTGCAATATCTATCTTCCCTATTTGGTGTGTACTTGTAAACCTAGTGCACTCCACAAAAATTGACATGTTTATAGGAGACATTTTCATCATAACTAGTGCAATCATCATTAGTACTATGGATATTCAAGGAGTTCATACTAACAACATTGCAATCATGCTCATCATTCAAAGATTTAGTGCCAAACATTTTAATGCATTCTTCTTCTAACACTTTGGCACAATTTTCCTTTCCATCATACTCACGAAAGATATTAAAAAGATGAAGCTATGAGGCAAACTTAATTCCATTTTATAATTTTCTTTTATAAACTATACTAGTGATAAAACAAGAAACTAAAAGACTCGATTGCAAGATCTTAAGATATACCTTCAAGCACTCACCTCCCCGGCAACGGCGCCAGAAAAGAGCTTGATGTCTACTACACAACCTTCTGTAGACGTTGTTGGGCCTCCAAGTGCAGAGGTTTGTTGGACAGTAGCAACTTTCCCTCAAGTGGATGACCTAAGGTTTATCAATCCATAGGAGGCGCAGGATGAAGATGGTCTCTCTCAAGCAACCCTGCAACCAAATAACAAAGAGTCTCTTCTGTCCGCAACACACCCAATACAATGGTAAATTGTATAGGTGCACTAGTTCGGCGAAGAGATGGTGATACAAGTGGTATATGGATGGTAGATATAGGTTTTTGTAATCTGAAAATATAAAAACAGCAAGGTAACTAATGATAAAAGTGAGCACAAATGGTATTGCAATGCTAGGAAATAAGGCCTAGGGTTCATACTTTCACTAGTGCAAGTTCCCTCAACAATAATAACATAATTGGATCACATAACAATCCCTCAACATGCAACAAAGAGTCACTCCAAAGCCACTAATAGCGGAGAACAAACGAAGAGATTATGGTAGGGTACGAAACCACCTCAAAGTTATTCTTTCCAATCAATCCGGTGGGCTATTCCTATAAGTGTCACAAACAGCCCTAGAGTTCGTACTGGAATAACACCTTAAGACACAAATCAACCAAAACCCTAATGTCACCTAGATACTCCAATGTCACCTCAAGTATCCGTGGGTATGATTATATGATATGCATCACACAATCTCAGATTCATCTATTCAAGCAACACATAGAACCTCAAAGAGTGCCCCAAAGTTTCTACCGGAGAGTCAAGACGAAAACGTGTGCCAACCCCTATGCATAGATTCCCAAGGTCACGGAACCCGCAAGTTGATCACCAAAACATACATCAAGTGGATCAATAGAATACCCCATTGTCACCACGGGTATCCCACGCAAGACATACATCAAGTGTTCTCAAATCCTTAAAGACTCAATCCGATAAGATAACTTCAAAGGGAAAACTCAATCCATTACAAGAGAGTAGAGGGGGAGAAACATCATAAGATCCAACTATAATAGCAAAGCTCGCAATACATCAAGATCGTGCCACCTCAAGAACACGAAAGAGAGAGATCAAACACATAGCTACTGGTACATACCCTCAGCCCCGAGGGAGAACTACTCCCTCCTCATCATGGAGAGCACCGGATGATGAAGATGGCCACCGGAGAGGGATTCCCCCCGACAGGGTGCCGGAACGGGTCTAGATTGGTTTTCGGTGGCTACAGAGGCTTCTGGCGGTGGAACTACCGATCTATTCTGCTCCTCGATAGTTTTTGGGTATATCAATATATATAGGCGGAAGAAATACGTCGGTGGACCTCCGGGCTGTCCACGAGGCAGGGGGGCGCGCCTAGGGGGTGGGCGCGCCCCCACCCTCGTGGGCAGCCCGGGACTCTCCTCGTCCAACTCCGATACTCCGTGGGCTTCTTTTGGTCCAAAAATAAGTTCCGTGAAGTTTCAGGTCAATTGGACTCCCTTTGATTTTCCTTTTCTGCGATACTCTAAAACAAGGAAAAAACAAAGACTGGCACTAGGCTCTGGGTTAATAGGTTAGTCCCAAAAATCATATAAAATAGCATATAAATGCATATAAAACATCCAAGGTTGATAATATAATAGCATGGAACAATCAAAAATTATAGATACGTTGGATATTTATCAGTGCCTGATAGTCGGGACCCACCTGGTCGAAGCGTACGTAGCGTTGTCATTTTGGTCACGAATGTGTACGTACATACTGGTCGATGTAGAGGCGCGGACATGTCGTAGGAGAGGCACGCACGTAGCATGTACACGTACGTACAGCGGCCAGTGTGCAAGAAAGAAAATATGACCACGTACGTACATACGGGCAGGGTCTCGAACGGCTACTCGCGCATACGTACGGCCATGGCTCGTGTACATGGTTGGGTCGGAATGGAGAAACAGCTTCGTCGTCGTGTTCATTGGGAGCCAACCGGCTGGGTCGGAACAGAATGTGTCATCGTGTTCATCGGGAGGGCTTGGACGGAACAGCCGATGGAAACGAGGCCTGGCGTACCGCAGAATGGAGGAAACGGCCTTGTGTTCGACCAGCCACGGTCGAAACGGGATCCTGTTCATCGGGAGGGGTGTGGTGTACTGCAAAACGGAGGAAATGGACCTCCTACGGTTGAGACGGGGGTCCTGTTGATTGGGAGGGGTGTGGCATACCGCAAAACATAGGAAACGGACTTGTGTTGGAGCGCTATGGTCGAAACGGGGGTCCTGTTCATCGGGAGGGGTGTGCCATACCGCAAAACGGGACTCCATGGGATACTGTTCATCTCCACCGTCGACCCCCTCCAGCCTCCATGGGCTACTATTCATCCACCGTCAACCTCCTCCAGCCTCCACATGCGACTGTTCATCCACGGGGTCCTGTTCATCCAGCCTCCACCGCGCGCTACTCCACCGGCTACTGTTCAACCAGCCCTCTCCACGGGCTCCTGTTCAACCACCCCTCCACGGGCTACTGTTCATCCAGCCCTCCACCATCTACTGTTCATCCAGCCCTCCACGGGGTGATCCTGTTCATCCTACCCTCCACGGGGTCCTGTTCATCCAGCCCCAACCGGCTCGATCGATCGGGGTCCTGTTCATCTAGAGGCAACACCATGGGGTCCTGTTCATCCACCCCCACTGGGAACTGTTCATCCAAACCCCCGCAACAACGCTCACTGTTCATCCAGAGGCAGCATCAATCGGCTTCAGTTAGCAGCAGTAGCAAAGGAATCGCTCGATCGGGTTCAGTTAACACCCATCGATCGATCGCTCGGGTTCAGTAACGCGTAGCCTGCAGTGCAATCGCTCGGGTTCAGTTAGAGCCCAATGCCTCGCTCGGGTTCGGTTAGAGCCCAACGCCTCGCACCCTCACGCGTGCGTGTACGAGAGAAACGCGCATCGCTCGGCCCCTACCACCCACCGTAACCGGGAACACCCCGATATTTTCCTCACCCTCGCTTCTACCACGGTTTTTCCGTCATGGATGGCCCAAAGAATGTCATGCAGTTGCGTCTCCGGCCCGCCCAGGACGAAAAGCCCATTTTCTGTCATGATTTTTTGTCATAGAAGTAGGACCCACAACATCTATGATGATACCAGGTTTTGTCACAATTATCATCATAGAAGTGTCATAAGTATGACAGGAAAAAATTTTGTCCGGCCCAAAATGTCACGGATATGTATTTTTTTGTAGTGATGGGTTAGTTGATTTGGATCACGTATCAGTTAGATGACTTGAGGGAGTCTATTTAAGTGGGAATTCATTAGTAATTTGATTAATTGAAGTTAATTTATCATGAACTTAGTCTTGATACTATTGCATATCTATGTTGTAGATCAATAGCTCGCGATATAGCTCCTATATTTTTTGATATGTTCCTAGAGAAAACAAAGTTGAAAGATGATAGTAGCAATGATACGGACTGGGTCCGTGATCTGAGGATTATCCTCATTGCTGCATAGAAGAATTATGTCCTTGATGCACCGCTAGGTGACAAACCTGTTGCAGGAGCACATGCAGATGGTATGAACGTTTTGCAAGCTCGATATGATGACTACTTGATAGTTTAGTGCGCCATGCTTTATGGCTTAGAACCGGGACTTCAAAAACATTTTGAACGCCACAGAGCATATGAGATGTTCCAAGAGCTGAAAATTGGTATTTCAGATTCATGCTCGTGTCAAGAGGTATGAGACCTCTGTCAAGTACTTTGCCTACAAGATGGAGGAGAATAGCTCAACCAGTGAGCATGTGCTCAGAATGTCTGGGTACTACAATCTCTTGAATCAAGTGGGGGTTAATCTTCCAGATAAGATAGTGATTGACAAAGTTCTCTAGTCACTATCACCAAGCTACTAGAACTTCATGATGAACTGTAAAGGGATGACAAAAACGATTCCCGAGCTCTTCGCGATGCTGAAATTGGCGAAGGTAGAAATCAAGAAAGAGCATCAAGTGTTGATGATTAACAAAATCATTAGTTTTAAGACAAAAGGGCGAGGGAAAGAAAGGGAACTTCAAGAAGAATGGCAAGCAAGTTGCCACTCCCGTGAAGAATCCCAAAGTTGGACCCAAGCCTGAAACTGAGTGCTTCTACTGCGAAGGAAATGGTCACTTGAAGTGGAACTGCCCCATATAATTGGCGGATAAGAAGGATGGCAAGGTGAACAAAGGTATATTAGATATACATGTTATTGATGTGTATTTTACTAGTGTTCGTAGTAACCCCTAGGTATTTGATATCGGTTCAGTTGCTAAGATTAGTAACTCGAAACAGGAGTTGCAGAGACTAGTTAAAAGCGAGGTGACGATGTGTGTTGGAAATTATTCCAAGGTTGATATGATCACCATCGCACACTCCCTCTACCTTCGGGAATATAGCTACCAGGTAATACCCGCCCAGGAGGGGCCGGGTCAGCCCCAACGGCAGGTTACAAAAGAAGCCCAGTAACATTCAAGGTGGTAGTTTATTAAGACTTATAGAAGGCCTAAGCCCAGAGGCGGCTTAAGGCCCAATATTGTAAACCGCCGTATGTAAGGAAAGACTTGTAAAGAAAGGCATATAAAAGAAGTCACCGAGCCGGACATGTTTTATGAGCCAGCCGGGACTCTGTAGGCCGCCAGGCGTCAACCCGTGTATATAAGGGGACGACCCGCGGCGGCTTAGGGCAAGAAACAAGAGACAACAACTCGAAGCCAGGGTAAGCATATTCGCTCCCCGGTTTTCGAAACCCCAGCAATTCCAAACACAACTAGACGTAGGCTTTTACCTTCATCGTAAGGGGCCGAACCAGTATAAAACCTCTTGTGTCCTTTGTCCCGATTTACCCCTTTAAGCTTCCTAGTTGCGATGGCCCTACGACTAAGTCCTTTCACTTGGACATCTGCCATGACAATTCCATGACAGTTGGCGCCCACCGTGGGGCCAGCGCACGGTGGATTTGAGTTCTTGAAGGGCAACTTCGAAGGGCTCAAGGGATACATTGTGGGCTGGATGACAAAGAGTCGTCGCGACAAGCTCTACATCGACGACGAAGGCTGGGCCCCGAGGCTGGCTCAATTGAGTACGGGTACTGGGTCCCCTTCGGAGGGATTCATGTCTTCATCGGCCGGATCGGCGAATCGGGCCCTGAGCCGGACATCTGCACCAACATCATCGAGATGGCTCAGCGCGCGAGACCCACCCAGGCCCGACTCACCGTGAAGCGTGCCTTTGTGGGTTGCATCCATGGAGGTGATTACTTGGAAGGATCAGTGGATGGCGGTGAGATGGCCATCTGTTCTGACGCTACGTCATCAACAGGCGAGACGGATTCTCTGTATCAGCTGCAGGATGGCATGCTTGGGGGCTGTTCCGATGGCAGCAGTATTCCGGACCCCTTTGAGCCGCCGAATCGAGCCGGAGTCTTCATGGCAGGCACTCAACCCGGGCAGAACTCCATGGCTGCAGAAGCAACAACCAGCGGGTCGGCAGCGGCCGGGTCAGGAGACCCCGCGCACCCCCGGCTCAGATGCTAATGGACCTCATGGATAAGCCGACGGCTCTGTTGACTGCCGTGGTAGAGCCAGCGGATAAAGCTCAGCACGACGCGGAGGTGGCACGGGTACATGAAGAGATGGCCCAGGCCAAGGAAAATTTAGCAGCAGAAGAGGTCAGGATGGCTGTGGAGTAGGCGGCTTTGGACGCTCGTGCTCAGCAGCTTCAAGCGGAGACTTTCCGGCTCTTGGTGGATCTGAACACGTCAAACGAGGTCATGAGGAGAAGGCATTAGAAAAATCAGTCACGTCTACCTCTGTCGCTCGATCCTAGGAACCTTTTCCATACACCGGGGCCGGTCCAAGTAACCCACCGGAGGCAAATCGGATCACGACACCCGGAGCACCGGTTCAGCCGCGGGCCATGGAACCACCTCGCATGTATACCGCTCCGCCTCATTATGCGCCAACACCACTGGGTCACTTCTCCAATCCTTTGGAAAACCTCATTGATGCGTCGGCTCGTTTGGCGGCTCTCCCGATGGAAGGTGACTCTCCGACGGCAATTGAAACACGAAGGGTGAGAGAACTTCTTCAGAAGGCTCTGGCGCAGCAGGATGCGTACTCTTACAGTCGAGACAAAATTCATTCAACCCCTCGCCCGAGCCGGAGCCCGAGCTATAGCAGGCATATGGACTTAGCTGATATGTCAAGCAACGCTCAACGTCGTAACCAACCGCGCAGGCATGAGCCAGTGCAGGCTGGAGCCCTTAACTTAGCGGATCAGGAGAGGATCCGACAAGAGGCTGAGCAGGCGGTTCAACTGGCAGCTGACCAGGCGGCTCATCAAACTTTTCTGGCTTATCCAGCAACCTCTGTTGAGGCAGGAGTAGCCACTAGGACAGGAGGTGTTCCTTGCCTGGTGTCAGCTATACGTAATGAGCGCTTACCAAAAGACTTTAAGGGTCCTCATAAGGTGCCTAACTACACGGCTGATTTATAGCCTGGGGCATGGATTGAGAGTTACAATATGGCGATGGAGCTGTTGGAGGTCAGCGATGCAGCAATGGCTAAGTACTTCACCATGATGTTGGATGGAATGGCTCGCACTTGGTTGAAAGGGTTGCCACCCAATTCCATCGGCTCATGGGCGGAGTTGAAGGTCCGGTTCATTCAGAACTTCAAAGACACATGTAAGCAACCGATGTCAATCGTGGACCTGACTAACTATAAGCAAGAGGAAGGGGAGTCCACAACCCATTGGGTGCGCCAGGTCAAGGAGATAATACACTCATTTGATAAGATGGATGCCGGTTCGGCAGTCTTAATGTTGGAGAAAAATTGCCGTTTTGAACCTATGAAGCAGAAGCTGGGGCGGTTCAAGCGTGACTGCAATGACATGGGCCAGTTGATGGCGGCTCTGGTCAAGTATGCTGATTCTGACAGTACCAAGGATCCCGTGTCTGATGAACAAAAAACAGGGAAGGGAAAGAAGAATGGCAAGGGTCACCGGCATAACCCGGCAAATCAAGGAGGTAATAAACGTAAGGCTGACGAATTTGTGGCTAACACCAATGCACAGGGCAACAATCAATGACGCAAGGGTAGGCAATCCCCTCGGTCAGGCGGGTCAGGTCCCACCCTCGAGCAACTATTGAACGAACCTTGCCCAAGACACGGCACCCGGGAGAAACCAGCCACCCATCTATGGAAGGACTGTACAATCATGAAGGCATTTAAAAATTCAAACACATTTGATGGGAGTCACGGGCCTGGCGGTGGTTCAGGCGGAAGCGGCTTTCATGGCCCGGGCGCCGGTTCAGGTGGAGGCGGTTTTCATGGTCAGGGCCATACGGGTAGCCAGGGAGGTTATAATCCACAACCCGGGCAAGGTAATCAGCAGCAACAGTCCGGATATCAGAGTAACCCAAAACAGTTGAATAGTCGGCAATACCATGTATTTACCACTAGTTTATGCAAGAGGGACCAGGAACTTCATAAGAGGGCTGTCAATGCTGTTGAGCCGGCGATTCCATGTTATTTAAGGTGGTCAGAACAGCCTATTGTGTGGAGCAGAGAAGATCATCCTCCCCGGGTTGATAATCCGGGTCACTTAGCCTTGGTAGTGGCACCTCAGGTTGGTGGATATAAATTAACTAAAGTACTCATGGATGGAGGCAGTAGCATCAACATCCTCTACTATGAGACGTTCCGTCGGATGGGATTGATTGATAAAAGTCTTAAGCAATTCAACACCTTTTTCATGGTGTTGTACCTGGCAAGTCGGCATACCCAGTTGGTAAGATTGAACTGGAAGTAGCCTTTGGGGATGAATATGATTCCAGGGCTGAGAAGTTAACTTTTGAGGTGGTTAAGATCAAAAGCCCATATCATGCTCTGTTTGGACAGCCGGCTTACGCCAAGTTCATGACTCGACCGTGTTATGTATATCTGCAACTCAAGATGCCGGGTTATAAAGGTGCCATTACAGTACATGGAAGCCGGAAAATAGCCCTGGAGTGTGAAGAAGGAGATGCCGCTTATGCTGAGTCTGTTTGTGCAACAGAGGAGTTAAAGTTTTATAAAGATAATGTTGACCCGACAGACATGACGTCTTTAAAGAAGCCAACAATGGAGCATGAACCAGTGTTGAAGTTCAAGTCAGCTGATGACACCAAAACGGTTGATTTTGTGCCTGGCGACTCATCCAAGCAGTTCATCATCAGTGCCAACTTGGATCCAAAATAGGAAAGCGCGCTCATCGAGTTCATCCGTGAGAACCGGGACATCTTTGCATGGAAACCTTCTGACATGCCAAGTGTCCCGAGAGAACTCGCTAAGCACACTCTTAATATTGATCCGAAGTTTAAGCCGGTCAGGCAGTTGCTCCGGCGGTTTAACGAGGAAAGGTGCAAGGCCATTGGAGAAGAGGTGGCCCGACTCTTGGCGGCTGGGTTCATTGTGGAAGTTTTTCACCCAGAGTGGCTGGCTAACCCGGTGCTTGTACTGAAGAAGAACGACACCTGGCGTATGTGTGTGGATTACACCGATTTAAACAAAGCTTGTCTAGCTGACCCTTTTGCTATCCCTCGTATTGATCAGATCATTGATGCTATGCGCGGGTTGTGAGCGTTTGAGTTTTCTGGATGCTTATTCAGGTTATCATCAGATCAAGATGGCAGTCAAGGACCAGGAGAAGACAACTTTCATTACTCCGTTTGGAGCCTTCTGCTATGTGTCTATGCCTTTTGGGCTTAAGAGTGCCCAGGCGACTTATCAACGGTGTGTGCAGAATTGCCTTCACAATCAGATTGGGCGTAATGTTCATGCTTATGTGGATGATATAGTGGTGATGTCTAGAAAAGAGGAAACCTTGGCAACAGATCTGAAGGTGACCTTTGATAACCTCTGGGCCTACAAGATGATGCTTAACCCGACCAAGTGTGTTTTTGGAGTCCCAGTTGGCAAACTCTTGGGTTTTTTTTGGTGTCCAACCGAGGTATTGAAGCTAACCCGGAGAAAATTAAGGCAATCACATCCTTGGCCAAACCAGCATGCATCAATGACGTTCAACGGCTGGCGGGTCGTGTTGCTGCTTTGAGCCGGTTCATCAGCCGGTTAGGGGAGAAGGCGATGCCTTTGTACCAGATGATGAAAAAGATGGATGACTTTGTTTGGAGTGAAGCTGCAAATTCTGCCTTTGAGGATATGAAGAAACAGCTTGCTGAGCCGCCGGTTCTTGCTGCTCCGGTTGAGAAAGAACCGCTATTGTTATATGTAGACGCTAACTCATGAGCTGTTAGTGTGGCGATTGTGGTGGAACGCAAGGAGGCTGGCAAGGAACATCCAGTCCAACGGCCAGTTTACTATGTTAGTGAGGTGTTGATTGAATCTAAACAAAGATATCCACATTGGCAGAAGCTCATTTATGGGGTATTCATGGCAACCCGGAAGCTCAAACATTACTTTCAGGGTCACCCAATCACTGTGGTTAGCTCTGCTCCTTTGGGAGACATCATTCAAAATAGAGAAGCTACTGGACGAGTCACCAAGTGGGCCATTGAACTTGGGTCTCATGGGTTGAAGTATGTACCACGTACTACGATCAAATCTCAAGCGCTGGTTGACTTTATTAATGATTGGACGGAGATGCAGATGCCAGAGGAGAAACCAGACAACACATATTGGATGATTCACTTTGATGGGTCTAGACAGTTGGAAGGCTCGGGGGCTGGAGTGGTGTTAACTTCCCCTCGAGGTGAAATTTTTTGTTATGTGTTGCGATTGATGTTTCCTTGTACTAACAACGCAGCAGAATATGAAGCCTTGCTCCATGGTCTTCGAATGGCTAAAGGAATGAGTCTGAGACGGGTCCGGTGCCTTGGCGATTCAGATTTGGTGGCTCAACAGGTGTCAGGCAAGTGGGATTCCAAGGACCCTCTCATGGCGGCTTATCGCCGTGAAGTCGATGCTATTGCAGGACATTTTAAAGGTTATCAGGTGGAACACATTGACCGTAGGAAGAACGAAGCGGCCGATGCTTTAAGCCGGTTGGGATCTCAGCGTAAGCCGGTACCACCTAACACCTTTTTGGATGTTTTGCATAACCCGTCTGTTAAGTTACCTATAGAGGAAGATTTAGCCGTTCCTGACCCGGAGGCACAGTTGGTGGTGGCTCTTCACGTCATCCCAGATTGGACAGTACCGTTCTTGGCTTACATGACCCAGGGTGAGTTGCCAGAGGATGAGACCCTGGCCCGACAGATAACCCGGCGGTCCAAATCAATGACGATTTCTGACGAAGAGTTATACCATCGCAGCGTCACTGGAGCGTTTCAGCGGTGTGTTTCTCCTGAAGAAGGCCAAGAAATACTTCGTGAGATCCATGAAGGGGATTGTGGTCATCACGCCGGGTCAAAGTCTCTTGTGGCCAAAGCTTTTCGTCATGGTTTTTACTGGTTGATGGCTCACGCTGATGCAGAGGATCTGGTTAGTAGGTGTGATGGATGTCAAAAATTTGCATGATGAGCGCATGTGCCAGCTCAAGAGTTGCGGATGATTCCAATCACTTGGCCGTTTGCGGTCTGGGGGCTTGACATGATTGGACCTTTCAAAAGGTCTAAGGATAAAAATACACATCTTTTAGTGGCAATTGACAAATTCACAAAGTGGGTTGAGGCAGAGCCAATGAGTAAGTGTGATGCAGCCATAGTGGTTCAGTTCATGAAAAAGGTGATCATTCGCTTTGGTTTTCCACACAGCATTATCACTGACAATGGCACTAATTTATCCCAAGGGGCTATGGAGGAGTTTTGTCAACATGAGCATATCCGGCTTGATGTTTCTTCTGTAGCTCACCCTCAATCTAATGGTCAGGCTGAGAGAGAAAATCAGCAAATCTTAAAAGGTCTCAAGCCCCGGCTTATGGTTCCCATACAACGGACGCCAGGTTGTTGGGTAGAAGAGTTGCCCTCAGTGTTTTGGAGTATAAATACCACTCCTAACAGATCTACAGGTTATACACCTTTCTTCATGATTTATGGAGCGGAAGCAGTGCTACCTAGTGACATCCGTCATGACTCGCCTCGTGTGGCGGCTTATGTTGAAACTAATAACGAACAAGCCAGACAGGATGCACTTGACTTGTTCAATGAAGAGAGAGACTTAGCAGCGGCTCGATCAGCAATTTATCAACAGGACCTGCGCCGTTATCACAGCCGCCGAGTTAAGTCCAGGACTTTTCAAGAAGGTGACCTGGTGCTCCGGCTCATCCAGGATCTGTCAGAAGCACACAAGCTATCCCCGCCTTGGGAAGGACCCTTTTTGGTCAGCAAGAACTTAAACATCGGGTCATATTACCTCATTGATGTTCGAGAGCACAAAGACTCACGTAAGTCGGAGGAGGAGACCCATCGGCTGTGGAACATTGCTCAACTTCGGCCATACTACACCTGAGCCGCCGGCTCTCGTCATGTACATAGTTTAACGTTGTATATACTATGATAAGTAATAAAGCAGGACCTCTGTCCTTTTCCTTTTCAAAGATTATATATCTTTACCCTCTTTTACTATTTAAATGACTATTAAGGAGCTGATCATATCTGAATGAAGTCTATCCTTTTTGGTCCGGCTTATGATCGTATTCGAATCTAGCTGTAAACCTCATGATCACTTGGGGGCTTCCTGTTCAAACATAGGTCGTATTCGAACCAAAGAGAACATAGCTGTCGTAACCCTCTTGATCGGCTCAAAGCCAAACTCACTAGGGGGATTCTTGATCGTATCCGAATCATAGCTTAACCCCTTTTGGGTCCGACTTGGATCGTATTTGAATCAGGGTCATTAAAAACCTCTCAAGGTCATTTGGGGGCTTCCTGTTCATACATAGGTCGTATTCGAACCAAAGAGAACATAGCTAGTGGTACCCTCTTGATCGGCGCAACACCAAAGCCACTAGGGTCTATATGATCGTATTCGAATCCTAGCTTAACCCCTTTGGTCCGGTTTACTGATTGTATTCGAATCAAAAACCCCCAACCTTTAGTTACAAGGTTAATTTATATTGTTTGCCAACTTTTATTTGTCTTATTGGTCTTTAATTGTCTCAATTTTAAACAATCAGCACGGTCTTTTCACCGGCTTGACTATTTGACAATAAACTGCCAAGGCATGATAGTCATCAGGCGTACAGAAGCATTGACTTCTCAAAAAGGACTGGATCATCAACCTCATCCCCCGAGTCATATAAACCAGTGGTCCAGAGGTCAAAAATACAGGTATGACTGTTATTTATGAACAATTGTTTCTGTATTAATCAAAGGTTGTTTCAACCTTATTTATTTTCGCATCTGTTTCTATTTTTTCTACTATGATAAACCATTGGTTATATACCGGGTGTCGGTGTCAAAACCGGCGGATCTCGGGTAGGGGGTCCCGAACTGTGCATCTAGGCGCATGGTAACAGGAGGCAGGGGACACGATGTTTTACCCAGGTTCGGGCCCTCTTGATGGAGGTAAAACCCTACGTCCTGCTTGATTAATATTGATGATATCGGTAGTACAAGAGTAGATCTACCAGGAGATCAGAGAGGCTAAACCCTAGAAGCTAGACTATGGTATGATTGTTGTTCGTCCTACGGACTAAAACCCTCCGGTTTATATAGACACCGGAGAGGGCTAGGGTTACACAGAGTCGGTTACAATGGTAGGAGATCTACATATCCGTATCGCCAAGCTTGCCTTCCACGCCAAGGAAAGTCCCTTCCGGACACGGGACAAAGTCTTCAATCTTGTATCTTCATAGTCCAGGTGTCCGGCCGAAGGTATAGTCCGGCTATCCGGACACCCCCTAATCCAGGACTCCCTCAGTAGCCCCTGAACCAGGCTTCAATGACGACGAGTCCGGGGCGCAGATTGTCTTCGTCATTGCAAGGCGGGTTCCTCCACCAAGTACTTCATAGAAGATTTTGAACACAAAGGTAGTGTCCGGCTCTGCAAAATAAGTTTCCACATATTGCCATAGAGAGAATAATATTTACACAAATCTAATCTGCTGACGTATTCCGTAGCGTGACATCACACCACGGCCAAGTCTTTATTCGAATCGTTTTACTATCCCACCTTAGCGCGTTTATCAAGGCGGTTTCCTTGGCACATCTTGTCAAAGCATATATCGTGTCCCCTTATTCCGGGATTCTCATCAATATGGGCGTGGGTAACCCAACCGTTCCCATTGGTATGTTTTCTCGATCAAAGGCGAGTCCCAAACGGTCACGGGGAGGGCCCTTGGTATTCAACCTCTTATAAAGAGACCAAGGCCTTACTCCTTTCTTTCAATCTCAAACGAGTTCGCCCTTCGCCTCGAGTTCCAACACCCAAGGCTCCAGATTTCAGGCGCTTCGGACCTTCGACAATGTCCGGTTCCGACCTTCAAGGCTGATGGATGCCCTCCTCCGTCACGGAGGAGGACGTGCTGAAGTTGAGAGAGGCCAGGTTCTTGACTGGCGAAATCTCGCATAGGCTGCCTGCTCGAGGGCAGGTCATTCCCACTCCCAAGCCTGGTGAGAGTGTGGTGTTCATGTCTCACTTCCTTCGGGGGCTAGGCTTCCCGACGGATCCCTTCGTGAGGGGGCTCATGTTTTATTATGGGCTGGAATTTCATGACTTAGCTCCGGAGTCCATCCTCCATATTTCCTCATTCATCGTCGTGTGTGAAGCCTTCCTCCGTATTACTCCTCACTTCGGACTATGGCTCAAGACCTTCAAAGTAGAGCCAAAGATGATCGAGGGACGGCACGCGGAGTGCGGAGGTGCTTTTATAAGCAAGAATGCTGGTGCTCCATGGCCCGAGGGCTCTTTTCCAGGGGAGTCCAGCTTATGGCAACGAGAGTGGTTTTATATCACAGCTCCCAGGAGCACCAAGTGGGTGGCGCTGCCTGCTTTCCGCTCAGGTCCCCCGCCACGACTGGCGTCATGGGTCAATAAGGGGCTGGACTGGGGGCCGGCAAAGGACGTGCCCCTGTTGCTGGGCCGCATCCGAGATCTCCTAGAAAGAGACATCAGTCTGGTCGTGGTGACGCAGGTTATGTTAATTCGCCGAGTTCTGCCCTGCAAATGTCGCCCCCTCCACTTGTGGGAGTTCAACCCGGAGGGACCACGAGTTCTCCAACATTTTCTTGGCATGACGCCCGTGGAGATGTACAAATTATTCTTCAGACCACAAGTAGTGTGTCCGGATTCTACGGAGGACGCAGGTCAGAGTTGCAATCGTCCGGATACTCAAGTAAGTAGCCTTGTGCCCGGACTCGCTATCCGTATATTTATCATAAAATTGCCCCTAAAAGAGATGTCCTTTAAACAGGAGTGGATAGCGAAAGCAAAGCTAATCAGGTGTCCGGCCCCCCTCCCCGAGACCACGCCGGGTCCCGTGCTAGTCAGGATGTTGGAGGTTGTGCCTTCAAAGGAAAGCGAGGGAGGGGACAAGGAAGCTACTGCCTCCTCGAAGGAGGTTGTCCGGAAGGAAGGAATCGAAAATTCCACTCCTCAGGGGAAGAAGAGGACCGCCTCTGAAGACCCGGAGACCATGGCCTCAAAGCGGGGGAAGAAATCTTCGCCAGAGGGTCCTGTGCTGGGGGATACTTTGGCCGAATTATGCCCTCAAGGGGATTAGCCCTCCACCGAGCTGTAAGTAGAGAGGAGTTTTCTTTTTAAAGAATGAGAGAAATCCTTGCTTTATATCTGAGAAAAGTAATCGAAAATTTACCTTGTAGCTCGGACCTTAGCCCTTCTCAGCAGAGCTCGTCTTCGAGGGATCTTCTTCCGGAGATGATGGAGAGCGGAACGCCTCCCCCTGCCGTACCGCCTTGCGAGGCGGGCGACCCTGAGGTATCGTCGTGGAGGGTTTCTCCGGATCCGGCAGGGCCGGAAGGTAGTCATATGGCCCCCCAAAGCCCTCTGCGTCCGGCCTTCGAAAAGGGCCATCGGACAAGTCCGGCACCGTCTGGTGCGCGGTCGGAGGAGCTGAAGGATCTGCTAGGGCGAGCGTCTATCTCAGAGGAGCACCGTGCATTGATGGGTACGGTGATTGAGAGGATTTCATCCGCAGAGAGCGGATT
This sequence comes from Triticum urartu, assembly GCF_056163025.1. Classification (NCBI taxonomy): domain Eukaryota; kingdom Viridiplantae; phylum Streptophyta; class Magnoliopsida; order Poales; family Poaceae; genus Triticum; species Triticum urartu. Next base: position 452,723,144 of record NC_141876.1, on the reverse strand, counting down.
GCACGAGCCGTCAGGAGTTTACTAACAGGTTTTGAGGTATGCGAAATGATGTACCCTTTTTGGACAGTTGTGCATAAATAAGATGCGCCCTGTGTAGATAGTAGCCCTTGAGACTCTGTGCATTGTCAAAAGTGACGGCGCGCAGAGGATCATAATCCCAGGTCTAATATGCCGCCTTCATACGTAGGTGGCGAAGTGTCCGGTGGCCAGCCGGACTGATAAATTTGCCGAGCTAAAGCGGCACCTTGACGTGGCAGATGCCGACATCGCGCTTGTCAACAAGCGGCTTGACGAGGCACAAGGTATGTAATTCCTCCAGCGGCACCTGGTAAGAGGAGCTTTATGTCAGTATCTTACAATGTGTGCACTTGATGCAGATGGTGCTGCTGCCATGGAGAATCTTCAGGCGGAACTTGCCCGAGCCAAGGAACAAGCCAGGAAAAGTGATGCGGCTGCCGGAAAGGCAATTGAAGAGCTGAAAGCCGAACAGGCCGCTCACTGCCAAAGCAAGAAGGAAATGGCCAAGATGGCCGTGAAGCTGAAGAACGCTGCTGACTGTTGCAAGCTTCTTGAAAAAGAAGATCGGGCGGAACAGACGGACCTGGAGAAGGCCGTTGCCGATGCCAAGGATGCTCGCTCTGCGATGAGAGCTATGAAGGAGGAGCTGCGTCAGGCCGGAGAGATCGCGGCTGGAAAGCCCTTTATGCTGCGGAGGAAGTTCTGTGATCCTAAACATGCTCCGTTAGACCGGATGTGGAGTACGGCGAACACCTATCTGGATTTGGCAGCGAGTGCCGCAGATGCGGCCGAAAACTTCCGAGATCAAGAAGATCGTGAAGTGGAAAAGCTCTTTTGGTCGCAGTTCCACAATCCAGAGCATCCACTGTCATTAGCCGATCGTTTGGCCGAATGGGCCGAGCTAAATAGGTTGTCCGGACTCGCCATCAAGTATGTCATGAGTCATCTGTGGCCAGAGAGGCCAGAGCCAAAAAGTTATTTCAACTTGGTGCAGCAGTTCCTTGGTGCGGCGCCGCATATCAATGCGATGAAGAGGTCAGCGTGCATAGAGGGTGCGCGGATGGCTTTTGCCCGTGTCAAGACATACTGGGCAGAAATGGAAGTAACCGTTGTTGCATCCCCAGACTCGGGTGGAAGCCGAGTACCTGCCGAGCACTATTTTCAGGAAGTTCTGCAAGGCACTTGTTTAATAGAGACATAGTGCTCAAAGGATACTATATTCGAATAGCATATATTATTGTAAAACAATATTGTGATAAATTGTAGAAGATTTTTTATACTTGTGCCTGCAAGTATTATAACACCTCCTGTGCGGCCGTTTAACATATATGTATATATAATCTGAAAGATGGCAGTCGTCGGCTTCAGCCCCCACGCACATAATGCGGGGGTGTTCGCAGAAGGCGCATTTTCACACTTGATCCAACGTCTTGGTCCTACAAAGGAGGTGATAGCGCAACGAACTAGGCAATCGGCCTATGATGCTTTATCACTTTCACTTAGCCATAGGAGTTTGATAGTGAGGCTACTTATATAGCCCCTTGTGGCGCCTGCGCTCGCCCGAACTCGAGGCGCGTATGTGCCTGGCCAGGAAGCGGCCCTTCGTTAATGCGGAGGAATCCTAAAGATTCCGGTAAGTCATCGAGTGGTTGACCAATCTCATGCTATATCATGACAGTCAGTTTTCGGCTTTCTCTACTGAGGTGCTCGCCTGGCCGAACCAGGGCACAATCGCAGTAGTTCTCCTGGTGCCGCCTTAGCCGATAGAGCGGAACATAAGGTAGCAAAACACAGGAGCCGGGCAAACCCAACATTTGACCAAAGACATGATTCGGAGCTGATGCATATAAGGCCAAACTCGCGACGCCGAACACTCCCTAAGGTATTCGGTCTTTATGAGGGCGGGCGGGATAACACCCTTAGTAATAAGCCCCTAGTGTCCAGGTACGCGCAAAACTCTGACGTGGCCACATGCCAAAACGCCAGCCTCCTCCTTGGTCATACCAAGAAACCTGGGGATGTGTATCAACAAGAGACAGTAAAAAAGGTTTACGCAGGGTCTTAATCTGAAAAGAATCCTTGGAACGGGTCCCTGCTGCACGTCTGCGCCTGTGTCTCCGTTGTGCCGTATCCTGGACGGGCGTAGCACGGTGTTCATCTGTAAAAGAGAGGAACTTAGTTTAGGAAAGATCGTGCCGAACATGAGTTATACTAAATAAACAAAGTATAAATCGAAATGGGTAAAATTGAGCTTTATTGTCTCTTATTTTATATGCGCGGAGCCCCTAGTATAGGGGCATACAGCTATTAAGCCTTTATCAATTGTATGTTTATGCCGGACTCGTCTAGCCGTGTCCGTGGTCTTGACGACCTATTTAGGTACTTTGGCTGGTGAAGCCGCTTTATTGTGGGGCTGTCAAGGCAGCCGCACTGTCTTCCGCGCGGGGGGAACACTCAATGTTTTCCCTTTAATGAGATGGTGCCTCGTGGACCGGGCATCTTAAGCGTGAGAGATGCATAATGCGGTATTGCGTTAAAGCGGGCGAAAGCTTCGCGTCCCAACAGTGCTTGATAGCTACTTGAGAATGGGGCGATGTGGAAAGTTAGCTGTTCGCGACGGAAGTTATCGGGGGAGCCGAACATAACTTCTAGCCGGAGAGAACCCATGCAACGGGCATCCGGGCCTGGCGTTACCCCTTGAAAGGAGGTTTTGCTATGGCGAATTTTTGTTGGGTCTATCCCCATGTTGCGGATTGTGTCCTGGTATAACAGGTTTAGACCACTGTCGCCGTCCATCAGGACATTTGTAAAGTGGAGTCCGCCGATTATTGGATCTAATACCAAGGCGGTCTAGCCTGCGTTTCGAATACTTCTAGAGTAATCCTGATGGTCAAAGGTGATCGGTTTTAACAACCATTGGCGAGACTCCTTTGGGATAGGCCGTATGGCGCGTATCTTTGTTGGCGCCATTCTATTCGTCACGTGAAGTAAGTTTACTGTTTTGACTTCTTGTGGGAAATCCTTTTGTTTCCTGGTGCTCTGCTTGTGGGGTTCGTCGTCGTCCTCACTTGGTGTGTCGAGCCCCTTGTGTTCGGCGTTGAGTTTGCCGGATTGCTTGAAAACCCAACAATCTCTGTGGGTATGGTTCGCAGGCTTCCCGGGAGTACTGTGTATTTGACATATCTTGTCCAAGATTTTGCTTAAGTTGGATAGCTCGTCCCTGTTATCCTTGAGGGGCGGCTTTCTCTGATTCTGCCGCGAGCTTTTGAATCCGACGTTGACCGCCGTGCTCTTTGGGCTGTTTCTCTTATTCCGGCGCTGGTCCTTGTTGCGTCGGGGTTTTCCGTTTCCATCCCTAACTTCGGATGTACTTGGGTCGCTGGTGCTACATCTTGCCAACCAGCTGTCCTCTCCCGCGCAAAAGCGGGTCATGAGGCTTGTTAATGCTGCCATTGTTCTTGGCTTTTCTTGGCCGAGGTGTCTGGTGAGCCATTCGTCTCGAACGTTATGCTTAAAAGCTTCTAGGGCTTTCGCGTCCGGACAGTCGACTATCTGATTCTTTTTAGTAAGAAATCTGTTCCAGAATTTCTGGGCTGACTCTCCGGGCTGTTGAGTTATGTGACTGAGATCGTCGGCATCCGGAGGGCGGACATAGGTCCCTTGAAAATTTGCCCGGAAAGCATCCTCAAGCTCTTCCCAACTTCCAATGGTGTTTTCTGGAAGGCTTTTGAGCCAATGCCGGGCTGGCCCTTTAAGCTTGAGGGGTAAGTATTTTATGGCGTGGAGGTCATCTCCTCTGGCCATGTGTATGTGGAGGATATAATCCTCAATCCAGACCCCAAGGTCTGTTGTTCCGTTGTACGCCTCTATGTTTATGGGCTTGAATCCCGCTAGAAATTCATGGTCCAGCACCTCATCCGTGAAACATAGGGGGTGTGCGGCACCCCTGTATTTGGGTGTGCCGTGATGTTCGGATATTTGTTGTGTTGCATTGCTTACTAGAGCTTGCTTTATTGGCCCGTAGATAGATCTGGCTGGGACATCTTTTTGATGCGGATCCTTTGGTGGATCGCGTGCCGGCTTGTGTGCGTCGCCGCTTGCCGCTCCATGCTGGCCATGCGGTCGTCTATCCGACCGGGTGGCTTTCCTATTTTTTGACTGCGGGGGCTCTAAGGCCTCCTCGTCAAATTCAGGCAGTAGCTTTCGCTTTGGATAGCTTTTTGTGCGGTGACTGCCGCCATATTTGTCTGGGGTGTTGCGTACTTTGCTCCATCTAATTCTGAGTGCATCTTCCGTAGTTTTGAGCTTCCGCTTCTGCTTTTTCAGGCTACGCGCAGTAGCGACGAGCCCTTCGTGGAGGTTCTTCTGCTCCATGAGCCTATCCGACGTAAGGTCGTCCGGACTGTTGTTTTCGCCGAGGACGGGGTGTTCGGTTTGTTTATCCAAGTTGCCCTGTTCGGACGGTTGCTCGAAGGCATGTTCATCGTCCGCCGGCTCGTCCTGCTCTATTGCTGGGTCTGTATGGCTGCTGTCTCTGTCGAGGCGGGGCTTGGAGCGGCGCTTACGTCGCCGCTTTGATTGCTTTTCGAGTGAACGATCCCTCGTTGCATCCCTGTGTTCCTCGTCGTCGCTTCCTTTGGGTGTGTCCACCATGTATACATCATGAGATGAGGTGGCTGTCCAGTGCCTTATAGGCGTTGGTTCATGTTCATCTCCTACATCGTCGTCCATACCGTCGATGTCTTCGGAGTCGAAGTCGAGCACGTCGTTTAAATTATCGATAGTGGCTACGAAGTGGGTGGTGGGTGGGCTTTGAATTTCTTCATCATCCGCATCCCAACCTTGTTGACCATAGTCCGGCCAGGGCTCTCCTGATAAAGAGAGAGACTTTAGTGAATTCAGAATATCACCGAAGGGCGAGTGCTGAAAGATGTCCGCGGCGGTGAACTCCATGATCGGCGCCCAATCGGGTTCGATCGGTAGGGGCGCGGAGGCTCGGAGTTTGGAGAGGAGTCCGGCTCCTTGGAGTCACGGGCTTCGCAGAGAATAGGGCTGGTGTTCGGCTCGATTGCCGTAGAGATTGCAGCCCCCGAGGCGGTGTCTAACCACCCATCCTTGAATGGCACAGTTGGCTCCGAATTAAGGGTCGGAGCTGATGCGGGTGCGGCTTCCAGGGCACTGTTCGGCGGTAGAGCTAGATCATGCCCATCGTGACAGTGCGACGCACTCGGCTGCGGCTCGAATCCGTCGAAGATCAAGTCTCCGCGGAGGTCCGTTGTGTAGTTTAATCTTCCAAATCTGACCTGACAGCCAGGGGCGTAGCTTTCGATCTGCTCCAGATGGCCAAGCGAATTGGCCCGCAGTGCAAAGCCGCCAAATACGAAGATCTATCCGGGGAGAAAAGTCTCACCCTGGATCACATCGTCGTTGATGATCGGAGGAGCCATCAGGCCTAAAAGTGATGACACAGAGGAACTCGCAATGAAAGCACCAATGTCGGTGTCAAAACCAGCGGATCTCGGGTAGGGGGTCCCGAACTGTGTGTCTAGGCGGATGGTAACAGGAGGCAAGGGACACGATGTTTTACCCAGGTTCGGGCCCTCTTGATGGAGGTAAAACCCTACGTCCTGCTTGATTAATATTGCTGATATGGGTAGTACAAGAGTAGGTCTACCACGAGATCAGAGAGGGTAAACCCTAGAAGCTAGCCTATGGTATGATTGTTGTTCGTCCTACGGACTAAAACCCTCCGGTTTATATAGACACCGGAGAGGGCTAGGGTTACACAGAGTCGGTTACAATGGTAGGAGATCTACATATCGGTATCGCCAAGCTTGCCTTCCACGCCAAGGAAAGTCCCTTCCGGACACGGGACGAAGTCTTCAATCTTGTATCTTCATAGTCCAAGAGTCCGGCCGAAGGTATAGTCCGGCTATCCGGACACCCCCTAATCCAGGACTCCCTCACCGGGTGTTCTGACCCGTTCGGTGCTAAACCGCCAAGCCAGTTTTTTCCTTTTCTACGGGAACATAGCTGAAATATGACAGAGATAACAATAAATGTGACGCATATATTGACAACAGGAAGCAAAGAGTCACAGACGGCATCTTATGCATGATGGCATAGGCAAAATACGCAGTTGTTTCAAGTTAAATCTAGGGCCATTTGCATTTGTCTCCCTAACTCGAACCACCTAATCAGATATACCCCTAATTCGAAAGCCTGCTCAAATTTGCCCCTCCGCCGTTAGGTGCCCTTATAGAAATGCCCTTCTACGCCGTTACCGTCCGGTCAAACAGCTTTGACCGTCCTGAAAAAAATAGCAAAAAAAATCTAAAAATTCTAAAATTTTGTGACATCGAAGATACTCATGTGCCGAAGGTGTGTGCAAATTTTCGTGCTATTTGGACATTTCAAGAGCTCGTGGCGAGGAAAAACAGTTAATCTGCACGCTTGTGAAAAATAAATTTGAAATAAAATAGCAAGAAAATTTAAAAAAATATGAGATTTTTTGGCATCAAAGTGGCTTGGGTGCACAAGGTGCTTGCAAGTTTTTGTGATCAAATGACATGCGAGGAGCTCTAGCAAGAAAAAACAAAATAGTCATTTTTTCCCAAGTTTTTTCCCGAGCCAAATTTTGTTTTTTTCTCCACAAGCCCCTCCAATGTCCAAACACAACAAAAATTTGCACGCAGCTTGCAGACCCGAGCCTCTTTGATGCCAAAAAATTTCATATTTTTTTGAATTTTCTTGCTATTTTTTGAATTTATTGTTCACAGGCTTACATATTTATTGTTTTTCCTCTGACACGAGCTCCTGGAATGTACAAACAGCACGAAACATTGCACGCACCTTGCGAACCTGAGTATCTTTGATCCCACAAATTTTCAGATTTTTTAGAATTTTTTTGCTATTTTTTCACGACGGTCAAAGCCCTTTGACCGGCATTGACCTGCTTTGACCGGACGGTAATGACACAGAAGGGTATTTCTGTAAGTGCACCTAACGGCGGAGGGGCAAATTTGAGCAGGCTTTGAAATTAGGGGTAAATCTGAGAGTGGGTGCAAATTAAGGGCATAGATGTAAATGTCCCTCAAATCTATTACAAGGCTTTTAAGAGCCCATAAAGATGGTTCTCACTCTTCCCTTGCCGGTTCACCTCCTTCTATTAATTGGAAGCCGGGATTAGACCAGTCGAAGCCGTTCACAGCAATGAACTCTGATTCATCATCAATCAAGCCAGCTAGATCAACTTCTGGAGCAAACGTATGTTGACGAACCGGCGGGATAAGGTCTGTCACCTTGTAAGAGGGAGTCGCCATCTTCTTATTATCCAAATCAAAACCCGGCTGATATTTGTCAATATTGGTTTCATCTCCAAGAATGGTAGCCTGAGGTCGAACTTCCCTCACGCAAGCAATGAAGTCATCCTGCTCAAACAGAGACCCATCTTTCTTCATGGTAGGGTACCCCCTGGCTACATCCACCGGGTCTAGATCTGGCACCCAGGCTTTGGAGCGGCTCAGGGCAGTCAAGGCTCCGGCTCTGGCACAGGATCGTTTGACTTCTTGAAACCTGGTGGGTAAGATTGAATTTTTTTTCAAGACATCACTGAGCCGGTTGGGTCCTTGATTGGCAGGAGAGATAGCAGCAAGTGCTCGTTGAGCGCCAGTATACAGCTGCTCCACTAAGGTATAGACCGCCTTCAGTTTAGTCACATTATCTTGGCTCAGATTCTTGCTTCGCGGTCCTGCACATATTTTTTAAAGAAGGGGTCAGCTAGCGATTTATATTCCGGGTCAAAAGAAGGTATAAAAGATCAGTACAGATGGCTTACCAAAGATGGCGGAAACCATTTGAGACACCCGGTTCTTTAAGCCGGTCAGCTCCGTGGTAACCTCCTCAAGAGCCGCTTCAGCTCTTTCGGCGTGTTGTGTCAGCAGCATATTTTCTTCAGCCCAGGATTTCTTTTTGGCAGTCAAGCTGGTTTTTAGTTTTTCCATCTCAGCAAGACTTAATTGAAGTTTATAATCAGCAGACTTGATTTCTGCCTCTTGATCCGCCAGCCGGGTCTTGGCGTCAGTTAATTGGGAACCCAATTTAGATAAGGCGTTCTACAAAACATACACAGGTGTGTCAAGGTTTAAACTAAAAGTTCAAGATTCAAGTCTCAAGTACTTTGCACTGCAAAACCACTTGACACTTGGGGGCTAATGTCTGCCAAAACAATTTCTTATGACTCTAATATATTCCAAGTCCCAAGTACCTTACAAAGTAACAACACTTGGCACTTGGGGGCTAATGCATGATATTTAGCAAGTCTCTCAAGATTAAGCCGGATTACAATATTTGTTGGGTTCGGCACAAGACAGTTATGAAATTAAGTACCGGCTCATTTATGATCAAATGAACCGGCCCTTGGGGACTACAGGTGAAGTTTATACTACTTTATTAGACTTCAGAAAAATCTAAAGGTAAAGCTTTAGCCTATATCATAAGTCTACAGATCATTCAGGTTTTATCATAATCTAAAAGACTTGGGGGCTGGCAGAATATAAGTAAGCCGGAAGAGCATACCTCATACTTCAGCTGCAATTGCTTTACCATCTCGATTTCCGAGTCACGGCAGGAGTGCACATGACTGAGATAGCCGGACAACACATCATTGACACTGAGATGGGTGTAATGGGAAACATCAAACTGCACCTTCTGCTTCTCTAAGGCTTCTTGTTTAGCAGTGTGTCGAGCTAATACAGTGGGGTTCCCTAGCTCAACAAACCGGCTACCAGTAATCAAGACGTCAGTGTCAGAGGTTATCAGTGGGTTAGCTGAACTGGATGGTTCAGTTATAGCCGGGTTGAGAGTGGTCTCATCAGCTGACGGTTCAGGAGGGTCCGATTGAGCCGTCACAGCCGAATCTTCTGGCGCTTCAGTTTGAGGGGGAGCAGTTGGCATAGCCGGTTCAGGTGCAAGAACTGACGGGTCTTCCACCGGTTTAACCACTTTGGCCTTCTTGGATTTGGCTTGGCCACTAAGAAAGATTTCATAAGACAATTAGTGCAACAGTGCAATTTGTAAAAACACAGAGGAAAGATGATTTTTTTCTTTACCCAGGGGCAGTCTTGAAGGCCGGAAATTGCGTCTGAGATGAGTCGCCAGAAGAGCGAGAAACCTCCTTCAAAGGGCAAATAACGTCAGTAACACAAGAGAATAGATTCATTAATGAAAGCCGAAGAGGAATATAAAAGAGACCTCATTTTGGCGTTTTTGAGGAGTTTGTTGTACAACAGAAGGCGGCTCATCATCGTTCCGGGCTTGACGACGGCTCTCGTGTTGCTGCTTTTTCAAAAGAAAATGAGGGTCCAAATAAGCCAAAGGGTGCGAAAACCTTACTTTCCGGGTTACCAGTCGAAGTTTCTGTCTCGGAAAATGGTATGAGTCGGAGGAAATAATTACCTCTTCTTCTCCGGCCTGACTGGCCCCCGTGTCGTCCTGGCAATAATCAGTGTCAATAAGGTTATTAAAAAACTGGCCAAGGGAGTCAAGGGCTACCTCTGACTCAGAAGTATCATCATCAAGCTTTAACAGGTCTTCAGTGGTGCTCTTTTTCTTCTTCTTGGACTTCCGGGTCGTCTTCTTGGCGGTTATGGCGGCGGCTCTAGCCTTCTTGGCGGCTTCATGGTCATACTTGGCTTTCCAGAAGTCAGATTTGGCCTGTAAACAAGCAAACAAGATAAAAGGTCATGCAGGTATTTAAATATGTTGAGAAAAAATACAATGAGAAAAAGGTCAGGGTTTTTTTTACCTCAGGCGCCGGGTTAAGTTTGCAGAAGGGGTTTAACCCGACTTTACTGCAGTCTTCATATTTGCCGTTCACCAGGAGAGTTGACATTGAAAAAATATCTTCTTCAGTTAGTTGAATGGAGTTGTGACGAAGAGAGTCATTTGGGCCTCCACCATATTCATACATCAATTTGGATCGGCGACTTAGAGGGATGACCCGCCATGAGACCCAGCAACGGGTCAAGTCAACTCCGGTTAAGCCGTTCCCCAATAAGGCGTTAATCCTTTTAATTGATGGAATAAGCTTCTTGCGTTCGGCGGCAGTGAGCTTGTCAGGGAGCGCAAACTTGGAATCTAGACGCTCTGCGTGGTAACCCGACACTGGTTTCTCGTTGGCTAGTGAAGTGTCTTGACAATAGAACCAGGTCTGATTCCAGTCTTTGGGATGACTCGGCACGACTATTAGGGGGAAGATGGCACCGTATCGGCGCTGAATCGAGATGCCTCCAAGTTCCAAGCTAGGGCCATTGGTACACTCGTTCTGGCGGTTCAGATAAAAATACTCTCTAAAGAGTTCCATAGTCAGTTCTTCTTGAAGGTACACCTCACAGAGAACTTGGAAATTGCAGATATTGGATATGGAATTGGGCCCGATATCTTGAGGGTGGAGTTTGATAAAATGGAGAACATCTCTGAAGAACTTTGAGCCGGGTGGTGAAAAGCCTCGATTCATGTGGTCAGAAAAGACAATGACTTCACCATCTTCGGGATTGGGCCGTTCCTCGTCCGGGTCAGGTGCACGGTAAGACATAACATTCTTCCCTGGCAAAAAGGCTATGGTGAAGAAATCCTTCAGATTATCCTCAGTTACTGTGGAAGGGACCCAGTTGCAGACGGTCAGTGCTTTTGACGGCATGATGATGAAAAGACGAACTGAAAATAAAGTAACGTGCCGGTTCAATTCAATGGTGAAATTAACAGTTAAATGATGATGGTGCAATAAGTAATGGCGGCTTAAGTAAGGGCTAATGTCATATAAGGGAAAAGTAAGCCGGTGTCATAAGCCGCCATGACCACAGACATTTGGAGGAAAACAGAAACATAATCGGCTAAGTGTTGAGGCAAACAGGTTTCCTAAATTCGTGATATTATTTTGGATCGAGTGGTCGTTCAAAATGGAAAAAAAATTCTAGACCTAAAAGTCCGGCATAGAAGAGTTCGTGAGCTCTAATGAAACCCTTTTTGCTAGAAAAAAGGAATCTACTAGTATCAAGGATGGGTGCAAAACAACTACCGTACGGTTATATGTTTCTTTTTGGATCAAGAAGAAGCTACAGTGGAAGAACTACAACGAACCCGTGACTAACTATGAAGAACACGCAGGAAACTTAGAAACCCTAATGCGGATCTGAGGAGCAGGAAGATGAAAACTTACAAACCACGGGTCTTCTGCGGGGGTTGCCGTCGTTCTCTGGACCGATTCGGGTTGATGCAGCAGCCAAGGTCGACGGAGACGAGGAGCTCTGCAACGGCGGCGGAGCTCGAGCGGCGGTAGGGTTGCGAGAGGAAGAAGACGGAGAAAGAGAAGAATGAGAAAGACTGGGGCGTGCTTATTTATAAGGAGATAAGCGAACAGGCGGGTGCGAAAATCGAGGAAGACCCAAATAATGACTATCCAACTAAACGGACACCTCGATTCTCAGAAGACATTAAAAGATAAAGATCCGTTGAGGGTGACATCATAACAGTTTTTTGTGTTTTCAGAAGATGACGTCACGGCGGGTTACCGAATTTTTATAGAGAGATGAAGATGGATTTCATCTAAGTATCAAAGACTGACAAAGAACAAAGTTCAAAGTCAACCTAGGGCCTAATGTTGGGAATATAGCTACCAGGTAAGACCCGCCCAGGAGGGGCCGGGTCAGCCCCAACGGCGGGTTACAAAAGAAGCCCAGTAACATTCAAGGCGGTAGTTTATTAAGACTTATATATAGAAGGCCTAAGCCCAGAGGCGGCTTAAGGCCCAATATTGTAAACCGCTGTATGTAAGGAAAGACTTGTAAAGAAAGGCATATAAAAGAAGTCACCAAGCCGGACACGTTTTATGAGCCGGCCGGGACTCTGTAGGCCGCCAGGCGTCAACCCATGTATATAAGGGGACGACCCGGCGGCGGCTTAGGGCAAGAAACAAGAGACAACAACTCGAAGCCAGGGTAAGAATATTCGCTTCCCGGTTTTCGAAACCCCAGCAATTCCAAACACAACTAGACGTAGGCTTTTACCTTCATCGTAAGGGGCCGAACTAGTATAAAACCTCTTGTGTCCTTTGTCCCGATTAACCCCTTTAAGCTTCCTAGTTGCGATGGCCCTACGACTAAGTCCTTTCACTAGGACATCGGCCATGACAATTCCACGGCAGTAACCCCTAGGTATTTGATACCGGTTCAGTTGCTAAGATTAGTAACTCGAAACAGGAGTCGTAGAGACTAGTTAAAAGCGAGGTGACGATGTGTGTTGGAAATTATTCCAAGGTTGATATGATCACCATCGCACACTCCCTCTACCTTCGGGATTAGTGTTGAACCTAAATAAATTTTATTTGGTGTTTGCGTTGAGCATGAATATGATTAGATCATGTTTATTGCAATACATTTATTCATTTAAGTCAGAGAATAATTGTTGTTCTGTTGACATGAATAAAACCTTCTATGGTCATACGCCCAATGTGAATGGTTTATTGAATCTTGATCGTAGTGATACACATATACATAATATTGATGTTAAAAGATGCAAAGTTGATAATTATAGTGCAACTTATATGTGGCACTGCCGTTTAGGTCATATTGGTATAAAGCGCATGAAGAAACTCCATGCAGATGAACTTATGGAATCACTTGATTATGAATCATTTGATACTTGCGAACCATGCCTCATGGGCAAGATGGCTAAAACTCCATTCTTCGGAACAATGGAGCGAGCTAATGACTTATTGGAAATAATACATACCGATGTATACGGTCCGGTGAGTGTTGAAGCACACGGCGTACCGTTATTTTCTAACCTTCACAAATGATTTGAGTAGGTATGGGTATGTCTACTTAATAAAACACAAGTCTAAAACATTTGAAAAGTTCAAAGAATTTCAGAGTGAAGTGGAGAATCATCGTAACAAGAAAATAAAGTTTCTACGATCTGATTGCGGAGGCGAATATTTGAGTTACGAGTTTGGCCTTCATTTAAAACAATGTGGAATTGTTTCACAATTCACGCCACCTGGAACACCACAGCGTAATGGTGTGTCCGAACGTCATAACCGTACTTTATTAGATATGGTGCGTTCTATGATGTCCCTTACCGATTTACCACTATAGTTTTGGGGTTATGCATTAGAGACAACTACATTCACATTAAATAGGGCAACGTCTAAATCCGTTGAGACGACACGGTATGAACTATGGTTGGCAAGAAACCTAAACTGTCGTTTCTTAAAGTTTGGGGTTGCGACACTTATGTCAAAAGGCTTCAGCGTGATAAGCTTGAACTCAAATCGGAGAAGTGCGTCTTCATAGGATACCCTAAGGAAACAATTGGGTACACCTTCTACCACAAATCCGAAGGCAAGATATTTGTTGCCAAGAATGGAACATTTCTAGAGGAGTTTCTCTAGGAAGAAGTGAGTGGGAGGAAAGTAGAACTTGATGAGGTAATTGTACCTTCTCTCGAATTGGAAAGTAGCACATCAGAGAAATCCGTTCCCGTGATGCCTACACCAACTAGAGAGGAAGCTAATGATGATGGTCATGAAACTTCAGATCAATTTACTACTGGACCTCATAGGTCGAACAGAGCACATTTCACACCAGAGTGGTATGGTAATCCTGTCCTGGAAGTCATGTTATTAGACCATAACGAACCTACGAACTATGAAAAAGCTATGATGAGCCCAGATTCCGACAGATGGCTCGAGGCCATGAAATATGAGATAGGATCCATGTATGAGAACGAAGTGTGGACTTTGGTGGACTTGCCCGATGATCGGCAAGCCATTGAGAATAAATGGATCTTCAAGAGGAAGACAGACGCTGATGGTAATATCACTGTCTACAAAGCTCGACTTGTCGCGAAAGGTTTTCGACAAGCTCAAGGAGTTGACTACAATGAGACTTTCTCACCCGTAGCGATGCTTAAGTCTGTCCGAATCATGTTAGCAATTGTCGCATTTTATGATTATTAAATGTGGCAAATGGACGTCAAAACTGCATTCCTTAAAGGATTCCTTAAATAAGAGTTGTATATGATGCAACCAAAATGTTTGGACGATCCTAAAGGTGCTAACAAAGTGTGCAAGCTCCAGCGATCCATCTATGGACTGGTGCAAGCATCTCGGAGTTGGAATATACACTTTGATGAGGTGATCAAAGCATATGGTTTTATACAGACTTACGGTGAAGCCTGTATTTATAAAAAAGTGAGTGGGAGCTCTGTAGCATTTCTGATATTATATGCGGATGACATATTGTTGATTGGAAATGATATAGAATTTCTGGATAGCATAAAAGCATACTTGAATAAGATTTTTTCAATGGAAGACCTCGGTGAAGCTGCTTACATATTGAGCATCAAGATCTATAGAGATAGATTAAGACACTTGATAAGATTTTCAATGAGTACATACCTTGACAAGATTTTGAAGGAGTTCAAAATGGACCAGTCAAATAAGGAGTTCTTGCCTGTATTGTAAGGTGTGAAGTTGAGTAAGACTCAAAACTCGACCACGATAGAAGATAGAGAGAGAATGAAAGTCATTCCCTATGCCTCAGCCATAGGTTCTATAAAGTATGCCATGTTGTGAACCAGACCTGTTGTGTGCCTTGCCATGAGTTTGGCAAGGGGGGTACAATAGTGATCCAGGAGTGGACCACTAGACAATGGTCAAAATTATCTTTAGGTACCTGAAAAGGACTAAGGAAATGTTTCTCGATTATGGAGGTGAAAAAGAGTTCATCATAAAGGGTTACATTGATGCAAGCTTTAACACCAAACCAGATGACTCTAAGTCTTAATCTGGATATGTATTGAACGTGGGAGAAATTAGCTAGAGTAGCTCCATGCATAGCATTGTGGAGATAGAAATTGCAAAATACATACATATCTGAATATGGCATACCCGTTGACTAAACTTCTCTCACAAGCAAAACATGATCACACCTTAGTGCTCTTTGGGTGTTAATCACATGGAGATGTGAACTAGATTATTGACTCTAGTAAACTCTTTGGGTGTTGGTCACATGGCGATGTGAATTATGGGTGTTAAATCACATGGTGATGTGAACTAGATTATTGACTCTAGTGCAAGTGGGAGACTGAAGGAAATATGCCCCAGAGGCAATAATGAAGTTATTATTTTATATTTCCTTATTCATGATAAAGGTTTATTATTCATGCTAGAATTGTATTGATCGAAAACCTTAATACATGTGTGAATTGATGGAAATATGCCCTAAAGGCAATAATAAAATATTTATTATTACATTTCCTTATTCATGGTAAAGGTTTGTCATTCATGCTAGAATTGTATTGACCGGAAACTTAAATACAAGCGTGAATACATAAACAAATATCGTGTCCCTAGTATGGCTCTACTAGACTAGCTCGTTGATCAAAGATGGTTAAAGTCTCCTGACCAAGGACATGTGTTGTCATTTTATAACGAGATCACATCATTAGGAGAATGATGCGATGGACAAGACTCATCCGTTGGCTTAGCATCATGATCATTCAGTTTTATTGCTATTGCTTTCTTCATGAAAAATACATATTCCTTCGACTATTAGATTATGCAACTCCCGAATACCGGAGGAATGCCTTGTGTTCTATCAAACGACACAATGTAACTGGTGATTATAAAGATGCTCTACATGTATCTCCAAAGATGTTTGTTGAGTTGGCATAGATCGAGATTAGGATTTGTCACTCCAGTATCAGAGAGGTATCTGTGGGCCCTCTCGGTAATACACATCATAAGATTGCAAGCAAATGAATAAGGAGTTAGTCACGAGGTGATGTATTACAGAACGAGTAAAGAGACTTGCCAGTAATGATATTGAACTAGGTATGAAGATACCGACGATGGAATCTCAGGCAAGTAACACACCGATGGACAAAGGGAATTACGTATGTTGTCATAACGGTTCGATCGATAAAGATCTTTGTAGAATATGTTGGAGCCAATATGGGCATCCAGGTTCCGCTATTGGTTGTTGATCGGAGAGGTGTCTCGGTCATGTCTACATAGTTCTCGAATCCGTAGGGTCCACACGCTTAATGTTTGATGACGATATAATATTATATGAGTTATGTGATTTGGTGACCGAATTTTGTTTGGAGTCCAAGATGAGATCACGGAACTAATGAGGAGTCTCGAAATGGTTGAGAGGTAAAGATTGATATATATGACGATGGTATTCGGACACCGGAAGTGTTTCAGGGCTACTAGGTACTTATCGGGTCGCCGGAAGGGGTTCCGGGCACCCCCGAGAAAAGATATGGGCCTTTTGGGCCAAGAGGGGAAACACACCAGCCACAAGGGGCTGGTGCGCCCCCATATGTGAAGGAAATATGCCCTAGAGGCAATAATAAAGTTGTTATTTATATTTCCTTATATCATGATAAATGTTTATTATTCATGCTAGAATTGTATTAACTGGAAACTTAGTACTTGTGTGAATACATAGACAAACAAAGTGTCCCTAGTATGCCTCTACTTGACTAGCTCGTTAATCAAAGATGGTTAAGTTTCCCACCCATAGACATGTGTTGTCATTTGATGAACGGGATCACATCATTACAGAATGATGTGATGGACAAGACCCATCCATTAGCTTAGCACTATGATCATTTAGTTTATTGCTATTGCTTTCTTCATGACTTATACGTGTTCCTCAGACTATGAAATTATGTAACTCTTGAATACTGGAGGAACACCATGTGTGCTATCAAACGTCGCAACGTAACTGGGTGATTGTAAAGATGCTCTACAGGTGTCTCTGATGGTGTTTGTTGAGTTGGCATAGATCGAGTTTAGCATTTGTCACTCCATGTATTGGAGAGGTATATCCTCTCGGTAATGCACATCACTATGATCCTTCCAAGCAATGTGACTAATGAGTTATTCATGGGATGATGCATTACGGAACGAGTAAAGAGACTTGTCAGTAACGAGATTGAACTAGGTATGATGATACCGACAATCGAATCTCGGGCAAGTAACATACCGATGACAAAGGGAACAACGTATGTTGTTATGCGGTTTGACCAATAAAGATCTTCATAGAATATGTGTGAGACAATATGAGCATCCAGGTTCCGCTATTGGTTATTGACCCGAGATGAGTCTCGGTCATGTCTACATAGTTCTCGAACCTGTAGGGTCCGCACGCTTAACATTCGATGACGATCGGTATTATGAGTTTATGTGTTTTGATGTACCGAAGGTAGTTTGGAGTCCCGAATGAGATCACGGAAATGACGAGAAGTCTCGAAATTGTCGAGACATAAAGATTGATATATTGGAAGACTATATTTGGACATCGGAACAGTTCCGAGGTGTATCAGGTATTTTCCGGAGTACCGGGGGTTACCGGAACCCCCCCCCCCCGGGGGGGGGTATTGGGCCTCATGGGCCTATTGGTGGAAGAGAGGAGGCAGGCCAAGGTAGGGTGCGCATCCCCAAGCCCAAACCGAATTGGACTAGGGGGTTGGTGATTCGTCTCCAACGTATCTATAATTTTTGATTGTTCCATGCTATTATATTATCTGTTTTGGATGTTTAATGGGCTTTATTTTACACTTTTATATTATTTTGGGACTAACCTATTAACCCAAGGCCCAGTGCAAATTGCTATTTTTTTTGCCTATTTCAGTGTTTCGCAGAAAAGGAATATCAAACGGAGTCCAAACGGAATGAAACCTTCGGGAGCGTGATTTTTGGAACAAACGTGATCCAGAGGACTTGGAGTGGATGTCAAGAAATGGACGAGGAGTCCACGAGGCAGGGGGCGCGCCATCCCCCCTCGTGGCTCAACCGTCCTACTTATTCCTCCTATATAAGTTCACATACACCAAAAACATCCAGGAGCACCACGAAACCCTATTTCCACCGTCGCAACCTTCTGTACCCAAGAGATCCCATCTTGGGGCCTTTTCCGGAGCTCCGCCGGAGGGGGCATTGATCACGGAGGGCCTCTACATCAACTCCATGGCCCCTCCGATGATGTGTGAGTAGTTTACTTCAGACCTTCGGGTCCATAGTTAGTAGCTAGATGGCTTCTTCTCTCTCTTTGGATCTCAATACAAAGTTCTCCTCGATCTTCTTGGAGATCTACTCGATGTAACTCTTTTTTGCGGTGTGTTTGTCGATATCCGATGAATTGTGGGTTTATGATCAAGTCTATCTATGAACAATATTTGATTCTTCTCTGAAATCTTTTATGCATGATTGGTTATCTTTGCAAGTCTCTTCGAATTATCAGTTTGGTTTGGCCTACTGGATTGATCTTTCTTGCAATGGGAGAAGTGCTTAGCTTTGGGTTCAATCTTGCGGTGCTCGATCCTAGTGACAGAAAGGGAAATGACACGTATTGTATTGTTGCCATCGAGGATAAAAAGATGGGCTATATATCATATTGCTTGAGCTTATCCCTCTACATCATGTCATCTTACCTAAGGCATTACTCTGTTCTTATGAACTTAATACTCTAGATGCATGCTCGATAGCGGTCAATGTGTGGAGTAATAGTAGTAGATGCAGGCAGTAGTCGGTCTACTTGTCGCGGACGTGATGCCTACATACATGATCATGCCTAGATATTCTCATAATTATTCGCTTTTCTATCAATTGCTCGACAGTAATTCGTTCACCCACCATAATACTTATGCTATCTTGAGAGAGGCCACTAGTGAAACCTATGGCCCCCGGGTCTATTCTCCATCATATAAGTTTCCAATCTATTTTATTTTGCAATCGTTACTTTCAATCTATATCATAAAAATACCAAAAATATTTATCTTATCATTATTATCTCTATCAGATCTCACTCTCGTAAGTGACCGTGAAAGGATTGACAACCCCTTTATCGCGTTGGTTGCGAGGTTCTTATTTGTTTGTGTAGGTACGAGGGACTTGCATGTGGCCTCCTACTGGATTGATGCCTTGGTTCTCAAAAACTGAGGGAAATACTTACGCTACTTTGCTGCATCACCCTTTCCTCTTCAAGGGAAAACCAACGCAGTGCTCAAGAGGTAGGAAGAAGGATTTCTGGCGCCGTTGCCGGGGAGTCTACGCACAAGTCAAGACAAACCAAGTACCATCACAAACTCTTATCCCTCGCATTACATTATTTGGCATTTGCCTCTTGTTTTCCTCTCCCCCACTTCACCCTTGCCGTTTTATTCACCCTCTTTTCCGTTCGCCTCTTTTTCCTTCTTGTCTTCTCTGTGCTCGTTCTTTTTGCAATTTGTTGCCATCATGTCTGAAACTGGGGAGGTTATCGTTGATAAGGATAATAATATGGAAAACTTTGATGTTATTGATGATCCTCTTGAAAATCCTATTATTTTACACACTAAAAAGTTTTGGATTGGTAGTGGTAATATTATTGGGAAGGGAGTTATTCAAGATTTCTTTACTTGTGCCGGTGCTTTGCCCACCATGAGCGGATCTATCCTTCATAAAACTAGTAGTCTCGCAGATGCTATATCTTTGCTTATAGTTGAAATTGGAAGACTATTTTTACATATGCATACTATGGCTCATGAGTTCAGATTTATAATAAAAGAAGCCAATGAAATTTTTGCGCATTATATGATGGATGCTGGCCGTCCTCCCATAGAAGCAATCCTTTTTTATCAAGAAGACATTATGCGTTTACGATCTTTAGATCATGTTGATTTTAATTAAATCCTTAGAAAAAAGGTTCCTACCGATGCTCTTGTTAATAGGATCTCTGAACTTAATGATAATTTTGCCATCCAGAACAATGGGCTAGGTTTTCCCCTTGAACAAAGGCTCATGACTTTTTGCAAAAAGAATGCTTATAATGATGAATTGGTTGTGCAATATGAGGGGCCAAAGGAGGAACCAACACCCCCCGAGCTTGATTACTTGTCCCATTAAATTTAACCCTTTTGATTACTTGTGCTTGCCACAAAGAAAGCTTGCTGCTGAACGTAGGGAGTATGAGATGAGCTTTCGCGATTTACCTTATCACTATCATGGCAATACCTAGATCTATCCTTGCTTTTATGCCTAGCTAGGGGCGTTAAACGATAGCGCTTGTTGGGAGGCAACCCAATTTTATTTTTGTTTATTGCTTTTTGGTTCTGTCTAGTAATAAATAATTCATCTAGCCTCTGTTTAGATGTGGTTTTATGTTTTTAATTAGTGTTTGTGCCAAGTAGAACCTTTGGGAAGACTTGGGGAAAGTCTTTGCAATCTTGCTGTAAAAAAAGAAACTTTAGCGCTCACGAGAATTGCTGCCATTTTTTTACTGGAGAGTGATATTTAGTTAATTCTTTTTGCAGATGATTAATAGATAAATTCCACACGTCCAGCAGTTTATTTTAGAATTTTTGGGGTTCCAGAAGTATTTGAAACCTACAGATTACTACATACTGTTCTGTTTTTGACAGATTCTGTTTTTCGTCTGTTGTTTGCTTATTTTGATGAATCTATGGCTAGTAATAGAGTTTATAAACCATAGAAAAGTTGGAATATAGTAGGTTTAACACCGTTATAAATAAAGAATGAGTTCATTACAGTACCTTGAAGTGGTGGTTTGTTTCCTTTTACTAACGGAGCTCACGATATTTTCTTTTAAGTTTTGTGTTGTGAAGTTTTCAAGTTTTGGGTAAAGATTTGATGGATTATGGAACAAGGAGTGGCAAGAGCCTAAGCTTGGGGATGCCCAAGGCACCCCAAGGTAAAATCCAAGGACAACCAAAAGCCTAAGCTTGGGGATGCCCCGGAAGGCATCCCCTCTTTCGTCTTCGTCCATTGGTAACTTTACTTGGAGCTATATTTTTATTCGCCACATGATATGTGTTTTGTTTGGAGCGTCTTGTATGATTTGAGTCTTTGCTTTTTAGTTTACCACAATCCTTGCTGTACACACCTTTTGGGATAGACACACATGAATTGGAATTTATTAGAATACTCTATGTGCTTCACTTATATCTTTTGAGTTGGATAATTTTTGCTCTAGTGCTTCTCTTATATCTTTTAGAGCACGGCGGTGGTTTTATTTTATAGAAATAATTGATCTCTCATGCTTCACTTATATCATTTTGAGAGTCCTTTAGAACAGCATGGTAATTTACTTTGGTTATAAATTATAAATGCTAAGAGAAGTTGGATGCTTGATAGATGGTTTTGAGATATAAAGGTGGTAATATTAGAGGTGTGCTAGTTGAGTAATTGTGAAATTGATGAATACTTGTGTTGACGCTGGCAAGTCCCATAGCATGCACATACGGTAAATGTTGTGCGACAAATTTGAAGCATGGGGTGTTCTTTGATTGCTTTCCTTATGAGTGGCGGTCGGGGACGAGCGATGGTCTTTTCCTACCAATCTATCCCCCTAGGAGCATGTGCGTAGTGCTTAGTTTTGATGACTTGTAGATTTTTGAAATAAGTACATGAGTTCTTTATGACTGATGTTGAGTCCATGGATTATACGCACTCTCACCCTTCCATCATTGCTAGCCTCTTCGGTACCGTGCATTGCCCTTTCCCACCTTGAGAGTTGGTGAAAACTTCGCTGGTGCATCCAAACCCCGTGATATGATACACTCTATCACACATAAGCCTCCTTATACCTTCCTCAAAACAGTCACCATACCTACCTATTATGGCATTTCCATAGCCATTCCGAGATATATTTCCATGCAACCTTCCACCGTTCCATTTATTATGACACGCATCATCATTGTCATATTGCTTTGCATGATCATGTAGTTGACATCGTATTTGTGGCAAAGCCACCTTGCTCAAATTTTTCATACATGTCACTCTTGATTCATCGCAATCCCGGTACACTGTCGGAGGCATTCACATAGAGTCATATTTTGTTCTAAGTATCGAGTTGTAATTCTTGAGTTGTAAGTAAATAAAAGTGTGATGATCATCATTAGAGCATTGTCCCATGTGAGGAAAGGATGATGGAGACTATGATTCCCCCACAAGTCGGGAAGAGACTCCGGACGAAAAAAAGAGGCCATAAAAAAAGAAGGCCCAAATAAAAAAATGATGAGAGAAAAAGAGAGAAGGGACAATGTTACTATCCTTTTTCCACACTTGTGCTTCAAAGTAGCACCATGATCTTCATGATAGAGAGTCTCTTATTTTGTCACTTTCATATACTAGTGGGAATTTTTCATTATAGAACTTGGCTTGTATATTCCAATGATGGGCTTCCTCAAATGCCCTAGGTCTTCATGAGCAAGCAAGTTGGATGCACACCCACTTAGTTTCTTTCATGAGCTTTCATATATTTATAGCTCTAGTGCATCCGTTGCATGGCAATTCCTACTCCTTGCATTGACATCAATCGGTGGGCATCTACATAGCCCATTGATTAGCCGCGTCAATGTGAGACTTTCTCCCTTTTTGTCTTCTCACACAACCTCAATCATCATATTCTATTCCACCCATAGTGTTGTGTCCATGGCTCGCGCTCATATATTGTGTAAAAGTATAAAGAGCTTGAAGAGGCTAAGTATGAAACAATTGCTTGGCTTGTCATCGGGGTTGTGCATGATGAGAGCATTTTGTGTGACTAAAATGAAGCATAGCCAAACTATATGACTTTGTAGGGATAAGTTTTCTTTGGCCATGTTATTTTGATAAGACATAATTGTTTGATTAGCATACTTGGAGTATTACTATTTTTATGTCAACAACAAACTTTTATCTTGAATATTTTGGATCTGAACATTCATGCCACAATAGAGAAAAATACATTGAAGAACATGCTAGAAAGCATTCAACATCAAAAATTCTGTTTTTATTATTTACCTACTCGAGGACGAGCAGGTATTAAGCTTGGGGATTCTTGATACGTCTCCAACATATCTATAATTTTGATTGTTCCATGCTATTATATTATCTGTTTTGGATGTTAATGGGCTTTATTTTACACTTTTATATTATTTTTGGGACTAACCTATTAACCCAAGGCCCAGTGCAAATTGCTGTTTTTTTGCCTATTTCAGTGTTTCGCAGAAAAGGAATATCAAACGGAGTCCAAACGGAATGAAACCTTCGGGAGCGTGATTTTTGGAACAAACGTGATCCAGAGGACTTGGAGTGGACGTCAAGAAAGGGACGAGGCGTCCACGAGGCACGGGGCGCGCCCTCCCCCCTCGTGGCTCAACTGACCTACTTTTTCCTCCTATATATGTTCACATACCCTGAAAACATCCAGGAGCACCACAAAACCCTATTTCCACTGCCGCAACCTTCTGTACCCAAGAGATCCCATCTTGGAGCCTTTTCCGGAGCTCCGCCGGAGGGGGCATTGATCACGGAGGGCCTCTACATCAACTCCATGGCCCTCCGATGATGTGTGAGTAGTTTACTTTAGACCATCGGGTCCATAGTTAGTAGCTAGATGGCTTCTTATCTCTCTCTCTTTGGATCTCAATACAAAGTTCTCCTCGATCTTCTTGGAGATCTATTTGATGTAACTCTTTTTTGAGGTGTGTTTGTCGAGATCCGATGAATTGTGGGTTTATGATCAAGTCTATCTATGAACAAGATTTGATTCTTCTCTGAAATCTTTTATGCATGATTGGTTATCTTGGCAAGTCTCTTTGAATTATCAGTTTGGTTTGGCCTACTAGATTGATCTTTCTTGCAATGGGATAAGTGCTTAGCTTTGGGTTCAATCTTGCGGTGCTCGATCCCAGTGATAGAAAGGGAAACGACACGTATTGTATTGTTGCCATCGAGGATAAAAAGATGGGGTTTATATCATATTGCTTGAGTTTATCCCTCTACATCATGTCATCTTACCTAAGGCGTTACTCTGTTCTTATGAACTTAATACTCTAGATGCATGTTGGATAGCGATCAATGTGTGGAGTAATAGTAGTAGATGCAGGCAGGAGTCGGTCTACTTGTCGCAGACATGATGCCTATATATTCTCATAATTATTCGCTTTTCTATCAATTGCTAAACAGTAATTCGTTCACCCAACGTAATACTTATGCTATCTTGAGAGAAGCCACTAGTGAAACCTATGGCCCCCGGGTCTATTCTCCATCATATAAGTTTCCAATCTATTTTATTTTGCAATCTTTACTTTCAATCTATATCATAAAAATACCAAAAATATTTATCTTATCATTATTATCTCTATCAGATCTCACTCTCGTAAGTGACCATGAAGGAATTGACAACCCCTTTATCGCGTTGGTTGCGAGGTTCTTATTTGTTTGTCTAGGTACGATGGACTTGCGTGTGGCCTCCTACTGGATTGATACCTTGGTTCTCAAAAACTGAGGGAAATACTTACGCTACTTTGCTGCATCACCCTTTCCTCTTCAAGGGAAAACCAACGCAGTGCTCAAGAGGTAGCAGCTGCCCCCCTTTCCTTCTCTCCTCCCTCACCTCCCCCCGTCTCCTTGTTGGAATAGGAAAGGGGGGCCGAATCCTACTTGGAGTAGGATTGCCCCCCCGTGGCGCGCCTCCTCCCCTTGGCCGGCCTCCTCCTCCCTCCCCCTTTATATACGTGGGAGGGGGGCACCCCAAAGGTACACCAAAGTTTCTCTTAGCCGTGTGCGGTGCCCCCCTCCACAGAAACACACCTCGGTCATATCGTTACAGTGCTTAGGCGAAGCCCTGCGCCGGTAACTTCATCATCACCGTCACCATGCCGTCGTGTTGACGAAACTCTCCCTCGGCCTCAGCTGGATCAAGAGTTCGAGGGATGTCACCGAGCTAAACGTGTGCAGATCGCGGAGGTACCGTACGTTCGGTACTTGATCGGTTGGATCACGAAGACGTTCGACTGCATCAACCGCGTTGCTTAACGCTTCCGCTTTCGGTCTACGAGGGTACGTAGACACACTCCCCCCTCTTGTTGCTATGCATCTCCTAGATAGATCTTGCTTGATCGTAGGATTTTTTTTTGAAATACTGCGTTCCCCATCAGTGGCATCCGAGCCAGGTCTATGCGTAGATGTTATATGCACGAGTAGAACACAAAGAATTGTGGGCGATAATAGTCATACTGCTTACCAGCATGTCATACTTTGATTCGGTGGTATTGTTGGATGAAGCGGCCCAGACCAACATTACATGAACGCGTTCATTAGACTAGTTCTACTGACGTGCTTCGCACACAGGTGGCTAGTGGGTGTCTGTTTCTCCATCTTTAGTTGAATTGCATGTGACTACGCCCGGTCCTTGTTCAAGGTTAAAACAACACACTTGATGAAAAATCGTTGTGGTTTTTGATGCGTAGGTAAGAACGGTTCTTGCTAAGCCCGCAGCAGCCACGTAAAACTTGCAACAACAAATTAGAGGACGTCTAACTTGTTTTTGCAGGGCATGTTGTGATGTGATATGGTCAAGACGTGATGATATAAATTGTTGTATGAGATGATCATGTTTTGTTAAAGTTATTGGCAACTGGCAGAAGCCTTATGGTTGTCTCTTTATTGCATAAGACGCAAGCGCCATATTATTTCTTTACTTTATCGCTATGCGATAGCAATAGTTGGCGAGACGACCATGTGACGACACGTTGATAGAGATCAAGATGATGGAGATCATGGTGTCATGCCGGTGATGATGGAGATCATGACGATACTTTGGAGATGGAGATCAATGGCACAAGATGACGATGGCCATATCTTGTCACATATATTTGATTGCATGTGATGTTTATCCTTTATGTATCTTATTTTGCTTAGTACGGCGATAGCATTATAAGATGATTTCTCACTAAATTTCAAGGTACAAGTGTTCTCCTTGAGTATGCACTGTTTCTACAGTTCATCGTGCCGAGACACCACGTGATGATCGGGTGTGATAAGCTCTACGTTCACATAAAATAGGTGCAAGCCAGTTTTGCACACATAGAATACTCTGGTTAAACTTGACGAGCCTAGCATATGCAGATATGGCCTCGGAACACTGAGATCGAAAGGTCGAGCGTGAATCATATAGTAGATATGATCAACATAGTGATGTTCACCCTTGTAAACTTCTCCATCTCACCTGATGATCGGACATGGTTTAGTTGATATGGGTCATGTGATCACTTAGATGATTAGAGGGATGTCTATCTAAGTGGGAGTTCTTAAGTAATATGATTAATTGAACTTTAATTTATCATGAACTTAGTACCTGATAGTATTTTGCATATCTATGTTGTTGTAGATCAATAGCTCGTGTATAGCTTCCCTATTTTATTTTTGATATGTTCCTAGAGAAAAATAAGTTGAAAGATGTTAGTAGCAATGATGCGGACTAGCTCCGTGATCTGAGGATTATCCTCATTGCTGCATAGAAGTATTATGTCCTTGATGCACCGCTAGGTGACGGACCTATTGCAGGAAATCCGTTGAGGTGACACCGTATGAACTGTGGTTTAGCAAGAAACTTAATCTATCATTTCTTACAGTTTGGGGTTGCGATGCTTATGTGGAAAAGCTTCAACCTGATAAGCTCGAACCCAAATCAGAGAAATGTGTCTTCATAGGATACCAAAAAGAGACTGTTGGGTACACCTTCTATCACAGATCCTAAGGCAAGATATTCGTTGCTAAGAATGGATCCATTCTAGAGAAGGAGTTTCTCTCGAAAGAAGTGAGTGGGAGGAAAGTAGAACTTGATGAGGTAATTGTACCTTCTCCCAAATTGGAAAGTAGTTCATCATAGAAATCAGTTCTAGTGATGCCTACACCAATTAGTGAGGAAGTTAATTATGATGATCATGAAACTTCAGATCAAGTTACTACCGAACCTCATAGGTCAACCAGAGTACGTTCCGCACCAGAGTGGTACGGTAATCCTGTTCTGGAAGTCATGTTACTAGACCATGACGAACCTACGAACTATGAGGAAGCGATGATGAGCCCAGTTTCAGCGAAATGGCTTAAGGCCATGAAATCTTAGATGGGATCCATGTATGAGAACAAAGTATGGACTTTGATTGACTTGCCCGATGATCGGTGAACCATTTAGAATAAATGGATCTTCAAGAGGAAGACGGACACTGATAGTAGTGTTACTATCTACAAAGCTTGAATTGTCGCAAAAGGTTTTCGACAAGTTCAAGGTGTTGACTATGATGAGATTTTCTCACTCGTATCGATGCATAAAAGTCTATCCGAATCATGTTAGCAATTGCCGCATTTTATGAAATCTAGCAAATGGATATCAAAACTACATTCATTAATGGATTTATTAAAGAAGAGTTGCATATGATGCAACCAGAAGGTTTTGCCAACCCTAAAGGTGCTAACAAAGTGTGCAAGCTCCAGCGATCCATCTATGGACTGGTGCAAGCATCTTGGAGTTGGAATATACACTTTGATGAGTTGATCAAAGCATATAGTTTTATACAGACTTTTGGAGAAGCCTGTATTTACAAGAAAGTGAGTGGGAGCTCTGTAACATTTCTGATATTATATGTGGATGACATATTGTTGATCGGAAATGATACTGAATTTCTGGATAACTTAAAAGGATACTTGAATAAGAATTTTTCAATGAAAGACCCTGGTGAAGTTGCTTACATATTGGGCATCAAGATCTATAGAGATAGATCAAGACGCTTGATAAATTTTTCAATGAGTAAATAGCTTAACAAGTTTTTGAAGTAGTTCAAAATGGAACAGTCAAAAAGGAGTTCTTGCCTGTGTTGCAAGGTGTGAAGTTGAGTTAAGACTCAAAACCCGACCACGGCAGAAAATAAAAAGAGAATGAAAAGTCATTCCCTATGCCTCAGTTATAGGTTCTATAAAGTATGCTATGCTGTGTACCAGACCTATTGTATACCTTAGCATGATTTTGTCAAGGGAGTACAATAGTGATCTAGGAGTAGATCACTGGACAACGGTCAAAATTATCCTTAGAGGACTAAGGAAATATTTCTTGGTTATGGAGGTGATAAAAGAGTTCATCATAAATAGTTACGTCGATGCAAGCTTTTGACACTGATCTAGATGACTCTAAGTCTCGATCTAGATACATATTGAAAGTGGGAGCAATTAGCTAGAGTAGCTCCGTGCAGAGTATTGTAGACACAGAAATTTGCAAAATACATACGGATCTGAATGTTGCAGACCCATAGACTAAACTTCTCTCACAAGCAAAACATGATCACTCTTTGGGTGTTAATCACATAGCGATGTGAACTTGATTATTGACTCAAGTAAACCCTTTGGGTATTTGTCACATGAAGATGTGAACTAATCACATAAAGATGTGAACTATTGGTATGAAATCACATGACGATGTGAACTAGATTATTGACTCTAGTGCAAGTGGGAGACTGAAGGAAATATGCCCTATAGGCAATAAAAAAGTTGTGATTTATATTTGCTTATATCATGATAAATGTTTATTATTCATGCTAGAATTGTATTAACCGGAAACTTAGTACATGTGTGAATACATAGACAAACAAAGTGTCCCTAGTATGCCTATACTTGACTAGCTCGTTAATCAAAGATGGTTAAGTTTCCTAGCCATAGACATGTGTTGTCATTTGATGAACGGGATCACATCATTACAGAATGATGTGATGGACAAGACCCATCCATTAGCTTAGCACTATGATCGTTTAGTTTACTGCTATTGCTTTCTTCATGACTTATACATGTTCCTTAGACTATGAAATTGTGTAACTCCCGAATACCGAAGGAACACCTTGTGTGCTATCAAACGTCACAACGTAACTGGGTGATTATAAAGATGCTCTACAGGTGTCTCCGATGGTGTTTGTTGAGTTGGCATAGATGGAGATTAGGATTTGTCACTCCGTGTATCGGAGAGGTATCTTTGGGCCCTCTCGGTAATGCACATCATTATGAGCCTTGCAAGCAATGTGACTGATGAATTAGTCACAGGATGATGCATTACAGAACGAGTAAAGAGACTTGCCGGTAACGAGATTGAACTAGGTATGATGATACCGACGATCGAATCTCGGGCATGTAACATACCGATGACAAAGGGAACAATGTATGTTGTTATGCGGTTTGACCGATAAATATCTTCATAGAATATGTGGGAGCCAATATGATCATCCAGGTTCCGCTATTGGTTATTGGCCGGAGATGAGTCTCAGTCATGTCTACATAGTTCTCGAACCTGTAGGGTCCACACGCGTAACGTTCAATGACGGTCAGTATTATGAGTTTATGTGTTTTGATGTACCGAAGGTAGTTTGGAGTCCCGGATGAGATCACGGACATGACGAGATGTCTCAAAATTGTCGAGACATAATGATTGATATATTGGAAGACTATATTCGGACACAAGAACAGTTCCGAGGTGTATCGGGTATTTTCCGGAGTAGCAGGGGGTTACCGGAACCCCCGAGGGGGGGGGGTTATTGGGCCTCATGGGCCTATTGGTGGAAGACAGGAGGCAGGCCAAGGCAGGGCGCGCACCCCCTAGCCCAAACCGGATTGGACTAGGGCGGCCGGCCCCCTTTCCTTCTGTACTCTCTCACCTTCCCCTTTCTCCTTGTTGGAATAGGAAAGGGGGCCAAATCCTACTTGGAGTAGGATTGCCCCCCATGGCGCGCCTCCTCCCCTTAGCCGGCCTCCTCCTCCCTCCCCCCTTTATATACATGGGAGGGGGCACCCCAAAGGCACACCAAAGTTTCTCTTAGCCATGTGCGGTGCCCCCCTCCACAGAAACACACCTCGGTCATATCGTTACAGTGCTTAGGCGAAGCCCTGCGCCGGTAACTTCATCATCACCGTCACCATGCCATCGTGTTGACGAAACTCTCCCTCGGCCTCAGCTGGATCAAGAGTTCAAGGGACGTTGAGGGAGTCCTGGATTAGGGGGTCTCCGGACAGCCGGACTATATCCTTTGGCCGGACTGTTAGACTATGAAGATACAAGATTGAAGACTTCGTCTCATGTCCGGATGGGACTCTACTTGGCATGGAAGGCAAGCTAGGCAATACGGATATGTATATCTCCTCCTTTGTAACCGACCTTGTGCAACCCTAGCCCCCTCTGGTGTCTATATAAACCGGAGGGTTTTAGTCCGTAGGACAACATACGATCATACCATAGGCTAGCTTCTAGGGTTTAGCCTCTCCGATCTCGTGGTAGATCAACTCTTGTAACACTTATATCATCAAGAATAAATCAAGCAGGACGTAGGGTTTTACCTCCACCAAGAGGGCCAGAACCTAGGTAAAACATCATGTCCCCTGCCTCTTGTTACCATCCTCCTTAGACACACAGTTCGGGACCCCCTACCCAAGATCCGCCGGTTTTGACACTGACATTGGTGCTTTCATTGAGAGTTCCTCTGTGTCGTCGCCGTTAGGCTTGATGGCTCCTACGATCATCGATAGTGATGCGTTCCAGGGTGAGACTTTTCTCCCCGGAAAGATCTTTGTGTTCGGCGGCTTCGCACTGCGGGCCAACTCGCTTGGCCATCTGGAGAAGATCGAAAGTTACGCCCCTGCCCACCAGGTCAGGTTTGGAAGCTTAAACTACACGGCCGATATCCGCGGAGATTTGATCTTTGACGGATCCGAGCCCCTGCCTTGTGCGCCACGCGGTCACGATGAGTACGATTTAGCTCTACCATCGGACCCTATTCAGGAGATCGCACCGGCAGCCGCTCCGACCCTCAATTCAGAGCCAGTTTCGCCATCCATAGACGGGTGGATAGACCCCGTCACGGAGGCCGTACCCTCTGCGGCGATCAAGCCGAATATCGACCTTACCCTTCACGAGAGCCGTGTTGCCAAACTACCGGATCCTTCTCCGGCCACGGACTCCGAACCGCCTGCGCCCGGTCCTATCGAATACGATTGGGCGTCGATCATGGAGTTTACCTCCACGGATATTTTTCAGCACTCGCCCTTCGGCAACATACTGAACTCATTAAGGTCTCTTTCCTTGTCAGGAGGATCCTGGCCGAACTACGTCCGGCAGGATTGGGATGTGGATGACGAAGAAATTCGCGCTCACCCACCACCCATTTCGTAGCCACTGTCGATGACTTAACCGACATGCTCGACTTCGATTCCGAAGACATCGACGGTATAGACGATGATGCGGCAGGCGAAGAGGAACCACTGCCCACAGGGCACTGGATGCCCATTTCATCACATGACATATACATGGTAGACACACCCAAAGAAAATAACGACGAGGAACAGAAGGACACAGCGAAGGGTGGTTCCCTTGAGCAGCAGTCAAAGCGGCAGCGTAAACGCCGCTCCAAATCCCGCCTCGGCAGAAATAACGATCACATAGACCTAGCGTTAGAGCAGGGTGAACCATTGCCCGACCACGGCAACACGGAAAATCAAGCCGAACAACCCAACCCCGTCGAAGATAACAGTCCGGACGACATCACACCGGACAGGCGCCAGGAGCAACATAATGCCCAACAAAGGCTTGTTGCCACAGCGAGGAGCCTGAAAAAACAGAAGCAAAGGCTCAACGCTGCACAAGACACACTCAAAATCAAATGGATTGAAGTACTCAACACAGCAGCAAAGTACGGCAGTAATCGCCACACCAAGAGCTATCCGAAGCGAAAGTTGCTACCTAAATTCGACGAGGAGGCCTTAGATCCTCCACAATTAAAAAATAAAATGGCCATCTGGTCGGATAGACGACCTCATAGCCAACATAAAGCGGCAATCAATGCCGCACATAAACCAGTACGCGATCCACGTAAGGGCTCGCATCAAAAGGACGGCGCAACCAGATCCATCTATGGACCACGCAGGCGCACTCCAACATACAATGCGACACAACAAACATCCGAATACCACGGTACACCCAAATACAGGGGTGCCGCACACCCTCTATGTTTCACCGATGAGGTGCTGGATCATGAATTTCCAGAGGGATTCAAACCCGTAAACATAGAGGCATACGACGGAACAACAGACCCTGGGGTCTGGATTGAGGATTACATCCTCCATATCCATATGGCTCGAGGAGATGATCTCCACGCCATAAAATACTTACCCCTCAAGCTCAAAGGGCCAGCTCGGCACTGGCTTAAAAGCCTCCCCGAAAACTCCATCGGAAGCTGGGAAGAGCTCGAAGACGCCTTTCGGGCAAATTTTCAAGGGACATATGTCCGACCACCGGATGCAGACGATTTAAGTCATATAACTCAACATCCCGGTGAGTCAGCCCGAAAGCTTTGGAACAGGTTCCTCACTAAAAAGAACCAAATAGTCGACTGTTCGGACGCCGAAGCCTTAGCAGCTTTTAAACATAGCGTCCGAGACGAATGGCTTGCCAGACACCTCGGTCAAGAAAAGCCGAGAACAATGGTAGCATTAACAAGCCTCATGACCCGTTTTTGCGCGGGCGAGGACAGCTGGTTAGCCAGATGCAGCACCAGTGACCCAAGTACCTCCGAAGTCAGGGATGGAAATAGGAAATCACGATGCAACAAGAACAAGCACCGAAATAAGGAAGACAACCCGAAGAGCACGGCGGTAAACGCCAAATTTAGAAGCTCTCGGCCAGGCCAGCAGAAGCTGCCGTCCAAAGGCAACAGAGACGAACTGTCCAGCCTAAACAAAATTCTGGATCAAATATGTCAGATCCATAGCACCCCGGATAAACATGCAAATCACACCCACAGAGAATGTTGGGTCTTCAAACAGTCCGGCAAGCTCAACGCCGAACACAAGGGGCAGGATACACCAAGTGAAGACGAGGATGAGCCTCGCAATCAAAGCACAGGGGAACAGAAGAAATTCCCACCAGAAGTCAAAACAGTCAACGCGTTACACGTGATAAAAGGGAGAAACAAAGCGGCACCCTTAGAGGAACACGCCCCAGGGCCTATCACCGCGGAGCTCCGCCACTGGTCGTCCCAACTAATCACCTTAGACCATCGGGATTACTCGACAAGTATCCGACATGCAGGATGGGCTGCCTTGGTATTAGATCCAATAATTGAGGAATACCACTTCACCCGAGTCTTGATGGATGGCGGCAGCATTTTAAATCTGATATATCAGGACACAGTCCGCAAAATGGGGATAGACCCAACAAAAATTTTCCGCAGCAATGCTACCTTTAAAGGAGTAATGCCAAGCCCGGAGGCTCACTCCAGGGGCTCCCCCGACAACTTCCACAACGAAAATTTAACCTTCCACGTCGCTCCGTTCCAAAGTGGCTATCAAGCACTACTCGGATGCGAGGCTTTCACTCGCTTTAATGCAATACCGCATTACGCTTCCCTCAAGCTCAAGATGCCCGGTCCACGTGGCATCATTACAGTAAATGGAAATATTGAGCGCTCCTTGCGCGCCGAAGACGGTGCGACCGCCTTGGCCGCCGCACACTAAACGGCCTCACCAACTCAAGCATTTGACATGTCGTTAAGACCACAAACACGGCTAGACGAGTCCAGCTCAGCTATATGTAATTAATACAGGTTTGATGGCTATACCCCTATTACAATACAAGGGGCTCAACGCGCGCGCAAAAGTGGCAATAAGGCTCACCTTCACTCATTTTCAACTGTATATTGTTTATTTAGTATAACTTAACTTTTGCACGGCAACTTTTCAATTAAGTTCCTCTCTTTTTCAGATGACCATCGTGCTACACCCATCCAGAATACGGCACAACCGACACACAGCCGCAGACGTGCAGCAGGGACCCGGTTCAAGGATTCTTTGTAGATTAAGACCCTGCGTAAACCTTTTATTATTGTCTCTTGTTGATTTACATCCCTCAGATTCTCAGTACAACCGAGAAGGATGCTGAGGTCTTGGCATGTGGCCACGCCAGAATAATGCATGTACCTGGACACCAGGGGCTTATTACAAAGGGTACTGTTTAGACCCGGTTTACACCATAAAGACTGAATACCTTAGGGAGCTCCGAATCATGTGTTTGGTGAAATGTTGGGTTTGCCCGGCTCCTGTGTTTTGCTGCCTTACGTTCCGCTCAATCTGCTAAGGCGGCACCTGGAGAACTACTGCGATTGTGCCCTGGTTCATCCAAACGAGCACCTCAGTAGAGAAAGCCGAAAACTGACTGTCATGATATAGCATGAGACTAGTCAACCACTCGATGACCTATCGGAATCTTCGGGATTCCTCTGCATTAACGAAGGGCCGTTTCCTGGCCAGGAATGTGCGCACCCCGAATCCGGGCGAGTGCGGAGCCACCAGGGGCTATATAGTAGCCCCACTGTCAAACTCCTATGGCTAAGTGAAAGTGTTAAAGCATTATAGTCTGGTTGCCTAGTTCGCTGCGCTATCACATCCTTACTAGGACCAAGACGTTGGATTAAGTGTGAATACGCGCCTTCTGCAAACACCCCTGCATTGTATGCGTGGGGGCTGAAGCCGACGACTGCAATCTTTCAGGTTATATACATAAACGGCCGCACAGGAGGCATCACAATACTTTCGGGCAAAAGTATAAACACAACCTTGATAAATTTAATAAAATATTGTTTTTACAATGGGAATACATGTCACTCAAACATAATATTCTTCGATCACTGGGCCTCTATCAAACGAGCACCCTCAAGAACTTCTTCAAAATAGTGCTCGGCAGCCACTCGGCCTATGGACGAACCCTGCGCCGCGATGGTGGTAGCATCCATCTCCGCCCAGTATGCTTTGACACGGGCAAGGGCCATCCATGAGCCTTCTATGCACGCCGACCTCTTCATTGCATTGATGCGCAGCACCGCACCAAGGAACTGCTGCACCAGGCTAAAATAACTGTTCGGCTTTGGCCTTTCCGGCCACAGCTGATCCACGACAGACCTCATGGCGAGTCCGGACAACCTATTGAGTTCGGCTCATTCGGCTAGGTGATCGGTCAATGGAAGCGGACGCTCTAGAACGTTAAACTGCGCCCAGAATAGCTTGTACACTTCACAATCTATTTGATCTCGGAAGTATTCGGCGGCATCGACAGCGCTCGCCGCCAAGTCCAGATATGCGTTTGCCAAAGTCCACAGACGATCCAGAGGGGCATACCGCGGATCTCTGAACTTCCTTTGCAGCAAAAAGGGCTTCCCAGCCACAATGTCACAGGCCTCACGCAGCCCCTCCTTCGCTCTCATGGCAGAACGGGTGTCTTTGGTCGCCACCGTGGCCTTTTCAAGGTCCGTCGCCTTCGCTCGGTTTTCTTCCTCAAGGAACTGGCAACAGTCGGCAGTGTCTTTTAACTTTACAACCATCTTGGCCATTTTCTCTTAGCTCTCACAATGCGCGGCCTTCTCGGCTCTTAACTCATCGGCCGCCTTCAAAGCAGCCGCATTACTACTCCTTGCTTGTTCTTTGGCTTGGGCAAGTTCCGCCTGAAGGGTCTCTACGGTGGCAGCTCCATCTGCAGTCACAACATATTAAAGATACTGGCATCACGCTGCTCTTACTATGTGACATTCACCAGAAAATATCACTTACCTTGTGCCTCGTCAAGCCGCTTGTTAACAAGCCCGATGTCGGCATCCGCCGCATCCAGTTGCCGCTTTAGTTCGGCAAACTCATGAGTCAGGCTAGCCACGGGAGCCTCCAGTACCTGCACATAAAGGCGGTATGGTTATTACCTGGGACTATGATCCTCTGTTTGCCGCCGTTCTTGGTGACAACCAGAGTCTCAGGGGCTACTATCTACACAGGGCACACCTAAAAATGTGCGGTACTATCACAAAGGTATATCATTTTATGTACCTCAAAGCCCGTTAGTAGACTCATAAAGGCGTCATGCAACCCGCTTTCGGCGGACGAAATCCTTTCCATCACCGTACCTATCAACGCACGGTGTTCTTCCGAGATGGTCGCTCGCTTCAGCAGATCCCTCAGTACGTCCGACCGCATACCAGACGGCGCCAGACTCTTTTGT
Source organism: Triticum urartu (assembly GCF_056163025.1). NCBI lineage: Eukaryota > Viridiplantae > Streptophyta > Magnoliopsida > Poales > Poaceae > Triticum > Triticum urartu. The sequence continues at coordinate 452,687,223 of NC_141876.1, read as the reverse complement.
CTGCCCTCTTCAAGAGCCAGATGTTGGGGACTTCGGGTGACTATAGGATTATCTTCTGGCCTCACTGGATCCGGAGAGGCCCTCCGTGACGACACTTCAAGGTCGCCCGCTTCTTGAGCGAGGGAGTCCGGGGGAGGCGTTTCGCTCTCCATCATCTCCGAAGAAGGTCCCCTGAAGACGAGCTCTGTTGAGAAGGGCTAAGATCCGAACTACAAGATAAACGCTTCGGTTATTTTCCTCGGGAGTAAGGTAGAATATCTCTACATAGATTTTGATCACTTACGACTCGTTAGAGGGCTGATCCTCGCACGAACTTTGTGCGGAAAGAGCAACCTCCGAGACGGGACCCTCTGGTGGAGTTTTCTTCCCCTGTTTGGAAACCTTGGTTTCTAGATCATCAGAGGTAGTCCTCTTCCTCCCCCGGGGCGAGGGAATGTCAGATTCCTTCCCTTGGCTATCCTCCCTCACGGAGGCGCCCGTTCCCTCGGTTGGAACAGGTAGCGGTGGAGGCCCGCTTTGGCCCTCTTTATTCCCCCCTTCATCTTCCTTTGAGGGCACCAGGCAAGGTGCTGGCTCGAGCATATTTTCCGGCACCGGATTGTCCAAGCCTTCGGGAAGGGGAGCCGAACACCGGATCATCTTCGCCTTTGCTATCCAGTCCTGGTCAAAGAGTGATTCTTCAGAATGATGTCATGATAAAAGAAAGACAGTGTGTTCGGTTAGAGGATTACTTACTTGGGCCGTGGTGCGGTTGCTGCTCAGGCCCACGTCCTCGGAGGTGTCCGGACACTCTATCTAGGGGTCCGAAGAACGACTTGTACATCTCCTCATGCGTCAGGCCGAGGAAATTCTGAATAGCGTGCGGTCCTTCTGGGTTGAATTCCCATAAACGGAGGGGCCGGCGTTTGCAAGGCTGGGCTTGACGAACCAGCATGACTTGCACTACCATAACCAAACTAAAATCTCCCTCGAAGAGATCCCGGATGCGGCTCTGCAGTATGGGCACATCCTTGGCTGGACCCCTGCTCAGCCCCCTGCTGATCCATGACATCAGTTGTGGTGGACGGCCCGAGCGAAAGGCGGGGGGAGCCACCCACTTGGCACTTCTGGGAGCGGTGATGTAGAACCACTCCCTTTACCATAATCCGGACACCTATGGAAAGGAACCTTTTGGCCATGGAGCTCCAGCAATCTTGCTTATTAATGCACCCCGCACGCTGCATATTGCCCCTCGACCGTCTTCAGCTTCACATCAAAGGTCTTGAGCCACAGGCCGAAGTGAGGGGTAATGCGAAGGAAGGCCTCACATACGACAATAAATGCCGAGATGTGGAGAAAGGAATCCGGGGCTAGATCGTGGAAATCAAGCCCGTAATAGAACATCAAACCCCTAACGAAGGGATCTAGAGTGAGGCCTAGTCCTCAGAGGAAGTGGGAGATGAACACGACGTCTTCGTTGGGTTTGGAGTAGGGACGACCTGCCCTCGGGTGGGCAGCCAATGCGAGACTTTGGCGGTCAAGTATCTTGCCTCCCTCAACTTCTTGATATCCTCTTCCGTGACGGAGGAGGGCATCCACCGGCCCTGGAGGCTAGACCCGGACATGATTGAAGGTCCGAAGCACCTAACCTGGGTTTTGGGTATTGGAACTCGAGGCGGGGGAAGGATTCGATTGAGCACGGGAGGAAAAAAGTAAAAACCTTGACCCTTTATAAAGAGGGTGAATATCAAGCGTCCTTGTCGATGTCAAAACCGGCGGATCTCGGGTAGGGGGTGCCGAACTGTGCGTCTAAGGCGGATGGTAACAGGAAGTAGGGGACACGATGTTTTACCCAGGATCGGGCCCTCTTGTTGGATGTAAAACCCTACGTCCTGCTTGATTTATTCTTGATGATATGAGTATTACAAGAGTTGATCTACCACGAGATCGGAGAGGCTAAACCCTAGAAGCTAGCCTATGGTATGATTGTATGTTGTCCTATGGACTAAAACCCTCTGGTTTATATAGACACCGGAGGGGGCTAGGGTTACACAAGGTCGGTTACAAAGGAGGAGATATGCATATCCGTATTGCCTAGCTTGCCTTCCACGCCAAGTAGAGTCCCATCCGGACACGAGACGAAGTCTTCAATCCTGTATCTTCATAGTCCAATAGTCCGGCCAAAGGATATAATCCGGCTGTTCGGGTACCCCCTAATCCAGGACTCCCTCAGTAGCCCCTGAACCAGGCTTCAATGACGATGAACCCAGCGCGCAGTGTTGTCTTCGGCATTGCAAGGCGGGTTCTTCTCCATCTTTCGAACGTTTGTAAAGTAGTGTCCGGTCCCATAAATGTTTGGACCTCTTAGCTTCTGCGCCCAATAAGGGCTACCTCCCATGAGTCGAATGAATACGAGGTGCCAGTGCATTTTTACATTCACCCCCAGCCAGATAAATAAATTATCTATTAAAGGGATGGGGATCCTTAGATCCAATCCATACCATCCTCCCCCAGCGAGAATCCATTAGAGCGCGTTTCGAAAAGATCCATTCCAGCATGGCCGACCTCCGCAGCTCCTCCTCCCGCCCCCGTAACCCTAAGCCCGACGATTGGGAGAGGTGTTCAGTCCCTCACAGTCGATTAGTTGAACTGCAGACTAAGGGACTTCTCCCTCCGGCGTATATGGTGCCCGTTCGAGCCGGTCTTGCCACCTACAATGGCGGGGAGCAAGCGGAGAGCTTTCCCTATCCCTCTATGGGGGAACGGGTCTGCCTTGTTCCCTATTTATTAAGGGGACTCGGATTTCCAATTCATCCATTCCTCCGCGGGCTCCTGGAGTTCTATGGCCTCCAATTACACAATTTCACCCCTGCCTCCATCCTACATATCGTCGGCTATGTTGCTCTCTGCGAGTTGTTCCTGGGCTGCGAGGCTCACTTCGAGCTATGGAAAAGGCTATTTTGCCTCATCCCTCGCACATAGAGGGGGTCACTTTATCAAGTGGGCGGAGGCGAAATATGGCGCATCGCCGATACCGGATACCTATCCGGTACCCCAAAGAAGTCTTCCGAAGACTGGCCTTCAGAATGGTTTTATATGGAGGACGTTCCCCTTCCGCACCCTGTTCGGCGGGGTCTTCCTGAGTTCAACAATGCTCCTCTGAAGAAACGCCGAAGTTGGCGCCCACGAAGCCCCCAGGCGGAAGACAATGGAGAAGTCCTCTATCTGATGAACCAGATTAAAGCACTGGCTCGATCAGGATTGACAGTAATCGAAGTTATGTCGATTTGCATAATGCGGGGATTGCAACCACTTCAATATCGTGGGCACCCCTTGTGGTGTTTTAACGGGGCGGATGACGCCACCCACTGCGGGCATAAGGGTCCGGACAATGCTGCCGCTTTAGAAAAAATTCTGTCCGAATTGTTCAAGAGTGAGGAAGAGGAGTTCACCCGCATCAAGCCACGGGATGGATTCTCCATGTACAATCCTCCAAGCTGGGTAAGCTATATCTCCCTACTCCCATTTTTTCCGCATTCTTTGTCATAAGTATTCACCTTGCCACTTTGTGGCAGGAACTGCGAAAAGACATAAAGGACGTCAGCAGCCCTTCTCCACAACCAGAGGACCCTGACCAGGCCCTTGACTCCGGATTTGAAGAAGATTCAGTTATATTCGTGGAGTTGATAGACTGACAGTTCTATCAGTTAAGCTGCGATGATGCCATGGTGGCCATTACGGCTGACTATCCCGGACTGCTCCCTGCATCGCACGTAAGAAAAACCAAAAATCCCAACTCCAAAAACTAGGATCCCTTTTTAGACACTTCACCCACCATATACACATGGCATTTTTACAGGGAAGGCATTCGGGACGCTCTGCCGAACCCGCAGCAATGTGCCAACAAGAGGCACCGAGGCCGGGTAGGCCAAAAAGGAAGGCGGTCAGGACAGAGACGCCGGCGAAAGGTATGGCAAAAACCCCGCTCCGTGGATGTCGTCTTTCTCAAAATACAATGACGCCCGTATTTCTTTAACAGAAAAAACGCTCGCCGGAATATGTCTGGCGATGTTACTAATCACGCTTCCACCAGTCAGGCGCCAGGATCGGACATAGAGGCGGAAGCCGATATGGGGCGGGCGCCGGATAATCCCCCTACAGAGGATGCAGATAGATTATCCGCTACAAACTCAGAAGTGGAAAGCGCCATGAATCATAGGCGCCGCCAGACCGTACTCCGTGACGCTTGTTTCTCACCAGAGGCATTTGATGCCTTCAATTTTGGAGAGGTGTATCTCCGAGCTGCTCAAGATGGTCTAGCCAGAGCCACGGATCCGTATGTAAAGGATGTACGGGTAAGTAAATCTGACGATTTATATGTATCAGTAGCCCCTGAGACTTGAAACAGTTAGCAGAACTGATTTAAGGATCATCTTTATTGTGCAGGTTCTTACAGAGAAGAATACTAGGCTGTCACAAGAGCTAGAGGAATGCAAGACCCAACTGCGGGCTGCTGTTGCCGCATTGCAGGAACCGAAAAAGTCACCCACTGGTAACATTTACTTTAAAGAATGATGGTTACCATATAGTGTGCGGCGTGGCTGCAGATCTAACAATAGATGTTGCAGATGAATCCGGAGAAAATCCAGGGGACCAACATGTTATGCGAAAGCTAGAGGCTGGCAAATGCGTGCTGACTAAGGTTAGGCGGGAGAAAAACAATCTCCAAGATGCCAATATCAAGCTGAGCGTGGAACTAAAAGACGTTCGAGCCCAGCTTGCAGACTCCGAGAAGGAGAATAAGCGGCTTCGGCGCGGCATTTTCAGTCAGTGCTTGAACGAATCCTTTTAAACGAGTTCGGTGAAGAAGCCGAATAACAGCGTTATGTCTGTAGGTATGCTGACGGGTCGTCCCACGGAGGAAATGCACGGGTCTGCGGGTGATCTTCTATCCAAGCTCTCACATCTGCATGAACAAGTTCGGTAGGTGATGCAAGGTGTTGCCCAGGCCTTGTGGCCGTCCGTCTCCCTGCCAGAGGGCATTGCAGAGCTTGCAGAGAAGCTCAAGGGAGCACGATGGCGCTTCCGATTATGGAAGATATCGGCCTGCTGACAGGGTGCCAGAGAAGCCTGGTCCATGGTGAAGACGTGGTACACCAAGGCAGACCCAAATCACATGGCCGAGGTTGGACCTGTGGGGCCCGGCGGAAAAGAGATCCCCGTTAGCTTAGTTTATGGGCAAGTAGAATTAGCCGCAAAGTATTCCCAACAGGATTGTAAGCTAGACCGCCTATTGGATGGTATAGAAGAGGAATTTAGTCAGTCTGCATGACTATGTAATGAAAGTGACATGTATAATGCCTTCTAGCCGGATTGTAGATCATTTGTCTTGGCGGACCTTTTCGCTTCAACCTCGGGACCCGATAGTCTGGAGTGTATCCGAATACCCGCTCAGTTATATAAGAACCGGGGTATGCGTGGAGACCAGGCGTAGGGGTCATTAGTGCTTGAACAGACAAGTGCCCAACTAGTTATGTTATATTACATGGGTAGTAAGAAACATCTTCCAGGGAGAATAGTTCCATTAAGGGTTCCTTTCCCTGGGTAAGCATGCCCTAAAGTGCATGTCCGGACTGCGATATGAAACGCAGGAAAAACATCTGGGCGCAGATATGGACAATAAATAAAAATCATCTTTTGTTCACCGATCGAATATTCCCTTAAGAACGCTAGCTTTCGGCTTCACCCAGTCTGAGGTACACATCCGGCTGACCCGGCAGTAATAATCGCAGAGGTGCTCCCCTTATGCCCTAGCTGAATTAACGGGAACGTAGGGCATAAATACAAGAGCCAGGCAACCCAGCTTGGCCAAAACTTAAGTCATATTGATGCATATAATGGCGAAAAAAGCTACATGCAGAAGCATGACACATGTGCGGGGCCTGAGGCCCAGATAAATAATTAAGCTTCTGTGAAAGAAGCCCCTAGGTATGATGAGTGCGGCTAGCGCATCTATAATGTGCAAGCGAGGCACAAGTTGGCCCTTGAAGGCCTAGAGAAAGAATAAAAGAAAGGAAGAAAGAAAAACAAGACAGATAATGTATATGTAAAAAATGGACAAAGGGAGGGAACGAACATAGAGTCCGGCGCTAGGCGTAGAATCTTCGGAGCCTGGCCGCGTTCCATGGGTTCGGCTCGAGTCGACTGGTCGATGCATCTCGCAGTCGGTATGCTCCACTGGTCAGCACTTGGTCAATAATGAAGGGGGCTTCCCATTTGGGCTCGAGCTTGTTATTTTTCTTATCCGGCAGGCGTAGAACTAGTTCGCCAACGTTATAAGTTTTGGCTCGTACTTCTCTGCTTTGGTATCTGCGAGCCTGTTGCTAATAAAATGCGGAACGGGCTTTGGCTATGTCGCGCTCCTCCTCCAGGGTGTCCAGACTGTCCTGCCGACCGAGCTCGGCTTCTCTTTCTTCGTACATGCGCACTCGAGGCGAGTCATGAATTATGTCACAGGGCAAGACTGCCTCTGCGCCGTATACCATAAAGAACGGTGTATATCCGGTACTACGATTCGGCGTGGTCCGCAGCCCCCAGAGTACGGAGTCGAGCTCCTCTACCCAGTGTGTGTTAGACTCCGTTAAGGAACGCACTAATCTGGGTTTACTGCCGCTCATTATAAGACCGTTTGCTCGCTCGACTTGGCCGTTGGTTTGTGGGTGATAGACTGAAGCATAATCGAGCTTGATGCCCATTTTGCTGCACCAGAGTTTGACCTCATCGGCTGTGAAGTTTGTGCCGTTGTTAGTGATGATGCTATGGGGGACGCCATAACGGTGTACGACCCCAGATATGAAGTCTATCACTAGTCCGGATTCGGCTGTTTTAACAGGTTGGCCTCTATCCATTTGGTGAATTTATCCACCATGACCAGTAAGTATTTTTTCTTGTGGGTTCCCCCTTTAAGGGGTCCAACCATGTCAAGCCCCCAAAACACGAAGGGCCACATAATGGGGATTGTTTGCAGGGTGGTAGGTGGCATGTGGCTTTGATTTGCAAAGAGCTGGCGACCGGCGCAACGTTGGACCAAGTCCTGTGCATCTGCCCGGGCCGTTGGCCAATAGAAACATGTATGGAAGGCCTTGCTTACAAGAGCCCGGGCTGTGGCATGGTGACCGCCGAGTCTGGCGTGGATTTCTGCCAAGAGGTTCCGCCCCTCCTCTTCGGAGATGCACCTTTGAAGGACTCCGGTAGTGCTTTTTTTATACAATTCTCCCTCGTGGACCCTCTAGGCCTTAGATCGCCACACTATGCAGTGTTGAAAGCACAAGTGCTCCCTGAGTGGTTTTGGTAATTAATGTCAACATATCTCTTGTTGGACTAACACTTTTACCTAGTATGTTTCAGATAAGTTCAACAATGGAGTGGCATGGACTAGAGGATGTGGAACCCCTTCAAGATGCTAAGGACAAGGGATTGACTCAAGCTTCAAGATCAAGACTCTACATTTTCTATTTTAGTGATCCAAGATCACATTGAGTCTATAGGAAAAGCCAATACTATCAAGAGGGGATGAGGTGTTGCTTAATGGCTTGCTTGCTCAAAGTGCTTAGTGATATGCTCCAAAACCCTCAACTACCTTCCCACATACACATATGACCTAAACCAAAAGTCAAACTCGGCCCCACAGTTTCTATCTATCCGGCGCCACCGAGTTTCAGATGTCATAGCCACTGCCACAAACCCTAGCAAATTGGTTTCACCGATAGGGATCTTGGTCTCACCGAGATGGGATTGTACTCTCTCTGTGTATGTCCATTACCAAAATCGGTCTCACCGAGTTTGAGCAATCGATACTACCGAGATTACAATGCAAACCTTCTAGTTAGCTTATTACCAAAATCGGTCCCACCGAGTTTCTGTAATGGGTCTCACCGAGTTTGCCTGACCAACTCTCTGGTTAGCTTATTACCAAAATCGGTCCCACCGAGTTTGTGTAATCGGTCACACCAAGATTACGTTATGCCCTAACCCTAACCATATCGGTCCTACCGAGTTGCATCTCTGTCCCACCGAAAATCCTAACGGCCACTAGGTTTTCTGAATCGGTCCGACTGAGTTTAACCATTCGGTCCCACCGAGTTTGGCAAATCGCTTGTATCTTAACAAGCTACTCGGCAAGACGGCATACGAGCTCCTCACCGGTGACAAACCCCAAGTTGGATACTTTCGAGTATTCGGCTCAAAGTGCTACATTCTTGATAAGCATCGTCGTTCTAAATTTTCTCCTAAATCTCATGAAGGTTTCCTACTTGCTTATGGCTCAAACTCTCACACTTACCGTTTCTACAACAATTTCACCCGAAAGGTTGAAGAGACGGTAGATGTGAAGTTTGATGAATCTAACAGCTCGCAAGTAGAGCAATTGCCAATTGATGTAGGAGACAAAGACCCTTTGGAAGCAATTCAAGACTTGTCCATTGGCAAGATTCGTCCAACGGAAGTGAAGGAGAGTACCTCGTCCGTCCAAGTGGAAGCTTCTACCTCACGACAAGGTGAACCAAGAGTTGATATGGAAGCATCCACAAGTGGGACACGCCAAGATGAAGGAAACGAGGAAGCGCACCAAGATGAACATCAACAACCTCCTTCTCCACCATGACAAGAGAACGACAACGTCAACAATGAAGAAGGCCAAGAAGAAGCACAAGATGAAGAGGATGTTCCACCCCGACCCAAGAAAAAGCTTTCATGAGTTCGAGCAAGAATTGCTAAGGATCATCCCGTCGAGCAAATCTACAATGCTATCCAAACCGGGAGAATCACTCGCTCTAAAACTCGTTTAGCTAACTTTTGTGAACATTACTCATTCATCTCTAGCATTGAACCTATGAAGGTTGAAGAAGCATTGGAGGATCCGGACTGGATAAACGCTATGCATGAAGAGCTACACAACTTTGAGAGAAATCAAGTGTGGACATTGGTCGAGAAGCCCGACAACAACCACAATATCATTGGTACCAAATGGGTGTTTCACAACAAGCAAGATGAAGATGGACAAGTGGTTCGCAACAAAGCACGTCTCGTCGCCCAAGGCTACACACAAGTTGAAGGTATGGACTATGGTGAGACATATGCTCCCGTTGCTAGACTTGAGTCCATTCGCATCTTACTTGCTTATGCTAATCACCATGATATCACCTTGTACCAAATGGACATTAAAAGTGCTTTTCTAAATGGCAAAATTGAGGAGGAAGTTTATGTTAAGCAACCTCCCGGCTTCGTCAATCCTAAGAAACCTAATCATGTTTACAAACTTCACAAAGCCCTTTATGGTCTTAACCAAGCTCCTAGAGCATGGTATAAATGCTTGACCAAGTTCCTTATTGAAAAAGGCTTTGAAATTGGTAAAATTGATTCTACTCTTTTTACTAAAAGGGTTAATGGAGAACTATTTGTGTGCCAAATTTATGTTGATGATATCATATTTGGTTCAACTAACCCTCATTTTAGTGAGAAGTTTGGAAAGCTAATGTCGGAGAAGTTTGAGATGTCTATGATGAGTGAACTCAAATTCTTTCTCGGTTTGCAAATCAAGCAAACTAAGGAAGGTACCTTTGTCTCTCAAACGAAGTAAAACCAAGGACTTATTCAAGAAGTTCAATATGCAAGAATGCAAAGGTATGACTACACCCATGCCTACTAGTGGACATCTTGATTTGACCAAAGATGGTGAACCGGTTGATCAAAAGGTTTATCGCTCTATGATTGGTTCATTGTTATATCTATGTGCCTCTTGTCCCGATATTATGCTAAGTGTGTGCATGTGTGCACGATATCAAGCTGCTCCTAAAGAGTGTCATCTTAAGGCTGTGAAAAGGATAGTGAGATACCTAATCCATACACCAAATTTTGGCATTTGGTATCCTAAGAGGTCCTCTTTTGATCTTGTTGGCTACTCCGATTCGGACTATGCCGGAGACAAGGTTGATAGAAAATCCACTTCGGGTACTTGTCAATTCGTTGGTAGATCTCTTGTGTCTTGGTGTTCCAAGAAACAAAACTTGGTATCCTTATCCACCGCTGAAGCGGAATACATTGTCGCTGGTTCATGTTGTGCTCTATTACTTTGGATGACCCAAACTCTTAAAGATTATGGGATATATGTGAAACATGTTCCATTGCTATGTGACAATGAAAGTGCTATTAAGATTGCTCACAATCCCGTGCAACATTCTCGAACTAAGCATATTGAAGTTCGTCATCATTTCATTCGAGATCATGTTGCAAAAGGGGACATTAACCTTAAGCATGTTCGCACCGATAAGCAATTGGCGGATATATTCACTAAACCACTTGATGAGAAAGTGTTTTGCAGGCTGAGAGGTGAATTGAACATCATTGATGCTTCAAACTTGGAGTTGGAACTCCATTTGATACATGCGGGGCATGAGCCTATGACTAATCCTCGATATTTCTCTTATGATGCTATTCATATGTCTTGGATATATTTGTACCTTGCATGTTATCTAACCCGTGTAGGTACTTGGTTGAATCTAAATCTATGAGATTGCAACTCACTCACATCTTGAGCAATCTCTACATCACCAAGTCTCTACACAATGGTGGTTGAAGACAAGGAAGCACGAAACCATTCAAACATATCCTTTGGCAAATTCTATGTTGAGTCTCATGATTGTCATTTTGGATACACAAGTGCTCTTCCTTGCAAAGCTAACCCATGTAGGTAGCTGAACTCAAACTCCAAGTGGTGATCCCAACCCTTGATGAACTACATCAACCTTGAGCAACCCGCACAAGTTCAACTACATGAGCAAGATCAACACCACCACCCAAGGTATGTTATTCCATATTAGAGAAGCTTTACTCCAAGTCATGAGTCAAAGCAACTCTACAGGATGTGAATACATCAAAAGGCTTAAACGAAAAATGGTAACCCCATTTTGAGCTTAAACAATGAGTATGACCTATGATCAAGTGCTCTCACTTGACTCCTAAGTCAATATACTCTAACATAGGTGACTTTGTCGCCGACCATCTCTAGATGAAGTTCTCGTGTGTCTCTCCGTGCTTTTGTCTCTTGCATATTTGTTTCCCCTCATCTAGAACTTTCAGTTTCTTTTCTTTCCTTTTTGTTCTGCATTTTCTGCATCCAATTCATTGCAAATCTTTCAGTAAATTCCTTGCATATCCTTGTGAGATCTTTACTTGTCTAGTGAGTTGAGGTGACAAGTGGTTTCACTCTAATGAACTCGGTCACACCGGTTTGTTCTCTTCGGCCCAACCGAAATCTTTCGGTGCAATCGAAGCACACAACTCGGAGTCACCGATTCCACCACAGGAAAACCAACTTGCCACTTATTCCTGATTTCTGTTTGCTCCAGCTCCACTCAATGATTCTTGTCCTCTACCAGCATCATATTAGACATGTTGCTTTGCTCTGTGACTCGAGGACCAACCCATTTGTATCACATGTCCAGAAGATCCCTTCTTGGAAATTGATGTCAAAGGGGGAGAGAGAGATCACATCAAAGCTTAATCCTTCCTTAGGGGGAGAAAGAGAGAATACTCAGGGGGAGAGAGTTTCTCAACTAGGAGAAAGTAATATCATCAAAGACCCCAGATGCTCGGTGTTCAAGAGGAGAGATGTCACATATCTTTAAGAGGGGAAAGACATGTTTGGTTGCTTGCTTTAGCTCAAGCTCTGTTGTTTCCTTTTTTGTTGCTCTGATTTTCTGTTCCCTATCTTCTCCCAATATCCCATGCAGATTCAGGGGGAGCAAGACATCTAAGGGAAGGAAATCTCTGATTTTATTGCATATCTTTACCTTTGGGGACATGTCTATATCCAATGTGGTACTTAGTACTCACTCTACATGTCATCCCAGTCTTGGTTCTCTTGTGGTTTCTCTTGCTTGCTTTGGTCAGTAGGTGTATCTGTGTTATTTAACCTTGTTTGCGCAGGTTCATCCCATCCTAAGCCAACTCAAGACCACAAGGTAAGTATATGCATCACAGTCATGTGAATGAGAAGTTCTTGCTGATGTACATACTGTTTGCAAGAAGGACTCATGAGCATGAAGGTACATTTCTCACATTCACATCATTTGCTCTAATGCATATAGCCAAGATACATGTAACACATTGCTTACTCTGTCATGTTTACGCATTCACATGCTCCTATATTCAATATTCACATGATTTCATACATGTAGGGGGAGCCTATGCATGTTACATGTCTTTCCAAAGCTTTACTTGCTATTCTCTATATCTTTATCTAAAGCTTTGATGTATGTTGTCATCAATTGCCAAAAAGGGGGAGATTGAAAGCACAAGTGCTCCCTGTGTGGTTTTGGTAATTAATGTCAACATATCTCTTTTTGGACTAACACTTTTACCTAGTATGTTTCAGATAAGTTCAACAATGGAGTGGCATGGACTAGAGGATGTGGAACCCCTTCAAGATGCTAAGGACAATGGATTGGCTCAAGCTTCAAGATCAAGACTCTACATTTTCTATTTTAGTGATCCAAGATCACATTGAGTCTATAGGAAAAGCCAATACTATCAAGAGGGGATGAGGTGTTGCTTAATGGCTTGCTTGCTCAAAGTGCTTAGTGATATGCTCCAAAACCCTCAACTACCTTCCCACATACACATATGACCTAAACCAAAAGTCAAACTCGGCCCCACCGATTCTATCTATCCGGTGCCACTGAGTTTCAGATGTCATAGCCACTGCCACAAACCCTAGCAAATCGGTTTCACCGATAGGGATCTCGGTCTCACCGAGATGGGATTGTAATCTCTCTGTGTATGTCCATTACCAAAATCGGTCTCACCGAGTTTGAGCAATCGGTACTACCGAGATTACAATGCAAACCCTCTGGTTAGCTTATTACCAAAATCGGTCCCACCGAGTTTGTGTAATCGGTCTCACCGAGTTTGCCTGACCAACTCTCTGGTTAGATTATTACCAAAATCGGTCCCACCGAGTTTGTGTAATCGGTCGCACCGAGATTACGTTATGCCCTAACCCTAACCATATCGGTCCTACCGAGTTGCATCTCAGTCCCACCGAAAATCCTAACGGTCACTAGGTTTGCTGAATCGGTCCGACTGAGTTTAACCATTCGGTCCCACCGAGTTTGGCAAATTGTGTGTAACGGTTAGATTTTGTGTGGAGGCTATATATACCCCTCCACTCACTCTTCATTCGTGGAGAGAGCCATCAGAACATACCTACACTTCCAATACACATTTTCTGAGAGAGAACCACCTACACTTGTGTTGAGGTCAAGATATTCCATTCCAACCATATGAATCTTGATCTCTAGCCTTTCCCAAGTTGCTTTCCACTCAAATCTTCTTTCCACCAAATCCAAATCCTGTGAGAGAGAGTTGAGTGTTGGGGAGACTATCATTTGAAGCACAAGAGCAAGGGGTTCATCATCAACACACCATTTGTTACTTCTTGGAGAGTGGTGTCTCCTAGATTGGCTAGGTGTCACTTGGGAGCCTCCAACAAGATTGTGGAGTTGAACCAAGGAGTTTGTAAGGGCAAGGAGATCGCCTACTTCATGAAAATCTACCGCTAGTGAGGCAAGTCCTTTGTGGGCGACGACCGTGATGGAATAGACAAGGTTGCTTCTTCGTGGACCCTTTGTGGGTGGAGCCCTCCGTGGACTCGCGCAACCGTTACCCTTCGTGGGTTGAAGTCTCCATCAACGTGGATGTACGATAGCACCACCTATCGGAACCACGACAAAAACATCCGTGTCTCCAATTGCGTTTGAATACTCCAAACCCTTCTCTTTACATTCTTGCAAGTTGCATGCTTTACTTTCCGCTGCTCATATACTCATTGCATGCTTGCTTGATATGTATTGTGTTTGTTAAACTTGTGCTTAAACTCCACTTAAACTTAAGAATATTAAAAACTGCAACTTTTGGCACTTAGTGTCTAATCACCCCCTCTAGACACCTCTTCTCGATCCTTTCAATTGGTATCAGAGCTTTGGTCTCCATTGCCTTGGTTTAAACACCATTGGAGGAAGATCGATGTGTCTACTTTGGGGAGTCTTAGACATAGAGTGCCTATTCTTGATGGAGAGTATTTTCATGAGTGGAAAAATGAAATGCTTGAGATTTTCAATGAATATCATTTGAACAAGTACATTACTAGCCCTTGTGCACCTCATGTTGATCCTTTGCACCCTACCCTAGATGAAGATATTGACATGATTCACAATCTTAGAACTGTTGATCTCATCATTAGAGGCTTGCCTAGAAACTTGATTAGATGTTTGCCTACTCTCAAGTGTGCCTAAACCATATGGAGATTTCTTGAGGAATGATTTCCAGATTATTCCTTGAAAAATTTAGACGAAATTCTCCATAAGTCTATTGCCTTGAGTAAGATGAACTCTAGTGATCCTAGCTTTGGTGATTGTCTATTTGATCTTACCAATCTCATGCGTGCTAAAGGAAATGTTGGAATCATTAGCGATATCATATCCGAAGCTATTAGAATTCATAAAGGTAACCATTGTGATGATCATTTATCTAATGAATTACCCTCTCTGGGAATTGATCAATCACAAGACGATGTTGAACATGGATACTATGATGAAGATGATGATAGTGACTATGATCTTGATGATGAAATGAGGCATTTTGGTCTTATGGCAAATCTTCGCGGCTACATGGCTGGAGGAAAGGAATGGGTCCTTGATAGTGGATGTATTGATCATATGACCGGAGATAAAGATATGTTCCGTGAGCTTGGTGAAAACGACGGCCCTCGAAAATATGTCACTTTTGGTGATAATTCAAAGGGTAAGGTGGTTGGCCTTGGTAAGGTGGCCATCTCACATGATAGCTCTATACAAAATGTCATGCTCGTTGAATCCCGTGGATACAATTTACTTTCAGTTTCTAGACTTGCGGATTTCGGTTTCAATGTCTTATTCACTGAAGTAGATTGCCAAGTGTTTCGTAGAGACAATCATAAAATGGTCTTTACCGGTATACGTAGAGGAGATCTTTACATTGTTGATTTCACTAAAAAGGCTCAACCTAGAACTTGCTTAATTACCAAATCTTCTAAAGGCTGGTTGTGGCATAGAAGACTAGGTCATGTTGGTATGCGAAATCTTGATAAGCTTATTAAAGGTGATCATATCCTTGGAATAAAAGATGTCATATTTGACAAGAATAGACTTTGTAGTGCTTGTCAAGCAGGGAAACAAGTTGGAGGAAGTCACCGCGCGAAGAACATCATGACCACAAGAAGACCACTCGAGCTACTTCACATGGATCTCTTTGGTCCAAATGCCTACAAGAGTCTCGGTGGTAACTCATTTGGTATAGTCATAGTTGATGATTTTTCAAGATTTATGTGGGTGTTCTTTCTTGATGACAAATCGCAGGTCCAAAAGATCTTCAAAAACTTCGCTAGGAAGGCCCAAAATCAGTTTGATGTGAAGATCAAGAAGGTTCGTAGCGACAACGGAACGGAGTTCAAGAACGCAAATGTGGACACCTTTCTTGACGAACAAGGGATTTCACACGAGTTCTCGGCTACGTACACACCTCAACAAAATGGAGTTGTTGAAAGGAAGAACTGGACTCTTATCGAGATGGCAAGAACGATGCTTGATGAGTACAAAACGCCAAAGCACTTTTGGGAGGAAGCGGTTGAGACAGCTTGTCATGCAACAAATCGCTTGTATCTTAACAAGCTACTCGGCAAGACGGCATACGAGCTCCTCACCGGTGACAAACCCCAAGTTGGATACTTTCGAGTATTCGGCTCAAAGTGCTACATTCTTGATAAGCATCGTCGTTCTAAATTTTCTCCTAAATCTCATGAAGGTTTCCTACTTGGTTATGGCTCAAACTCTCACACTTACCGTGTCTACAACAATTTCACCCGAAAGGTTGAAGAGACGGTAGATGTGAAGTTTGATGAATCTAACGGCTCGCAAGTAGAGCAATTGCCAATTGATGTAGGAGTCAAAGACCCTTCGGAAGCAATTCAAGACTTGTCCATTGGCAAGATTCGTCCAACGGAAGTGAAGGAGAGTACCTCGTCCGTCCAAGTGGAAGCTTCTACCTCACGACAAGGTGAACCAAGAGTTGATATGGAAGCATCCACAAGTGGGACACGCCAAGATGAAGGAAACGAGGAAGCGCACCAAGATGAACATCAACAACCTCCTTCTCCACCATGACAAGAGAACGACAACGTCAACAATGAAGAAGGCCAAGAAGAAGCACAAGATGAAGAGGATGTTCCACCCCGACCCAAGCAAAAGCTTTCACGAGTTCGAGCAAGAATTGCTAAGGATCATCCCGTCGAGCAAATCTACAATGCTATCCAAACCGGGAGAATCACTCGCTCTAAAACTCGTTTAGCTAACTTTTGTGAACATTACTCATTCATCTCTAGCATTGAACCTATGAAGGTTGAAGAAGCATTGGAGGATCCAGACTGGATAAACGCTATGCATGAAGAGCTACACAACTTTGAGAGAAATCAAGTGTGGACATTGGTCGAGAAGCCCGAGAACAACCACAATATCATTGGTACCAAATGGGTGTTTCACAACAAGCAAGATGAAGATGGACAAGTGGTTCGCAACAAAGCACGTCTCGTCGCCCAAGGCTACACACAAGTTGAAGGTATGGACTATGGTGAGACATATGCTCCCGTTGCTAGACTTGAGTCCATTCGCATCTTACTTTCTTATGCTAATCACCATGATATCACCTTGTACCAAATGGACATTAAAAGTGCTTTTCTAAATGGCAAAATTGAGGAGGAAGTTTATGTTAAGCACCCTCCCGGCTTTGTCAATCCTAAGAAACCTAATCATGTTTACAAACTTCACAAAGCCCTTTATGGTCTTAAACAAGCTCCTAGAGCATGGTATAAATGCTTGACCAAGTTCCTTATTGAAAAAGGCTTTGAAATTGGTAAAATTGATTCTACTCTTTTTACTAAAAGGGTTAATGGAGAACTATTTGTGTGCCAAATTTATGTTGATGATATCATATTTGGTTCAACTAACCCTCATTTTAGTGAGAAGTTTGGAAAGCTAATGTCAGAGAAGTTTGAGATGTCTATGATGAGTGAAGTCAAATTCTTTCTCGGTTTGCAAATCAAGCAAACTAAGGAATGTACCTTTGTCTCTCAAACGAAGTACACCAAGGACTTATTCAAGAAGTTCAATATGAAAGAATGCAAAGGTATGACTACACCCATGCCTACTAGTGGACATCCTGATTTGACCGAAGATGGTGAACCGGTTGATCAAAAGGTTTATCGCTCTATGATTGGTTCATTGTTATATCTATGTGCCTCTTGTCCCGATATTATGCTAAGTGTGTGCATGTGTGCACGATATCAAGCTGCTCCTAAAGAGTGTCATCTTAAGGCTGTGAAAAGGATAGTGATATACCTAATCCATACACCAAATTTTGGCATTTGGTATCCTAAGAGGTCCTCTTTTGATCTTGTTGGCTACTCCGATTCGGACTATGCCGGAGACAAGGTTGATAGAAAATCCACTTCGGGTACTTGTCAATTCGTTGGTAGATCTCTTGTGTCTTGGTGTTCCAAGAAACAAAACTTGGTATCCTTATCCACCGCCGAAGCGGAATACATTGTCGCCGGTTCATGTTGTGCTCTATTACTTTGGATGACCCAAACTCTTAAAGATTATGGGATATATGTGAAACATGTTCCATTGCTATGTGACAATGAAAGTGCTATTAAGATTGCTCACAATCCCGTGCAACATTCTCGAACTAAGCATATTGAAGTTCGTCATCATTTCATTCGAGATCATGTTGCAAAAGGGGACATTAACCTTAAGCATGTTCGCACCGATAAGCAATTGGCGGATATATTCACTAAACCACTTGATGAGAAAGTGTTTTGCAGGCTGAGAGGTGAATTGAACATCATTGATGCTTCAAACTTGGAGTTGGAACTCCATTTGATACATGCGGGGCATGAGCCTATGACTAATCCTCGATATTTCTCTTATGATGCTATTCATATGTCTTGGATATATTTGTACCTTGCATGTTATCTAACCCGTGTAGGTACTTGGTTGAATCTAAATCTATGAGATTGCAACTCACTCACATCTTGAGCAATCTCTACATCACCAAGTCTCTACACAATGGTGGTTGAAGACAAGGAAGCACGAAACCATTCAAACATATCCTTTGGCAAATTCTATGTTGAGTCTCATGATTGTCATTTTGGATACACAAGTGCTCTTCCTTGCAAAGCTAACCCATGTAGGTAGCTGAACTCAAACTCCAAGTGGTGCTCCCAACCCTTGATGAACTACATCAACCTTGAGCAACCCGCACAAGTTCAACTACATGAGCAAGATCAACACCACCACCCAAGGTATGTTATTCCATATTAGAGAAGCTTTACTCCAAGTCATGAGTCAAAGCAACTCTACAAGATGTGAATACATCAAAAGGCTTAAACGAAAAATGGTAACCCCATTTTGAGCTTAAACAATGAGTATGACCTATGATCAAGTGCTCTCACTTGACTCCTAAGTCAATATACTCTAACATAGGTGACTTTGTCGCCGACCATCTCTAGATGAAGTTCTCGTGTATCTCTCCGTGCTTTTGTCTCTTGCATATTTGTTTCCCCTCATCTAGAACTTTCAGTTTCTTTTCTTTCCTTTTTGTTCTGCATTTTCTGCATCCAATTCATTGCAAATCTTTCAGTAAATTCCTTGCATATCCTTGTGAGATCTTACTTGTCTAGTGAGTTGAGGTGACAAGTGGTTTCACTCTAATGAACTCGGTCACACCGGTTTGTTCTCTTCGGCCCAACCGAAATATTTCGGTGCAATCGAAGCACACAACTCGGAGTCACCGATTCCACCACAGGAAAACCAACTTGCCACTTATTCCTAATTTCTGTTTGCTCCAGCTCCACTCAATGATTCTTGTCCTCTACCAGCATCATATTAGACATGTTGCTTTGCTCTGTGACTCGAGGACCAACCCATTTGTATCACATGTCCAGAAGATCCCTTCTTGGAAATTGATGTCAAAGGGGGAGAGAGAGATCACATCAAAGCTTAATCCTTCCTTAGGGGGAGAAAGAGAGAATACTCGGGGGGAGAGAGTTTCTCAACTAGGAGAAAGTAATATCATCAAAGACCCCAGATGCTCGGTGTTCAAGAGGAGAGATGTCACATATCTTTAAGAGGGGAAAGACATGTTTGGTTGCTTGCTTTAGCTCAAGCTCTGTTGTTTCCTTTTTTGTTGCTCTGATTTTCTGTTCCCTATCTTCTCCCAATATCCCATGCAGATTCAGGGGGAGCAAGACATCTAAGGGAAGGAAATCTCTGATTTTATTGCATATCTTTACCTTTGGGGACATGTCTATATCCAATGTGGTACTTAGTACTCACTCTACATGTCATCCCAGTCTTGGTTCTCTTGTGGTTTCTCTTGCTTGATTTGGTCAGTAGGTGTATCTGTGTTATTTAACCTTGTTTGCGCAGGTTCATCCCATCCTAAGCCAATTCAAGACCACAAGGTAAGTATATGCATCACAGTCATGTGAATGAGAAGTTCTTGCTGATGTACATACTGTTTGCAAGAAGGACTCATGAGCATGAAGGTACATTTCTCACATTCACATCATTTGCTCTAATGCATATAGCCAAGATACATGTAACACATTGCTTACTCTGTCATGTTTACGCATTCACATGCTCCTATATTCAATATTCACATGATTTCATACATGTAGGGGGAGCCTATGCATGTTACATGTCTTTCCAAAGCTTTACTTGCTATTCTCTATATCTTTATCTAAAGCTTTGATGTATGTTGTCATCAATTGCCAAAAAGGGGGAGATTGAAAGCACAAGTGCTCCCTGTGTGGTTTTGGTAATTAATGTCAACATATCTCTTTTTGGACTAACACTTTTACCTAGTATGTTTCAGATAAGTTCAACAATGGAGTGGCATGGACTAGAGGATGTGGAACCCCTTCAAGATGCTAAGGACAATGGATTGGCTCAAGCTTCAAGATCAAGACTCTACATTTTCTATTTTAGTGATCCAAGATCACATTGAGTCTATAGGAAAAGCCAATACTATCAAGAGGGGATGAGGTGTTGCTTAATGGCTTGCTTGCTCAAAGTGCTTAGTGATATGCTCCAAAACCCTCAACTACCTTTCCACATACACATATGACCTAAACCAAAAGTCAAACTCGGCCCCACCGATTCTATCTATCCGGTGCCACTGAGTTTCAGATGTCATAGCCACTGCCACAAACCCTAGCAAATCGGTTTCACCGATAGGGATCTCGGTCTCACCGAGATGGGATTGTAATCTCTCTGTGTATGTCCATTACCAAAATCGGTCTCACCGAGTTTGAGCAATCGGTACTACCGAGATTACAATGCAAACCCTCTGGTTAGCTTATTACCAAAATCAGTACCACCGAGTTTGTGTAATCGGTCTCACCGAGTTTGCCTGACCAACTCTCTGGTTAGCTTATTACCAAAATCGGTCCCACCGAGTTTGTGTAATCGGTCGCACCGAGATTACGTTATGCCCTAACCCTAACCATATCGGTCCTACCGAGTTGCATCTCAGTCCCACCGAAAATCCTAACGGTCACTAGGTTTGCTGAATCGGTCCGACCGAGTTTAACCATTCGGTGCCACCGAGTTTGGCAAATTGTGTGTAACGGTTAGATTTTGTGTGGAGGCTATATATACCCCTCCACCCACTCTTCATTCGTGGAGAGAGCCATCAGAACATACCTACACTTCCAATACACATTTTCTGAGAGTGAACCACCTACACTTGTGTTGAGGTCAAGATATTCCATTCCAACCATATGAATCTTGATCTCTAGCCTTTCCCAAGTTGCTTTCCACTCAAATCTTCTTTCCACCAAATCCAAATCCTGTGAGAGAGAGTTGAGTGTTGGGGAGACTATCATTTGAAGCACAAGAGCAAGGGGTTCATCATCAACACACCATTTGTTACTTCTTGGAGAGTGGTGTCTCCTAGATTGGCTAGGTGTCACTTGGGAGCCTCCAACAAGATTGTGGAGTTGAACCAAGGAGTTTGTAAGGGCAAGGAGATCGCCTACTTCGTGAAGATCTACCGCTAGTGAGGCAAGTCCTTCGTGGGCGACGGTCGTGATGGAATAGACAAGGTTGCTTCTTCGTGGACCCTTCGTGGGTGGAGCCCTCCGTGGACTCGCGCAACCGTTACCCTTCGTGGGTTGAAGTCTCCATCAACGTGGATGTACGATAGCACCACCTATCGGAACCACGACAAAAACATCTATGTCTCCAATTGCGTTTGAATACTCCAAACCCTTCTCTTTACATTCTTGCAAGTTGCATGCTTTACTTTCCGCTGCTCATATACTCATTGCATGCTTGCTTGATATGTATTGTGTTTGTTAAACTTGTGCTTAAACTCCACTTAAACTTAAGAATATTAAAAACTGCAACTTTTGGCACTTAGTGTCTAATCACCCCCTCTAGACACCTCTTCTCGATCCTTTCAATTGGTATCAGAGCTTTGGTCTCCATTGCCTTGGTTTAAACACCATTGGAGGAAGATCGATGTGTCTACTTTGGGGAGTCTTAGACATAGAGTGCCTATTCTTGATGGAGAGTATTTTCATGAGTGGAAAAATGAAATGCTTGAGATTTTCAATGAATATCATTTGAACAAGTACATTACTAGCCCTTGTGCACCTCATGTTGATCCTTTGCACCCTACCCTAGATGAAGATATTGACATGATTCACAATCTTAGAACTGTTGATCTCATCATTAGAGGCTTGCCTAGAAACTTGATTAGATGTTTGCCTACTCTCAAGTGTGCCTAAACCATATGGAGATTTCTTGAGGAATGATTTCCAGATTATTCCTTGAAAAATTTAGACGAAATTCTCCATAAGTCTATTGCCTTGAGTAAGATGAACTCTAGTGATCCTAGCTTTGGTGATTGTCTATTTGATCTTACCAATCTCATGCGTGCTAAAGGAAATGTTGGAATCATTAGCGATATCATATCCGAAGCTATTAGAATTCATAAAGGTAACCATTGTGATGATCATTTATCTAATGAATTACCCTCTCTGGGAATTGATCAATCACAAGACGATGTTGAACATGGATACTATGATGAAGATGATGATAGTGACTATGATCTTGATGATGAAATGAGGCATTTTGGTCTTATGGCAAATCTTCGCGGCTACATGGCTGGAGGAAAGGAATGGGTCCTTGATAGTGGATGTATTGATCATATGACCGGAGATAAAGATATGTTCCGTGAGCTTGGTGAAAACGACGGCCCTCGAAAATATGTCACTTTTGGTGATAATTCAAAGGGTAAGGTGGTTGGCCTTGGTAAGGTGGCCATCTCACATGATAGCTCTATACAAAATGTCATGCTCGTTGAATCCCGTGGATACAATTTACTTTCAGTTTCTAGACTTGCAGATTTCGGTTTCAATGTCTTATTCACTGAAGTAGATTGCCAAGTGTTTCGTAGAGACAATCATAAAATGGTCTTTACCGGTATACGTAGAGGAGATCTTTACATTGTTGATTTCACTAAAAAGGCTCAACCTAGAACTTGCTTAATTACCAAATCTTCTAAAGGCTGGTTGTGGCATAGAAGACTAGGTCATGTTGGTATGCGAAATCTTGATAAGCTTATTAAAGGTGATCATATCCTTGGAATAAAAGATGTCATATTTGACAAGAATAGACTTTGTAGTGCTTGTCAAGCAGGGAAACAAGTTGGAGGAAGTCACCGCGCGAAGAACATCATGACCACAAGAAGACCACTCGAGCTACTTCACATGGATCTCTTTGGTCCAAATGCCTACAAGAGTCTCGGTGGTAACTCATTTGGTATAGTCATAGTTGATGATTTTTCAAGATTTATGTGGGTGTTCTTTCTTGATGACAAATCGCAGGTCCAAAAGATCTTCAAAAACTTCGCTAGGAAGGCCCAAAATCAGTTTGATGTGAAGATCAAGAAGGTTCGTAGCGACAACGGAACGGAGTTCAAGAACGCAAATGTGGACACCTTTCTTGACGAACAAGGGATTTCACACGAGTTCTCGGCTACGTACACACCTCAACAAAATGGAGTTGTTGAAAGGAAGAACTGGACTCTTATCGAGATGGCAAGAACGATGCTTGATGAGTACAAAACGCCAAAGCACTTTTGGGAGGAAGCGGTTGAGACAGCTTGTCATGCAACAAATCGCTTGTATCTTAACAAGCTACTCGGCAAGACGGCATACGAGCTCCTCACCGGTGACAAACCCCAAGTTGGATACTTTCGAGTATTCGGCTCAAAGTGCTACATTCTTGATAAGCATCGTCGTTCTAAATTTTCTCCTAAATCTCATGAAGGTTTCCTACTTGGTTATGGCTCAAACTCTCACACTTACCGTGTCTACAACAATTTCACCCGAAAGGTTGAAGAGACGGTAGATGTGAAGTTTGATGAATCTAACGGCTCGCAAGTAGAGCAATTGCCAATTGATGTAGGAGTCAAAGACCCTTCGGAAGCAATTCAAGACTTGTCCATTGGCAAGATTCGTCCAACGGAAGTGAAGGAGAGTACCTCGTCCGTCCAAGTGGAAGCTTCTACCTCACGACAAGGTGAACCAAGAGTTGATATGGAAGCATCCACAAGTGGGACACGCCAAGATGAAGGAAACGAGGAAGCGCACCAAGATGAACATCAACAACCTCCTTCTCCACCATGACAAGAGAACGACAACGTCAACAATGAAGAAGGCCAAGAAGAAGCACAAGATGAAGAGGATGTTCCACCCCGACCCAAGCAAAAGCTTTCACGAGTTCGAGCAAGAATTGCTAAGGATCATCCCGTCGAGCAAATCTACAATGCTATCCAAACCGGGAGAATCACTCGCTCTAAAACTCGTTTAGCTAACTTTTGTGAGCATTACTCATTCATCTCTAGCATTGAACCTATGAAGGTTGAAGAAGCATTGGAGGATCCAGACTGGATAAACGCTATGCATGAAGAGCTACACAACTTTGAGAGAAATCAAGTGTGGACATTGGTCGAGAAGCCCGACAACAACCACAATATCATTGGTACCAAATGGGTGTTTCACAACAAGCAAGATGAAGATGGACAAGTGGTTCGCAACAAAGCACGTCTCGTCGCCCAAGGCTACACACAAGTTGAAGGTATGGACTATGGTGAGACATATGCTCCTGTTGCTAGACTTGAGTCCATTCGCATCTTACTTTCTTATGCTAATCACCATGATATCACCTTGTACCAAATGGACATTAAAAGTGCTTTTCTAAATGGCAAAATTGAGGAGGAAGTTTATGTTAAGCAACCTCCCGGCTTCGTCAATCCTAAGAAACCTAATCATGTTTACAAACTTCACAAAGCCCTTTATGGTCTTAAACAAGCTCCTAGAGCATGGTATAAATGCTTGACCAAGTTCCTTATTGAAAAAGGCTTTGAAATTGGTAAAATTGATTCTACTCTTTTTACTAAAAGGGTTAATGGAGAACTATTTGTGTGCCAAATTTATGTTGATGATATAATATTTGGTTCAACTAACCCTCATTTTAGTGAGAAGTTTGGAAAGCTAATGTCGGAGAAGTTTGAGATATCTATGATGATGAACTCAAATTCTTTCTCAGTTTGCAAATCAAGCAAACTAAGGAAGGTACCTTTGCCTCTCAAACGAAGTACACCAAGGACTTATTCAAGAAGTTCAATATGCAAGAATGCAAAGGTATGACTACACCCATGCCTACTAGTGGACATCTTGATTTGACCAAAGATGGTGAACCGGTTGATCAAAAGGTTTATCGCTCTATGATTGGTTCATTGTTATATCTATGTGCCTCTTGTCCAGATATTATGCTAAGTGTGTGCATGTGTGCACGATATCAAGCTGCTCCTAAAGAGTGTCATCTTAAGGCTGTGAAAAGGATAGTGAGATACCTAATCCATACACCAAATTTTGGCATTTGGTATCCTAAGAGGTCCTCTTTTGATCTTGTTGTCTACTCCAATTCGGACTATGCCGGACACAAGGTTGATAGAAAATCCACTTCGGGTACTTGTCAATTCGTTGTAGATCTCTTGTGTCTTGGTGTTCCAAGAAACAAAACTTGGTATCCTTATCCTCCGCCGAAGCGGAAAACATTGTCGCTGGTTCATGTTGTGCTCTATTACTTTGGATGACCCAATCTCTTAAAGATTATGGGATATATGTGAAACATGTTCCATTGCTATGTGACAATGAAAGTGCTATTAAGATTGCTCACAATCCCGTGCAACATTCTCGAACTAAGCATATTGAAGTTCGTCATCATTTCATTCGAGATCATGTTGCAAAAGGGGACATTAACCTTAAACATGTTCGCACCGATAAGCAATTGGCGGATATATTCACTAAACCACTTGATGAGAAAGTGTTTTGCAGGCTGAGAGGTGAATTGAACATCATTGATGCTTCAAACTTGGAGTTGGAACTCCATTTGATACATGCGGGGCATGAGCCTATGACTAATCCTCGATATTTCTCTTATGATGCTATTCATATGTCTTGGATATATTTGTACCTTGCATGTTATCTAACCCGTGTAGGTACTTGGTTGAATCTAAATCTATGAGATTGCAACTCACTCACATCTTGAGCAATCTCTACATCACCAAGTCTCTACACAATGGTGGTTGAAGACAAGGAAGCACGAAACCATTCAAACATATCCTTTGGCAAATTCTATGTTGAGTCTCATGATTGTCATTTTGGATACACAAGTGCTCTTCCTTGCAAAGCTAACCCATGTAGGTAGCTGAACTCAAACTCCAAGTGGTGCTCCCAACCCTTGATGAACTACATCAACCTTGAGCAACCCGCACAAGTTCAACTACATGAGCAAGATCAACACCACCACCCAAGGTATGTTATTCCATATTAGAGAAGCTTTACTCCAAGTCATGAGTCAAAGCAACTCTACAAGATGTGAATACATCAAAAGGCTTAAACGAAAAATGGTAACCCCATTTTGAGCTTAAACAATGAGTATGACCTATGATCAAGTGCTCTCACTTGACTCCTAAGTCAATATACTCTAACATAGGTGACTTTGTCGCCGACCATCTCTAGATGAAGTTCTCGTGTGTCTCTCCGTGCTTTTGTCTCTTGCATATTTGTTTCCCCTCATCTAGAACTTTCAGTTTCTTTTCTTTCCTTTTTGTTCTGCATTTTCTGCATCCAATTCATTGCAAATCTTTCAGTAAATTCCTTGCATATCCTTGTGAGATCTTACTTGTCTAGTGAGTTGAGGTGACAAGTGGTTTCACTCTAATGAACTCGGTCACACCGGTTTGTTCTCTTCGGCCCAACCGAAATCTTTCGGTGCAATCGAAGCACACAACTCGGAGTCACCGATTCCACCACAGGAAAACCAACTTGCCACTTATTCCTGATTTCTGTTTGCTCCAGCTCCACTCAATGATTCTTGTCCTCTACCAGCATCATATTAGACATGTTGCTTTTCTCTGTGACTCGAGGACCAACCCATTTGTATCACATGTCCAGAAGATCCCTTCTTGGAAATTGATGTCAAAGGGGGAGAGAGAGATCACATCAAAGCTTAATCCTTCCTTAGGGGGAGAAAGAGAGAATACTCAGGGGGAGAGAGTTTCTCAACTAGGAGAAAGTAATATCATCAAAGACCCCAGATGCTCGGTGTTCAAGAGGAGAGATGTCACATATCTTTAAGAGGGGAAAGACATGTTTGGTTGCTTGCTTTAGCTCAAGCTCTGTTGTTTCCTTTTTTGTTGCTCTGATTTTCTGTTCCCTATCTTCTCCCAATATCCCATGCAGATTCAGGGGGAGCAAGACATCTAAGGGAAGGAAATCTCTGATTTTATTGCATATCTTTACCTTTGGGGACATGTCTATATCCAATGTGGTACTTAGTACTCACTCTACATGTCATCCCAGTCTTGGTTCTCTTGTGGTTTCTCTTGCTTGCTTTGGTCAGTAGGTGTATCTGTGTTATTTAACCTTGTTTGCGCAGGTTCATCCCATCCTAAGCCAACTCAAGACCACAAGGTAAGTATATGCATCACAGTCATGTGAATGAGAAGTTCTTGCTGATGTACATACTGTTTGCAAGAAGGACTCATGAGCATGAAGGTACATTTCTCACATTCACATCATTTGCTCTAATGCATATAGCCAAGATACATGTAACACATTGCTTACTCTGTCATGTTTACGCATTCACATGCTCCTATATTCAATATTCACATGATTTCATACATGTAGGGGGAGCCTATGCATGTTACATGTCTTTCCAAAGCTTTACTTGCTATTCTCTATATCTTTATCTAAAGCTTTGATGTATGTTGTCATCAATTGCCAAAAAGGGGGAGATTGAAAGCACAAGTGCTCCCTGTGTGGTTTTGGTAATTAATGTCAACATATCTCTTTTTGGACTAACACTTTTACCTAGTATGTTTCAGATAAGTTCAACAATGGAGTGGCATGGACTAGAGGATGTGGAACCCCTTCAAGATGCTAAGGACAATGGATTGGCTCAAGCTTCAAGATCAAGACTCTACATTTTCTATTTTAGTGATCCAAGATCACATTGAGTCTATAGGAAAAGCCAATACTATCAAGAGGGGATGAGGTGTTGCTTAATGGCTTGCTTGCTCAAAGTGCTTAGTGATATGCTCCAAAACCCTCAACTACCTTTCCACATACACATATGACCTAAACCAAAAGTCAAACTCGGCCCCACCGATTCTATCTATCCGGTGCCACTGAGTTTCAGATGTCATAGCCACTGCCACAAACCCTAGCAAATCGGTTTCACCGATAGGGATCTCGGTCTCACCGAGATGGGATTGTAATCTCTCTGTGTATGTCCATTACCAAAATCGGTCTCACCGAGTTTGAGCAATCGGTACTACCGAGATTACAATGCAAACCCTCTGGTTAGCTTATTACCAAAATCAGTACCACCGAGTTTGTGTAATCGGTCTCACCGAGTTTGCCTGACCAACTCTCTGGTTAGCTTATTACCAAAATCGGTCCCACCGAGTTTGTGTAATCGGTCGCACCGAGATTACGTTATGCCCTAACCCTAACCATATCGGTCCTACCGAGTTGCATCTCAGTCCCACCGAAAATCCTAACGGTCACTAGGTTTGCTGAATCGGTCTGACCGAGTTTAACCATTCGGTCCCACCGAGTTTGGCAAATTGTGTGTAACGGTTAGATTTTGTGTGGAGGCTATATATACCCCTCCACCCACTCTTCATTCGTGGAGAGAGCCATCAGAACGTACCTACACTTCCAATACACATTTTCTGAGAGAGAACCACCTACACTTGTGTTGAGGTCAAGATATTCCATTCCAACCATATGAATCTTGATCTCTAGCCTTTCCCAAGTTGCTTTCCACTCAAATCTTCTTTCCACCAAATCCAAATCCTATGAGAGAGAGTTGAGTGTTGGGGAGACTATCATTTGAAGCACAAGAGCAAGGGGTTCATCATCAACACACCATTTGTTACTTCTTGGAGAGTGGTGTCTCCTAGATTGGCTAGGTGTCACTTGGGAGCCTCCAACAAGATTGTGGAGTTGAACCAAGGAGTTTGTAAGGGCAAGGAGATCGCCTACTTCGTGAAAATCTATCGCTAGTGAGGCAAGTCCTTTGTGGGCGACGACCGTGATGGAATAGACAAGGTTGCTTCTTCGTGGACCCTTTGTGGGTGGAGCCCTCCATGGACTCGCGCAACCGTTACCCTTCGTGGGTTGAAGTCTCCATCAACGTGGATGTACGATAGCACCACCTATCGGAACCACGACAAAAACATCCGTGTCTCCAATTGCGTTTGAATACTCCAAACCCTTCTCTTTACATTCTTGCAAGTTGCATGCTTTACTTTCCGCTGCTCATATACTCATTGCATGCTTGCTTGATATGTATTGTGTTTGTTAAACTTGTGCTTAAACTCCACTTAAACTTAAGAATATTAAAAACTGCAACTTTTGGCACTTAGTGTCTAATCACCCCCTCTAGACACCTCTTCTCGATCCTTTCAATTGGTATCAGAGCTTTGGTCTCCATTGCCTTGGTTTAAACACCATTGGAGGAAGATCGATGTGTCTACTTTGGGGAGTCTTAGACATAGAGTGCCTATTCTTGATGGAGAGTATTTTCATGAGTGGAAAAATGAAATGCTTGAGATTTTCAATGAATATCATTTGAACAAGTACATTACTAGCCCTTGTGCACCTCATGTTGATCCTTTGCACCCTACCCTAGATGAAGATATTGACATGATTCACAATCTTAGAACTGTTGATCTCATCATTAGAGGCTTGCCTAGAAACTTGATTAGATGTTTGCCTACTCTCAAGTGTGCCTAAACCATATGGAGATTTCTTGAGGAATGATTTCCAGATTATTCCTTGAAAAATTTAGACGAAATTCTCCATAAGTCTATTGCCTTGAGTAAGATGAACTCTAGTGATCCTAGCTTTGGTGATTGTCTATTTGATCTTACCAATCTCATGCGTGCTAAAGGAAATGTTGGAATCATTAGCGATATCATATCCGAAGCTATTAGAATTCATAAAGGTAACCATTGTGATGATCATTTATCTAATGAATTACCCTCTCTGGGAATTGATCAATCACAAGACGATGTTGAACATGGATACTATGATGAAGATGATGATAGTGACTATGATCTTGATGATGAAATGAGGCATTTTGGTCTTATGGCAAATCTTCGCGGCTACATGGCTGGAGGAAAGGAATGGGTCCTTGATAGTGGATGTATTGATCATATGACCGGAGATAAAGATATGTTCCGTGAGCTTGGTGAAAACGACGGCCCTCGAAAATATGTCACTTTTGGTGATAATTCAAAGGGTAAGGTGGTTGGCCTTGGTAAGGTGGCCATCTCACATGATAGCTCTATACAAAATGTCATGCTCGTTGAATCCCGTGGATACAATTTACTTTCAGTTTCTAGACTTGCAGATTTCGGTTTCAATGTCTTATTCACTGAAGTAGATTGCCAAGTGTTTCGTAGAGACAATCATAAAATGGTCTTTACCGGTATACGTAGAGGAGATCTTTACATTGTTGATTTCACTAAAAAGGCTCAACCTAGAACTTGCTTAATTACCAAATCTTCTAAAGGCTGGTTGTGGCATAGAAGACTAGGTCATGTTGGTATGCGAAATCTTGATAAGCTTATTAAAGGTGATCATATCCTTGGAATAAAAGATGTCATATTTGACAAGAATAGACTTTGTAGTGCTTGTCAAGCAGGGAAACAAGTTGGAGGAAGTCACCGCGCGAAGAACATCATGACCACAAGAAGACCACTCGAGCTACTTCACATGGATCTCTTTGGTCCAAATGCCTACAAGAGTCTCGGTGGTAACTCATTTGGTATAGTCATAGTTGATGATTTTTCAAGATTTATGTGGGTGTTCTTTCTTGATGACAAATCGCAGGTCCAAAAGATCTTCAAAAACTTCGCTAGGAAGGCCCAAAATCAGTTTGATGTGAAGATCAAGAAGGTTCGTAGCGACAACGGAACGGAGTTCAAGAACGCAAATGTGGACACCTTTCTTGACGAACAAGGGATTTCACACGAGTTCTCGGCTACGTACACACCTCAACAAAATGGAGTTGTTGAAAGGAAGAACTGGACTCTTATCGAGATGGCAAGAACGATGCTTGATGAGTACAAAACGCCAAAGCACTTTTGGGAGGAAGCGGTTGAGACAGCTTGTCATGCAACAAATCGCTTGTATCTTAACAAGCTACTCGGCAAGACGGCATACGAGCTCCTCACCGGTGACAAACCCCAAGTTGGATACTTTCGAGTATTCGGCTCAAAGTGCTACATTCTTGATAAGCATCGTCGTTCTAAATTTTCTCCTAAATCTCATGAAGGTTTCCTACTTGGTTATGGCTCAAACTCTCACACTTACCGTGTCTACAACAATTTCACCCGAAAGGTTGAAGAGACGGTAGATGTGAAGTTTGATGAATCTAACGGCTCGCAAGTAGAGCAATTGCCAATTGATGTAGGAGTCAAAGACCCTTCGGAAGCAATTCAAGACTTGTCCATTGGCAAGATTCGTCCAACGGAAGTGAAGGAGAGTACCTCGTCCGTCCAAGTGGAAGCTTCTACCTCACGACAAGGTGAACCAAGAGTTGATATGGAAGCATCCACAAGTGGGACACGCCAAGATGAAGGAAACGAGGAAGCGCACCAAGATGAACATCAACAACCTCCTTCTCCACCATGACAAGAGAACGACAACGTCAACAATGAAGAAGGCCAAGAAGAAGCACAAGATGAAGAGGATGTTCCACCCCGACCCAAGCAAAAGCTTTCACGAGTTCGAGCAAGAATTGCTAAGGATCATCCCGTCGAGCAAATCTACAATGCTATCCAAACCGGGAGAATCACTCGCTCTAAAACTCGTTTAGCTAACTTTTGTGAGCATTACTCATTCATCTCTAGCATTGAACCTATGAAGGTTGAAGAAGCATTGGAGGATCCAGACTGGATAAACGCTATGCATGAAGAGCTACACAACTTTGAGAGAAATCAAGTGTGGACATTGGTCGAGAAGCCCGAGAACAACCACAATATCATTGGTACCAAATGGGTGTTTCACAACAAGCAAGATGAAGATGGACAAGTGGTTCGCAACAAAGCACGTCTCGTCGCCCAAGGCTACACACAAGTTGAAGGTATGGACTATGGTGAGACATATGCTCCCGTTGCTAGACTTGAGTCCATTCGCATCTTACTTTCTTATGCTAATCACCATGATATCACCTTGTACCAAATGGACATTAAAAGTGCTTTTCTAAATGGCAAAATTGAGGAGGAAGTTTATGTTAAGCAACCTCCCGGCTTCGTCAATCCTAAGAAACCTAATCATGTTTACAAACTTCACAAAGCCCTTTATGGTCTTAAACAAGCTCCTAGAGCATGGTATAAATGCTTGACCAAGTTCCTTATTGAAAAAGGCTTTGAAATTGGTAAAATTGATTCTACTCTTTTTACTAAAAGGGTTAATGGAGAACTATTTGTGTGCCAAATTTATGTTGATGATATAATATTTGGTTCAACTAACCCTCATTTTAGTGAGAAGTTTGGAAAGCTAATGTCGGAGAAGTTTGAGATATCTATGATGATGAACTCAAATTCTTTCTCAGTTTGCAAATCAAGCAAACTAAGGAAGGTACCTTTGCCTCTCAAACGAAGTACACCAAGGACTTATTCAAGAAGTTCAATATGCAAGAATGCAAAGGTATGACTACACCCATGCCTACTAGTGGACATCTTGATTTGACCAAAGATGGTGAACCGGTTGATCAAAAGGTTTATCGCTCTATGATTGGTTCATTGTTATATCTATGTGCCTCTTGTCCAGATATTATGCTAAGTGTGTGCATGTGTGCACGATATCAAGCTGCTCCTAAAGAGTGTCATCTTAAGGCTGTGAAAAGGATAGTGAGATACCTAATCCATACACCAAATTTTGGCATTTGGTATCCTAAGAGGTCCTCTTTTGATCTTGTTGTCTACTCCAATTCGGACTATGCCGGACACAAGGTTGATAGAAAATCCACTTCGGGTACTTGTCAATTCGTTGTAGATCTCTTGTGTCTTGGTGTTCCAAGAAACAAAACTTGGTATCCTTATCCTCCGCCGAAGCGGAAAACATTGTCGCTGGTTCATGTTGTGCTCTATTACTTTGGATGACCCAATCTCTTAAAGATTATGGGATATATGTGAAACATGTTCCATTGCTATGTGACAATGAAAGTGCTATTAAGATTGCTCACAATCCCGTGCAACATTCTCGAACTAAGCATATTGAAGTTCGTCATCATTTCATTCGAGATCATGTTGCAAAAGGGGACATTAACCTTAAACATGTTCGCACCGATAAGCAATTGGCGGATATATTCACTAAACCACTTGATGAGAAAGTGTTTTGCAGGCTGAGAGGTGAATTGAACATCATTGATGCTTCAAACTTGGAGTTGGAACTCCATTTGATACATGCGGGGCATGAGCCTATGACTAATCCTCGATATTTCTCTTATGATGCTATTCATATGTCTTGGATATATTTGTACCTTGCATGTTATCTAACCCGTGTAGGTACTTGGTTGAATCTAAATCTATGAGATTGCAACTCACTCACATCTTGAGCAATCTCTACATCACCAAGTCTCTACACAATGGTGGTTGAAGACAAGGAAGCACGAAACCATTCAAACATATCCTTTGGCAAATTCTATGTTGAGTCTCATGATTGTCATTTTGGATACACAAGTGCTCTTCCTTGCAAAGCTAACCCATGTAGGTAGCTGAACTCAAACTCCAAGTGGTGCTCCCAACCCTTGATGAACTACATCAACCTTGAGCAACCCGCACAAGTTCAACTACATGAGCAAGATCAACACCACCACCCAAGGTATGTTATTCCATATTAGAGAAGCTTTACTCCAAGTCATGAGTCAAAGCAACTCTACAAGATGTGAATACATCAAAAGGCTTAAACGAAAAATGGTAACCCCATTTTGAGCTTAAACAATGAGTATGACCTATGATCAAGTGCTCTCACTTGACTCCTAAGTCAATATACTCTAACATAGGTGACTTTGTCGCCGACCATCTCTAGATGAAGTTCTCGTGTGTCTCTCCGTGCTTTTGTCTCTTGCATATTTGTTTCCCCTCATCTAGAACTTTCAGTTTCTTTTCTTTCCTTTTTGTTCTGCATTTTCTGCATCCAATTCATTGCAAATCTTTCAGTAAATTCCTTGCATATCCTTGTGAGATCTTTACTTGTCTAGTGAGTTGAGGTGACAAGTGGTTTCACTCTAATGAACTCGGTCACACCGGTTTGTTCTCTTCGGCCCAACCGAAATCTTTCGGTGCAATCGAAGCACACAACTCAGAGTCACCGATTCCACCACAGGAAAACCAACTTGCCACTTATTCCTGATTTCTGTTTGCTCCAGCTCCACTCAATGATTCTTGTCCTCTACCAGCATCATATTAGACATGTTGCTTTGCTCTGTGACTCGAGGACCAACCCATTTGTATCACATGTCCAGAAGATCCCTTCTTGGAAATTGATGTCAAAGGGGGAGAGAGAGATCACATCAAAGCTTAATCCTTCCTTAGGGGGAGAAAGAGAGAATACTCAGGGGGAGAGAGTTTCTCAACTAGGAGAAAGTAATATCATCAAAGACCCCAGATGCTCGGTGTTCAAGAGGAGAGATGTCACATATCTTTAAGAGGGGAAAGACATGTTTGGTTGCTTGCTTTAGCTCAAGCTCTGTTGTTTCCTTTTTTGTTGCTCTGATTTTCTGTTCCCTATCTTCTCCCAATATCCCATGCAGATTCAGGGGGAGAAAGACATCTAAGGGAAGGAAATCTCTGATTTTATTGCATATCTTTACCTTTGGGGACATGTCTATATCCAATGTGGTACTTAGTACTCACTCTACATGTCATCCCAGTCTTGGTTCTCTTGTGGTTTCTCTTGCTTGCTTTGGTCAGTAGGTGTATCTGTGTTATTTAACCTTGTTTGCGCAGGTTCATCCCATCCTAAGCCAACTCAAGACCACAAGGTAAGTATATGCATCACAGTCATGTGAATGAGAAGTTCTTGCTGATGTACATACTGTTTGCAAGAAGGACTCATGAGCATGAAGGTACATTTCTCACATTCACATCATTTGCTCTAATGCATATAGCCAAGATACATGTAACACATTGCTTACTCTGTCATGTTTACGCATTCACATGCTCCTATATTCAATATTCACATGATTTCATACATGTAGGGGGAGCCTATGCATGTTACATGTCTTTCCAAAGCTTTACTTGCTATTCTCTATATCTTTATCTAAAGCTTTGATGTATGTTGTCATCAATTGCCAAAAAGGGGGAGATTGAAAGCACAAGTGCTCCCTGTGTGGTTTTGGTAATTAATGTCAACATATCTCTTTTTGGACTAACACTTTTACCTAGTATGTTTCAGATAAGTTCAACAATGGAGTGGCATGGACTAGAGGATGTGGAACCCCTTCAAGATGCTAAGGACAATGGATTGGCTCAAGCTTCAAGATCAAGACTCTACATTTTCTATTTTAGTGATCCAAGATCACATTGAGTCTATAGGAAAAGCCAATACTATCAAGAGGGGATGAGGTGTTGCTTAATGGCTTGCTTGCTCAAAGTGCTTAGTGATATGCTCCAAAACCCTCAACTACCTTTCCACATACACATATGACCTAAACCAAAAGTCAAACTCGGCCCCACCGATTCTATCTATCCGGTGCCACTGAGTTTCAGATGTCATAGCCACTGCCACAAACCCTAGCAAATCGGTTTCACCGATAGGGATCTCGGTCTCACCGAGATGGGATTGTAATCTCTCTGTGTATGTCCATTACCAAAATCGGTCTCACCGAGTTTGAGCAATCGGTACTACCGAGATTACAATGCAAACCCTCTGGTTAGCTTATTACCAAAATCAGTACCACCGAGTTTGTGTAATCGGTCTCACCGAGTTTGCCTGACCAACTCTCTGGTTAGCTTATTACCAAAATCGGTCCCACCGAGTTTGTGTAATCGGTCGCACCGAGATTACGTTATGCCCTAACCCTAACCATATCGGTCCTACCGAGTTGCATCTCAGTCCCACCGAAAATCCTAACGGTCACTAGGTTTGCTGAATCGGTCTGACCGAGTTTAACCATTCGGTCCCACCGAGTTTGGCAAATTGTGTGTAACGGTTAGATTTTGTGTGGAGGCTATATATACCCCTCCACCCACTCTTCATTCGTGGAGAGAGCCATCAGAACGTACCTACACTTCCAATACACATTTTCTGAGAGAGAACCACCTACACTTGTGTTGAGGTCAAGATATTCCATTCCAACCATATGAATCTTGATCTCTAGCCTTTCCCAAGTTGCTTTCCACTCAAATCTTCTTTCCACCAAATCCAAATCCTGTGAGAGAGAGTTGAGTGTTGGGGAGACTATCATTTGAAGCACAAGAGCAAGGGGTTCATCATCAACACACCATTTGTTACTTCTTGGAGAGTGGTGTCTCCTAGATTGGCTAGGTGTCACTTGGGAGCCTCCAACAAGATTGTGGAGTTGAACCAAGGAGTTTGTAAGGGCAAGGAGATCGCCTACTTCGTGAAAATCTATCGCTAGTGAGGCAAGTCCTTTGTGGGCGACGACCGTGATGGAATAGACAAGGTTGCTTCTTCGTGGACCCTTTGTGGGTGGAGCCCTCCGTGGACTCGCGCAACCGTTACCCTTCGTGGGTTGAAGTCTCCATCAACGTGGATGTACGATAGCACCACCTATCGGAACCACGACAAAAACATCCGTGTCTCCAATTGCGTTTGAATACTCCAAACCCTTCTCTTTACATTCTTGCAAGTTGCATGCTTTACTTTCCGCTGCTCATATACTCATTGCATGCTTGCTTGATATGTATTGTGTTTGTTAAACTTGTGCTTAAACTCCACTTAAACTTAAGAATATTAAAAACTGCAACTTTTGGCACTTAGTGTCTAATCACCCCCTCTAGACACCTCTTCTCGATCCTTTCAATTGGTATCAGAGCTTTGGTCTCCATTGCCTTGGTTTAAACACCATTGGAGGAAGATCGATGTGTCTACTTTGGGGAGTCTTAGACATAGAGTGCCTATTCTTGATGGAGAGTATTTTCATGAGTGGAAAAATGAAATGCTTGAGATTTTCAATGAATATCATTTGAACAAGTACATTACTAGCCCTTGTGCACCTCATGTTGATCCTTTGCACCCTACCCTAGATGAAGATATTGACATGATTCACAATCTTAGAACTGTTGATCTCATCATTAGAGGCTTGCCTAGAAACTTGATTAGATGTTTGCCTACTCTCAAGTGTGCCTAAACCATATGGAGATTTCTTGAGGAATGATTTCCAGATTATTCCTTGAAAAATTTAGACGAAATTCTCCATAAGTCTATTGCCTTGAGTAAGATGAACTCTAGTGATCCTAGCTTTGGTGATTGTCTATTTGATCTTACCAATCTCATGCGTGCTAAAGGAAATGTTGGAATCATTAGCGATATCATATCCGAAGCTATTAGAATTCATAAAGGTAACCATTGTGATGATCATTTATCTAATGAATTACCCTCTCTGGGAATTGATCAATCACAAGACGATGTTGAACATGGATACTATGATGAAGATGATGATAGTGACTATGATCTTGATGATGAAATGAGGCATTTTGGTCTTATGGCAAATCTTCGCGGCTACATGGCTGGAGGAAAGGAATGGGTCCTTGATAGTGGATGTATTGATCATATGACCGGAGATAAAGATATGTTCCGTGAGCTTGGTGAAAACGACGGCCCTCGAAAATATGTCACTTTTGGTGATAATTCAAAGGGTAAGGTGGTTGGCCTTGGTAAGGTGGCCATCTCACATGATAGCTCTATACAAAATGTCATGCTCGTTGAATCCCGTGGATACAATTTACTTTCAGTTTCTAGACTTGCGGATTTCGGTTTCAATGTCTTATTCACTGAAGTAGATTGCCAAGTGTTTCGTAGAGACAATCATAAAATGGTCTTTACCGGTATACGTAGAGGAGATCTTTACATTGTTGATTTCACTAAAAAGGCTCAACCTAGAACTTGCTTAATTACCAAATCTTCTAAAGGCTGGTTGTGGCATAGAAGACTAGGTCATGTTGGTATGCGAAATCTTGATAAGCTTATTAAAGGTGATCATATCCTTGGAATAAAAGATGTCATATTTGACAAGAATAGACTTTGTAGTGCTTGTCAAGCAGGGAAACAAGTTGGAGGAAGTCACCGCGCGAAGAACATCATGACCACAAGAAGACCACTCGAGCTACTTCACATGGATCTCTTTGGTCCAAATGCCTACAAGAGTCTCGGTGGTAACTCATTTGGTATAGTCATAGTTGATGATTTTTCAAGATTTATGTGGGTGTTCTTTCTTGATGACAAATCGCAGGTCCAAAAGATCTTCAAAAACTTCGCTAGGAAGGCCCAAAATCAGTTTGATGTGAAGATCAAGAAGGTTCGTAGCGACAACGGAACGGAGTTCAAGAACGCAAATGTGGACACCTTTCTTGACGAACAAGGGATTTCACACGAG
The DNA here is from genome assembly GCF_056163025.1 of Triticum urartu. Lineage (NCBI taxonomy): Eukaryota > Viridiplantae > Streptophyta > Magnoliopsida > Poales > Poaceae > Triticum > Triticum urartu. The sequence continues at coordinate 452,648,875 of NC_141876.1, read as the reverse complement.
TTCTCGGCTACGTACACACCTCAACAAAATGGAGTTGTTGAAAGGAAGAACTGGACTCTTATCGAGATGGCAAGAACGATGCTTGATGAGTACAAAACGCCAAAGCACTTTTGGGAGGAAGCGGTTGAGACAGCTTGTCATGCAACAAATCGCTTGTATCTTAACAAGCTACTCGGCAAGACGGCATACGAGCTCCTCACCGGTGACAAACCCCAAGTTGGATACTTTCGAGTATTCGGCTCAAAGTGCTACATTCTTGATAAGCATCGTCGTTCTAAATTTTCTCCTAAATCTCATGAAGGTTTCCTACTTGGTTATGGCTCAAACTCTCACACTTACCGTGTCTACAACAATTTCACCCGAAAGGTTGAAGAGACGGTAGATGTGAAGTTTGATGAATCTAACGGCTCGCAAGTAGAGCAATTGCCAATTGATGTAGGAGTCAAAGACCCTTCGGAAGCAATTCAAGACTTGTCCATTGGCAAGATTCGTCCAACGGAAGTGAAGGAGAGTACCTCGTCCGTCCAAGTGGAAGCTTCTACCTCACGACAAGGTGAACCAAGAGTTGATATGGAAGCATCCACAAGTGGGACACGCCAAGATGAAGGAAACGAGGAAGCGCACCAAGATTAACATCAACAACCTCCTTCTCCACCATGACAAGAGAACGACAACGTCAACAATGAAGAAGGCCAAGAAGAAGCACAAGATGAAGAGGATGTTCCACCCTGACCCAAGCAAAAGCTTTCACGAGTTCGAGCAAGAATTGCTAAGGATCATCCCGTCGAGCAAATCTACAATGCTATCCAAACCGGGAGAATCACTCGCTCTAAAACTCGTTTAGCTAACTTTTGTGAACATTACTCATTCATCTCTAGCATTGAACCTATGAAGGTTGAAGAAGCATTGGAGGATCCAGACTGGATAAACGCTATGCATGAAGAGCTACACAACTTTGAGAGAAATCAAGTGTGGACATTGGTCGAGAAGCCCGAGAACAACCACAATATCATTGGTACCAAATGGGTGTTTCACAACAAGCAAGATGAAGATGGACAAGTGGTTCGCAACAAAGCACGTCTCGTCGCCCAAGGCTACACACAAGTTGAAGGTATGGACTATGGTGAGACATATGCTCCCGTTGCTAGACTTGAGTCCATTCGCATCTTACTTTCTTATGCTAATCACCATGATATCACCTTGTACCAAATGGACATTAAAAGTGCTTTTCTAAATGGCAAAATTGAGGAGGAAGTTTATGTTAAGCAACCTCCCGACTTCGTCAATCCTAAGAAACCTAATCATGTTTACAAACTTCACAAAGCCCTTTATGGTCTTAAACAAGCTCCTAGAGCATGGTATAAATGCTTGACCAAGTTCCTTATTGAAAAAGGCTTTGAAATTGGTAAAATTGATTCTACTCTTTTTACTAAAAGGGTTAATGGAGAACTATTTGTGTGCCAAATTTATGTTGATGATATAATATTTGGTTCAACTAACCCTCATTTTAGTGAGAAGTTTGGAAAGCTAATGTCGGAGAAGTTTGAGATATCTATGATGATGAACTCAAATTCTTTCTCAGTTTGCAAATCAAGCAAACTAAGGAAGGTACCTTTGCCTCTCAAACGAAGTACACCAAGGACTTATTCAAGAAGTTCAATATGCAAGAATGCAAAGGTATGACTACACCCATGCCTACTAGTGGACATCTTGATTTGACCAAAGATGGTGAACCGGTTGATCAAAAGGTTTATCGCTCTATGATTGGTTCATTGTTATATCTATGTGCCTCTTGTCCAGATATTATGCTAAGTGTGTGCATGTGTGCACGATATCAAGCTGCTCCTAAAGAGTGTCATCTTAAGGCTGTGAAAAGGATAGTGAGATACCTAATCCATACACCAAATTTTGGCATTTGGTATCCTAAGAGGTCCTCTTTTGATCTTGTTGTCTACTCCAATTCGGACTATGCCGGACACAAGGTTGATAGAAAATCCACTTCGGGTACTTGTCAATTCGTTGTAGATCTCTTGTGTCTTGGTGTTCCAAGAAACAAAACTTGGTATCCTTATCCTCCGCCGAAGCGGAATACATTGTCGCTGGTTCATGTTGTGCTCTATTACTTTGGATGACCCAATCTCTTAAAGATTATGGGATATATGTGAAACATGTTCCATTGCTATGTGACAATGAAAGTGCTATTAAGATTGCTCACAATCCCGTGCAACATTCTCGAACTAAGCATATTGAAGTTCGTCATCATTTCATTCGAGATCATGTTGCAAAAGGGGACATTAACCTTAAACATGTTCGCACCGATAAGCAATTGGCGGATATATTCACTAAACCACTTGATGAGAAAGTGTTTTGCAGGCTGAGAGGTGAATTGAACATCATTGATGCTTCAAACTTGGAGTTGGAACTCCATTTGATACATGCGGGGCATGAGCCTATGACTAATCCTCGATATTTCTCTTATGATGCTATTCATATGTCTTGGATATATTTGTACCTTGCATGTTATCTAACCCGTGTAGGTACTTGGTTGAATCTAAATCTATGAGATTGCAACTCACTCACATCTTGAGAAATCTCTACATCACCAAGTCTCTACACAATGGTGGTTGAAGACAAGGAAGCACGAAACCATTCAAACATATCCTTTGGCAAATTCTATGTTGAGTCTCATGATTGTCATTTTGGATACACAAGTGCTCTTCCTTGCAAAGCTAACCCATGTAGGTAGCTGAACTCAAACTCCAAGTGGTGCTCCCAACCCTTGATGAACTACATCAACCTTGAGCAACCCGCACAAGTTCAACTACATGAGCAAGATCAACACCACCACCCAAGGTATGTTATTCCATATTAGAGAAGCTTTACTCCAAGTCATGAGTCAAAGCAACTCTACAAGATGTGAATACATCAAAAGGCTTAAACGAAAAATGGTAACCCCATTTTGAGCTTAAACAATGAGTATGACCTATGATCAAGTGCTCTCACTTGACTCCTAAGTCAATATACTCTAACATAGGTGACTTTGTCGCCGACCATCTCTAGATGAAGTTCTCGTGTGTCTCTCCGTGCTTTTGTCTCTTGCATATTTGTTTCCCCTCATCTAGAACTTTCAGTTTCTTTTCTTTCCTTTTTGTTCTGCATTTTCTGCATCCAATTCATTGCAAATCTTTCAGTAAATTCCTTGCATATCCTTGTGAGATCTTACTTGTCTAGTGAGTTGAGGTGACAAGTGGTTTCACTCTAATGAACTCGGTCACACCGGTTTGTTCTCTTCGGCCCAACCGAAATCTTTCGGTGCAATCGAAGCACACAACTCGGAGTCACCGATTCCACCACAGGAAAACCAACTTGCCACTTATTCCTGATTTCTGTTTGCTCCAGCTCCACTCAATGATTCTTGTCCTCTACCAGCATCATATTAGACATGTTGCTTTTCTCTGTGACTCGAGGACCAACCCATTTGTATCACATGTCCAGAAGATCCCTTCTTGGAAATTGATGTCAAAGGGGGAGAGAGAGATCACATCAAAGCTTAATCCTTCCTTAGGGGGAGAAAGAGAGAATACTCAGGGGGAGAGAGTTTCTCAACTAGGAGAAAGTAATATCATCAAAGACCCCAGATGCTCGGTGTTCAAGAGGAGAGATGTCACATATCTTTAAGAGGGGAAAGACATGTTTGGTTGCTTGCTTTAGCTCAAGCTCTGTTGTTTCCTTTTTTGTTGCTCTGATTTTCTGTTCCCTATCTTCTCCCAATATCCCATGCAGATTCAGGGGGAGCAAGACATCTAAGGGAAGGAAATCTCTGATTTTATTGCATATCTTTACCTTTGGGGACATGTCTATATCCAATGTGGTACTTAGTACTCACTCTACATGTCATCCCAGTCTTGGTTCTCTTGTGGTTTCTCTTGCTTGCTTTGGTCAGTAGGTGTATCTGTGTTATTTAACCTTGTTTGCGCAGGTTCATCCCATCCTAAGCCAACTCAAGACCACAAGGTAAGTATATGCATCACAGTCATGTGAATGAGAAGTTCTTGCTGATGTACATACTGTTTGCAAGAAGGACTCATGAGCATGAAGGTACATTTCTCACATTCACATCATTTGCTCTAATGCATATAGCCAAGATACATGTAACACATTGCTTACTCTGTCATGTTTACGCATTCACATGCTCCTATATTCAATATTCACATGATTTCATACATGTAGGGGGAGCCTATGCATGTTACATGTCTTTCCAAAGCTTTACTTGCTATTCTCTATATCTTTATCTAAAGCTTTGATGTATGTTGTCATCAATTGCCAAAAAGGGGGAGATTGAAAGCACAAGTGCTCCCTGTGTGGTTTTGGTAATTAATGTCAACATATCTCTTTTTGGACTAACACTTTTACCTAGTATGTTTCAGATAAGTTCAACAATGGAGTGGCATGGACTAGAGGATGTGGAACCCCTTCAAGATGCTAAGGACAATGGATTGGCTCAAGCTTCAAGATCAAGACTCTACATTTTCTATTTTAGTGATCCAAGATCACATTGAGTCTATAGGAAAAGCCAATACTATCAAGAGGGGATGAGGTGTTGCTTAATGGCTTGCTTGCTCAAAGTGCTTAGTGATATGCTCCAAAACCCTCAACTACCTTCCCACATACACATATGACCTAAACCAAAAGTCAAACTCGGCCCCACCGATTCTATCTATCCGGTGCCACTGAGTTTCAGATGTCATAGCCACTGCCACAAACCCTAGCAAATCGGTTTCACCGATAGGGATCTCGGTCTCACCGAGATGGGATTGTAATCTCTCTGTGTATGTCCATTACCAAAATCGGTCTCACCGAGTTTGAGCAATCGGTACTACCGAGATTACAATGCAAACCCTCTGGTTAGCTTATTACCAAAATCGGTCCCACCGAGTTTGTGTAATCGGTCTCACCGAGTTTGCCTGACCAACTCTCTGGTTAGCTTATTACCAAAATCGGTCCCACCGAGTTTGTGTAATCGGTCGCACCGAGATTACGTTATGCCCTAACCCTAACCATATCGGTCCTACCGAGTTGCATCTCAGTCCCACCGAAAATCCTAACGGTCACTAGGTTTGCTGAATCGGTCCGACCGAGTTTAACCATTCGGTGCCACCGAGTTTGGCAAATTGTGTGTAACGGTTAGATTTTGTGTGGAGGCTATATATACCCCTCCACCCACTCTTCATTCGTGGAGAGAGCCATCAGAACATACCTACACTTCCAATACACATTTTCTGAGAGTGAACCACCTACACTTGTGTTGAGGTCAAGATATTCCATTCCAACCATATGAATCTTGATCTCTAGCCTTTCCCAAGTTGCTTTCCACTCAAATCTTCTTTCCACCAAATCCAAATCCTGTGAGAGAGAGTTGAGTGTTGGGGAGACTATCATTTGAAGCACAAGAGCAAGGGGTTCATCATCAACACACCATTTGTTACTTCTTGGAGAGTGGTGTCTCCTAGATTGGCTAGGTGTCACTTGGGAGCCTCCAACAAGATTGTGGAGTTGAACCAAGGAGTTTGTAAGGGCAAGGAGATCGCCTACTTCGTGAAGATCTACCGCTAGTGAGGCAAGTCCTTCGTGGGCGACGGTCGTGATGGAATAGACAAGGTTGCTTCTTCGTGGACCCTTCGTGGGTGGAGCCCTCCGTGGACTCGCGCAACCGTTACCCTTCGTGGGTTGAAGTCTCCATCAACGTGGATGTACGATAGCACCACCTATCGGAACCACGACAAAAACATCTATGTCTCCAATTGCGTTTGAATACTCCAAACCCTTCTCTTTACATTCTTGCATGTTGCATGCTTCACTTTCCGCTCCTCATATACTCATTGCATGCTTGCTTGATATGTATTGTGTTTGTTAAACTTGTGCTTAAACTCCACTTAAACTTAAGAATATTAAAAACTGCAACTTTTGGCACTTAGTGTCTAATCACCCCCCCTCTAGACACCTCTTCTCGATCCTTTCAAGCGTGCCTCATTTTGGTCCTCTGGAAGTTCCTGCCTAGTTAGGTAGGCTAGGAATGGTGCTGTCCACGGGGCTATGATGGCCATTATTACATGGGCTGAAGGTGTTATTTTGGTGGCGGAGCCTCCGATTGTGTCAGTGTGTTCGGTATCGGGCATTTTGGCCGGGTCCGGACTATTGTTACCGGTGTCCCCTTCCCATACTACGGATGGCTTGAAAAGCCTTTCCAGAAAGATGTTGGGGGGACCGCATCACGTTTTCGCCGATGCGGGCGAGGATATCCGCCGCCTGATTGTTTTCCCGAGTCACATGGTGAAATTCGAGCCCCTCGAATCGAGCTGACATTTTTAGGACGGTGTTTCGGTAGGCCGCCATTTTCGGATCCTTGGCATCAAAGTCTCCATTTATTTGGGATATTGCAAGGTTTGAATCCCCACGCACCTCCAGGCGTTGAATGCCCATGGAGACTGCCATCCGAAGACCATGCAACAGAGCTTCGTATTCGGTTGCATTGTTGGAGTCTGTGTACAATATTTGCAGTACGTACTGAATGGTATCTCTGGTTGGGGACGTCAGGACGATGCCAGCCCCTAGACCAGCCAGCATTTTAGAACCGTCGAAGTGCATGATCTAATTGGAGTATGCGCCATACTCTTTAGGGTGTTCGGCCTCCGTCCATTCGGCGACAAAGTCGGCCAATACTTGCGACTTAATAGCTCGTCGAGGTTTGTATGTTATGTTGAACGGGAGGAGCTCAATGGCCCATTTAGCAATCCGGCCCGCAGCGTCACGGTTGTTTATAATATCATTAAGTGGCACTTCGGAGGCTACTGTAATCGAACACACTCTTGAAAGTAGTGTCGCAGCTTTCGGGATGCCATGAATACCGCATAGGCTATCGTTTGATAATGTGGGTACCATGATTTGCATGGAGTGAGGACAGTGGATACATAGTATACCGGCTTTTGAAGAGGGAATTTATGTCCGTCAGCTTCTCGTTCGACGACGAGCACTGCGCTTACAACTTGATGAGTTGCCGCAATGTACAACAGCATTGGTTCACCGATGTTTGGCGCGGCCATGATTGGGTTGGTTGCCAAAATGGCCTTTATTTCTTCCAATCCGGCTGTGGCAGCGTCCATCGACTCAAAGTGTTCGGTGCACCAAAGGAGGCGATAAAGGGTTAAAGCCTTTTCTCCTAAGCGGGAGATAAAGCGGCTTAAAGCCGCCACGCATCCTGTTAACTTCTGGATTTGTTTGAGGTCTGTTGGGGTAGCCAACTGTGACAAAGCTCGGATTTTGGCTGGATTAGCTTCAATACCTCTACTGGAGACAATGAAACCCAGGAGCTTTCCGGCTGGTATGCTGAAAACGCATTTTTCCGGATTGAGCTTGATGTCGTATGTTCGGAGGTTGTCGAACATGAGCCTCAAGTCGTCTATCAAAGAGTTGACGTGTTTGGTTTTGACGACCACATCGTCTACGTATGCCTCTACTGTTTTGCTGATTTGTTTCTCCAGACATGTCTGAATCATGCGCTGATATGTTGCGCCGACGTTTTTGAGCCCAAAAGGCATTGTGTTGAAACAGAAGGGACCGTATAGTGTGATGAATGCCGTTGCGGCTTGGTCAGACTCCGCCATCTTGATTTGGTGGTAACCGGAGTATGCGTCGAGGAAACACAATGACTCGTGTCCTGCGGTAGCATCGATAATTTGATCGATGCGGGGGAGGGGGAATGGGTCCTTTGGGCAAGCTTTATTAAGGTCCTTGAAATCGACACAAAGGCGCCAGGATTTATCCTTCTTTGGTACCATCACCAGGTTTGCTAGCCAGTCCGGGTGTTTTATTTCTCTGATGAATCCGGCCTCCAATAACTTGGCTAGTTCCTCTCCCATGGCCTGTCTCTTAGGTTCGGAGAAATGCCGAAGAGCTTGCTTGACCGGCTTGAATCCCTTTAGGATATTGAGGCTATGCTCGGCCAGCCTGCGTGGGATTCCTGGCATGTCTGAGGGGTGCCAGGCGAATATGTCCCAATTCTCGTGTAGGAACTCTCGTAGTGCGGCGTCCACGGCGGGGTTTAACTATGCCCCGATGGAGGCTGTTTTTGTAGGGTCTGTTGGGTGGACTTGGAATTTGACTATTTCATCCGCTGGTTTAAAAGAGGTGGACTTGGGTCTCTTATCGAGTTGTTTAAAACAGCTGGTTTAAAAGAGGTGGAATTTGACTATTTCACTATGTAGCGTAGCGTGGCTAATTCCTCGGCCGAGAGGGCTTCGGATAATGCCTCGAGGGCCAGTGCGGCTGTTTTGTTTTCGGCGCGGAGTGCTGTGTCCGGATCACTGGCGAGGGTGATGATTCCGTTGGGCCCGGGCATTTTAAGCTTCATGTACCCATAATGGGGTACGACTTGGAAGACCGTGAATGCCTCAAGTCCTAAAAGGGCGTGGTATCCACTGCTGAACGGGGCCACTTGAAATGTAATTTCTTCGGACCTATAATTCTCTGGCGTACCAAATACCACATCTAGTGTGATTTTCCCAGCGCATCATGCCTCCCGACTAGGTATGATTCCCCTGAAGGTTGTGCTACTTTGCTCAATGCGGTTCCAGTCTATTTCCGTTTTTGAAGAGTTTCCTCATAGATGAGGTTTAATCCGCTGCCGCCGTCCATGAGTACTTTGGTGAGTCGAAAGCCGTCCACAATTGGACTGAGGACCAGTGCGGCTGGTGCTCGGGCTGTTCGGAATTTAGGTTCATCACTGGCATTGGAGGTAATAGCCGTGTCACTCCATGGATTTATTGCTGCTACGTGGCAGATTTCGGCCATGCTGCGGAGTGTTCGCTTGCACCTATTATTTGATGCAAAGGTCTCGAAGACTGTTAACACCGTATTGTTATCCACAGGATGGTGCTCTGTGGCGTTTGGGATAAGAAGATCCTCACCACTTTTGGCCACCTGCCGGAGTATCCAACATGCTCTAAGGCTGTGTGTTGGTACTATATCCGCTGTACTATGAATTTTGCAGGGTCCGTTAAGCCATCCCTCCAGTACAGTTTCATGCCCTGTAGAGGGTTTTTGTTTCTTTGCAACTAGCTCGGGTGTCTTACGATAGTGCACCCTTTTACTTCGGACTGGGTGTGTATTCGGAGCGGGATTATCCCAAAATTTTGTTTCGGTTTTCCAGGCGTTTTCCATCGCACAATTCTTTCGTACTATGGATGCCAAGTCAGTGAAGCGTGATATGTCACGGCGACTTAAGGCGTTAAGGATTCCCTTGTTCGTGCAATTATTGCAGAAAAGTGATACTGCATCTTCCTCGCGACAGTCCTTAACCTTGTTCATCACAAGGATGAATCTGGCCCAATAATGATGTACTGTTTCATGGGGCTCTTGCCTGATGTGGGAAAGATTGTTTATGTCTGGGTGGGTGGGTGGATTTGAGTCCAAACCCCTACCCGATCTGAGACCCAGGGGCCGAGGAGTTTCCAATCTTGGAAGTTCGGGTTCCGGAGTGTTACCCGATAAGTCTGTCCCACTGCCTGATTCTTGGTTCAGGGCTTGGGTGATGTCCTCCCGTAAGCGGGTATCCGGATCGGAGAGCTCAGGAATCCGGACATAGTTAGTCCTCAAAATAGAGGAAGAGTTGCCGCATTGTTCCTCTAACGTGATGGGTGACCGATGGATAGTTAATCTCCCTATGATCGGGTTTAAGCCCAATCCGATCATAGTCCGTAGCGACTCCCAAGGCAGCAATGCGATCCAAGAGTTCGTTTAGGGAAGAGAGCTCCACTGGATCCATCTGCTCGGCGACTTCCGAGCCGACGTGGAGGCTGTTTTTGATGACCCAAGAAGTCATCGTCGGTGCAGCGACCGAACAGGCAGTCACGACGAAACTGCCTAGCCGGAGAGTTTGGCCGACAGCCAGAGCTCCCCCGGCGGTAATGTTGCTTTTAACAACGAGACGAGGCATCCTTCCTTACAGCAACGTCATAGAGGAACTCTCAATGAAAGCACCAATGTCAGTGTCAAAACCGGTGGATCTCGGGTAGGGGGTCCCGAACTGTGCGTCTAAGGCGGATGGTAACAGGAAGCAGGGGACACGATGTTTTACCAAGGTTCGGGCCCTCTTGATGGAGGTAAAACCCTACGTCCTGCTTGATTTATTCTTGATGATACGAGTATTACAAGAGTTGATCTACCACGAAATCGGAGAGGCTAAACCCTAGAAGCTAGCCTATGGTATGATTGTATGTTGTCCTATGGACTAAAACCCTCGGTTTATATAGACACCGGAGGGGGCTAGGGTTACACAAGGTCAGTTACAAAGGAGGAGATATACATATCCATATTGCCTAGCTTGCCTTCCACGCCAAGTAGAGTCCCATCCGGACACGAGACGAAGTCTTCAATCTTGTATCTTCATAGTCCAATAGTCCGGCCAAAGGATATAATCTGGCTGTCCGGATACCCCCTAATCCAGGACTCCCTTAGTCCTCCTCGTGGCCGTTTGGGACTTGCCTAAAATCTAGGAGTCCTAGTCCTGGATTAGGGGGTCTCCGGACAGCTAGACTATATCCTTTGGCCAGACTGTTAGACTATGAAGATACAAGATCGAAGACTTCGTCTCGTGTCCGGATGGGACTCTACTTGGCGTGGAAGGCAAGCTAGGCAATACGGATATGTAGATCTCCTCCTTTGTAACCGACCTTGTGTAACCCTAGCCCCCTCTGGTACTATATAAACCAGAGGGTTTTAGTCCGTAGGACAACATACGATCATACCATAGGCTAGCTTCTAGGGTTTAGCCTCTCCGATCTCGTGGTAGATCAACTCTTGTAACACTTATATCATCAAGAATAAATCAAGCAGGACGTAGGGTTTTACCTCCATCAAGAGGGCCCGAAACTGGGTAAAACATCGTGTCCCCTGCCTCCTGTTACCATCCGCCTTAGACGCACAGTTCAGGACCCCCTACGCGAGATCCGCCGGTTTTGACACCGACAGACGTCACCGAGCTGAACGTGTGCAGATCGCGGAGGTGCCGTACGTTCGGTACTTGATCGGTTGGATCGCGAAGACATTCGACTACATCAACCGCGTTGCTTAACGCTTCCAATTTCGGTCTACGACAGTACGTAGACACACTCTCCCCTCTTGTTCCTATGCATCTCCTAGATAGATCATGCGTGATCGTAGGATTTTTTTTGAAATACCGGGTTCCCCATTGTCAGTGTCAAAACCGGCGGATCTCGGGTAGGGGGTCCCGAACTGTGCATCTAGGCCGGATGGTAATAGGAGGCAGGGGACACGAAGTTTTACCTAGGTTTGGGCCCTCTCGATGGAGGTAAAACCCTACGTCTTGCTTGATTAATATTGATGGTATGGGTATTACAAGAGTTGATCTACCATGAGATCAGAGAGGCTAAACCCTAGAAGCTAGCCTATGGTATGATTGTTGATGTGTATGTTGTCCTACGGACTAAAACCCTTCGGTTTATATAGACACCAGATAGGGTTAGGGTTACATAGAGTCGGTTACAATGGTAGGAGATCTGAATATCCATATCGCCAAGCTTGCCTTCCACGCCAAGGAAAGTCCCTTCCGAACATGGGACGAAGTCTTCAATCTTGTATCTTCATAGTCCTGAGTCCGGCTGAAGGTATAGTCCGTCCATCCGGACACCCCCTAATCCAGGACTCCCTCAGTAGCCCTTGAACCAGGCTTCAATGATGACGAGTCCGGCGCGCAAATTGTCTTCGGCATTGCAAGGCGGGTTCCTCCTCCAAGTACTTCATAGAAGATTTTGAACACAAAGGTAGTGTCCAGCTCTGCAAAATAAGTTTCCACATATCGCCATAGAGAGTATAATATTTACACAAATCTAATCTGCTGACGCACTCCGTAGTGTGACATCACACCACGGCCAAGCTTTTATTCGAACCATTTACTGTCCCATCTCAGTGTGCTATGCGCGGCGGTTTCCTTGGCACGTCTTGTTTAAGCAGAGATCGTGTCCCCTTATTCCGGGATTCTCATCAATATGGGCGTGGGTAACCCAACCGCTTCTAGGACTCCTAGATTATAGGCAAGTCCAAACGGACACGGAGAGGACGCTTGATATTCACCCTCTTTATAAAGGGGACAAGGCTTTTATTTTTCCCTCCCATGCTCAATCAAATCCTTCCCCACCTCGAGCTCAAACGCCCAAAGTTCAGGTCAGGTGCTCCGAACCTTCAGTCATGTCCGGATCTAACTTTCAAGGCTAATGGGTGCCTTCCTCCATCACGGAAGAGGACATCAAAAAGTTGAGGGAGGCCAGATATCTGACCGCCGAGATTTTGCATCGGCTGCCTCCTCGAGGGCAGGCCGTCCCCACTCCCAAACCCAACGAGAGCATTGTGTTCGTCCCCCACTTCCTCCGGGGTCTAGGTTTTGCACTGGATCCTTTCGTCAGGGGCTTGATGTTTTCTTACGGGCTAGATTTCCATGATCTAGCTCCGGACTCCTTCCTGCATATCACGACTTTTGTTGTCGTATGCGAGGCCTTCCTCCGGGTTACCACCCACTTTGGCGTATGGCTCAAGACCTTTGAAGTAAAGCCGACGGTGATCGAAGGGCAACATACAGAGTGTGGAGGCGCCTCAATACGCAAGATGACGGGAGCTCAGTGGCCCAAAGGTTCCATCCCAGAGGTGTCTACATTGTGGCAACAGGAGTGGTTCTACATCACGACTCCTAGAAGTGCCAAGTGGGCGGCCGCCCCCGTTTTTCGCTCGGGCCCTCCACCATGACTGATTTCATGGATCAGCAGAGGACTGAGCTGGGGTCCAGCCAAGGACATGCCTTTACTGCAAAGCCGCATTCGAGATCTCTTCAACGGAGATCTCAGTTTGGTCGCAGTAATACAAGTTATGCTGGTTCGTCAAGTCCAGCCTTGCAAACGCCGGCCCCTTCGCTTGTGGGAGTTCAATCCCGATGGTCCGCGTGCCATTCAAAATTTTCTCGGCCTAACGCACGAGGATATGTATAAGTCATTCTTCGGACATCAAGTAGAGTGTCCGGAAATCACCGAGGATGTGGGTTTGAGCAGTAACTGCGCCGCCGAACAGGTAAAGAATCTTCCGGCCAAACATATTATCTTTCCTTCGTTACGAAGTTATTGAGAGTTTGCCCCTTCGACCAGGACTGGCTAACAAAGGCGAAATTGATTCGGTGTTCGGCCCCCTCCTTGAGGGCTTGGAGAATCCGGTATTGGAAAAGATGCTCCAGACCGCACCTTGCCCGGATCCCTTGAAGGAAGATACTGTGGAGGGTAATGCGGGCGGACGCGGGCCCCCAACGCTGCCTATTCTACCCGAGGGAGCGAGCATCTCCACGAAGGAAGACGACCGGAAAAGGAAAAGGACTGCGCCCAGGAATTCGGAAGCCGAAGCTCCCAAGCAGGAGAAGAAATCTTCTACCGGGGGCCCTACCTTGGGGGGCGGTGCTGCTGCACAAAGTCCGCGGGGGTATCAATTCTCCCCGGAGTCGTAAGTGACCCGAAAACTTTAATAGTACAGATATGTCATCTTTTTTTTCTTCTGAGAAAATAACCACCGCATATATTTGTGCAGTTCGGGCCTTAGCCCCTCTCAAATGAGCTTGTCTTCAGGGGATCTTCTTCCAGAGATGATGGAGAGCGAGACGCCTCCTCCGGACTCCTCCGCTCCGGAAGCAGGCGACCCTGAAGTGTCGTCGCGGAGGGCCTCTCCGAGTGCGGAGAGGCCAGAAGGTGATCCAATTGATCCCCGAGGCTCCCAGTGTCCGGCTCCCGAAGAGGGTAGACAAAAGAGTCCGGCGCCGTCTAGTGTGCGATCGGACGTTCTGAGGGAGTTGGTGGGGCGAGCGGCCATCTCAGATGATCACCGTGTGCTGATGAATATGGTGATGGAGAGGATATCGTCCGCCGAAAGCGGATTGTATGAAGCTTTTATGAGTCTACTGACAGGCTTTGAGGTACGTGAAAAGGAATGTGTAATAGTCCTGCACATGCTAGGTGTGCCCTGTGTAGATAGTAGCCCCTGAGACTCTAGTTGTCATCGGAAACGATGACGAACGGAGGATCATATTCCCAGGTAATAACCATACTGCCTTTATGTGCAGGAGATGGAAGCTCCGGTGGCCAGCCGGACTAGCCAGTTTGCCCGTTTAGAACGGCGGTTGGATGCGGCAGGTGCTGACATCGAGCTTGTTAACAGAAGGCTTGACGAGGCACAGGGTAAGGATCCTTGTATGGTAAACGCCAAATACGAAGAGTATGATGCCAGTGCTTTTATCATGTTATGACTGCAGATGGAGCTGCCACTGTTGAAGCCTTGCGGGCGGAACTTGCCCGAGCCAAGGAACAAGCAAGATTGGGTAATGCGGCTGCTTTGAAGGCGGCCAAAGAGTTGCGAGCCGAGAAGGCCGCACATGGCGAGAGCCGGAAGAAGATGGCTAATATGGCCGTAGAATTAAAAGCCGCCGTAGACCGTTGTCGGGCTCTTGAAAAGGAAAACCAGGCGAAGGCATCGGACCTTGAGAAGGCTGCTGTAACGGGAAAAGACCTCCGCTCTGCTATGAGGGCAAAGAAGGAGGAGCTGCGGGAAGCTGGGGATATTGTAGCCGGGAAGTCCTTTATGCTGCAGAGGAAGTACGGAGATCCACGGTATGCGCCTCTGGATCGGCTGTGGAGTTCGGAGGATGCGTATATGGATTTGGCGGTGAGCGCTACCGATGCGGCCAAGTACTTCCAGAGTTGGACGGACTGTGAAGTAGACCAGCTGTTTTGGAAGCAATTCCTTTCTCCCGAGCGTCCGCTTTCGTTGACGGACCAATTAGCCGAATGGGCCGAACTAAATAGGTTGTCCGGACTCTCCATGAGGTCTGTTGTGGATCAACTATGGCACGGAAGGTCGAAACCGAGCAGCTATTTCGGCTTGGTGCAGCAGGTCCTCGATGTGGTGCCGTGCATAAATGCGATGAAGAGGTCGGCGTGCATAGAAGGCGCACGGGTGGCCTTTGCCCGTGCTAAAGCATACTGGGCAGAGATGGATGCTACCACTATTGCAGCGCAGGATTCGGCCGTAGGTCGAAGGGCTGCTGAGCACTACTTTGAGGAAGTTCTTGAGGGTGCTCGTTTGATAAAGACCCAGTGCTCAAAAAATATTATGTTCGATTGACATGTAATCTCATTGTAAGCGAAATGCTTTTTAAATTTTTATGAGGCTACTTTTATACTTTTGCCTGAAAGTAATGTGATGCCTCGTGGGTGGCCGTTTACGTATACATGTGTATAACCTGAAAGATTGCAGTCGTCGGCATCAATCCCCACGCATATAATGCGGAGGTGTTCGCAGAAACACGGGTTCACACTTAACCCAACGTCTTGGTCCTATTAAGGAGGTGATAGCGGAGCGAGCAAGGCAACCAGACTATAATGCTTTAACACTTTCACTTGGCCATAGGAGTTTGACAGTGGGGCTACTAGATAGCCCCTGGTGGCTCCGCACTCTCCCGATCCCGGGGTGCGTATATGCCTGGCCAGAAAGCAGCCCTTCGTTAAGGCGAAGGAATTCTAACATTCCCATGGGTCATCGAGTGGTTGACCAGTCTCATGCTAGATCATGACAGTCAGTTTTCGGCTTTCTCTACTGAGGCGCTCGTCCGGATGAACCAGGGCACAATCGCAGTAGTTCTCCTGGCGCTACCTTAGCCGGTAAAGCGGAACGTAAGGCACCAAAACACAGGAGCCGGGCAAACCCAACATTTGACCAAAGACAATGATTCGGAGCCGATGCATATAGGGCCAAACTTGCGACGCCGAATACTCCCTAAGGTATTCGGTCTTTGTGGTATAAACCGGGCCTGAAGAATGGCCTTTGTAAGAAGCCCCTTGTGTCCAGGTACGTGCATTGTTCTGGCATGGCCACATGCCAAGACGTCAGCATCCTTCTCAACGGTGGATATGTATCAACAAGAGACAGTAAAAAAGGTTTACGCAGGGTCTTAATCTAAAAAGAATCCTTGGGTCGGGTCCCTGCTGCACGTCTGCGCCTGTGTCTCCGTTGTGCCGTATCCTGGACGGATGTAGCACGATGATTATCTATAAAAGAGAGGGATTTAGGTACAAAGGTTGTCGTGCAAAAGGATAGTTTTCTAAAGAAACCATGTATAATTCAAGATAAGAAGAAATCACCACTCGTCTGCGTGCGTTGAGCCCCTTGTACTTTTGAAAGATAGGGGTGTGACCATTTATTTGATATGAGCAGCGGCGCCGGATTTGGTTAGTTGTGTCTGAGGCCTTGACGACCTATTGGATGCTTTTGCTGGTCCGGGCGCCTTTAGTGTGCGGCTGCGAAGGCAGCCTCACTCTCTTCGGCGCGCAGAGATCGCTTGATACTTCCGTGCACTAAAATGATGCCACGTGGACCGGGCATCTTGAGTGTTAGGGAGGCGTAGTGTGGTATTGCATTAAAGCGAGCGAAAGCTTCGTGTCCGAGTAGTGCTTGATAGCCACTTTTAAATGGAGCGATGTGAAAAGTTAAATGCTCGCGACGGAAGTTATCGGGGGAGCCGAATATAACTTGTAGTAGGAGGGAGCCCGTACAACGAGCCCCTGAGCCTGGCGTTACTCCTTTAAAGGTAGTATTGCTATGGCGAATTTGTGTTGGGTCTAACCCCATCCCGCGGATTGTATCCTAATATATTAGGTTTAGGCTACTGCCGCCATCCATCAGGACTCGTGTGAAGTGGTATCCGCCAATTACTGGGTCTAATACCAGTGCAGCCCATCCTGCGTGCCGGATACTTGATACGTAATCACGATGGTCGAAGGTGATCGGTTGAGACGACCAGTGGCGGGACTTCGCGGTGATGGGCACTTGGGTATATTTTTTAGGGAGTGCCGCATTGTTTTTTCTCTTGATCACGTGTAACACGTTTACTGTTTTGACGCCGGGTGGAAATTTCTTTTGTTCCCCCTTGTCTTGATTGGGAGGCTTGTCCTCGTCTTCACTTGGTGTATCTTCCCCTTTGTGTATGGCGTTAAGCTTGCCGGACTGCTTGAAGACCCAACATTCTCTGTGGGTATGATTAGCAGGTTTGCTAGGGGTACTATGGATCTGACATACTTGGTCCAGAATTTTGTTGAGGCTGGACAGTTCATCTCTGGTGCCTTTGGAGGGCGGCTTTTGGTTTGGCCAAGGGACTTTGAATCCGGCATTTACTACCGTGCCCTTCGTGCTATCTTCTTTATTCTGGAGTTTGTTATTGCTGTTGCGCTGTGATTTCCCATTTCCATCTCTAACTTCAGATGTATTGGGGTCGCTGGTGCTGCATCTGGCTAGCCAGCTGTCCTCACCCGTGCAGAAGCGGGTCATGAGGTTTGTTAATGCGTCCATCGTTCTCGGCTTATTTTGGCCGAGGTGTCTGGCGAGCCATTCGTCGCGGACGCTGTGCTTGAAAGCCGCTAAGGCTTCGGCGTCCGGACAATCGACAATCTGGTTCTTTTTAGTAAGAAACATATTCCAAAGCTTTCGGGCTGACTCTCCGGGCTATTGAGTTATGTGACTCAAGTCGTCCGCATCCGGAGGTCGGACATAAGTCCCTTGAAAGTTTGCCCGAAAGGCGTCTTCGAGCTCTTCCCAACTTCCAATGGAGCTTTCGGGGAGGCCTTTGAGCTAGTGACGAGCTGGCCCTTTGAGTTTGAGAGGTAAGTACTTGATGGCATGGAGATCATCCCCTCGAGCCATATGTATATGAAGGATATAGTCCTCAATCCAGACCCCAGGGTCTGTTGTTCCATCGTATGCCTCTATGTTTACGGGCTTGAATCCCTCTGGGAATTCATGGTCCAGCACCTCATTGGTGAAACATAGGGGGTGTGCGGCACCCCTGTAGCTGGGTGTGTCGCGTTGTTCGGATGCTTGTTGTGTTGCATTGTATGCTGGGGCGCGCTTGCGTGGTCCATAGATGGATCTTGTTGCACCGTCCTCTGGGTGCGAGCCCTCGCATGGGTCGCGTGTTGTAGTGTGAGCAGCGTTGAATGCCGTTCTGTGGTGGTAGAGGGGTCGTCTATCCGACCAGGTGGCTGCTTTGATATTTGGTTGTCGGGGGTCTGAGGCCTCCTCATCGAATTCGGGTAGCAGCTTCCGCTTTGGTTAGCTCTTGGAGGGACGATTGTCGCCGTACCTTGCTGTAGTGTTGAGTATTTTGCTCCATCTGAACTGGAGCGTGTTTTGTGCGGCCTTGAGCCTCCACTTCTGCTTTTTGAGGCTCCTTGCAGTGGCGACGAGCCTTTTACAGGCATTCTGCTGCTCCGAGTGCCTGTCCGGCGTTGTGTCGTCCGGACCATTATCATTGATAGGGTTTGTTTGTTCGGTTTGATTATCCGGATTGCCGTTGTCTGGCAGCGGTTCACCCTGCTCCAGCGCTGGATCAGTGTGATCGCTATTTCTGTTGAGGCGGGATTTGGGGCAGCGCTTGCGTCGCCGCTTTGACTGCTTTTTGAGGGAACAATCCTTCGGTGCGTCCTTCCGTTCCTCGCCGTCATCTTTGGGTGCGTCCACCGTGTATACGTCATATGATGAGGTGGCGTTCCAGGGCTCGATAGGCGCTGATTCTTCATCGTCTCCTTCATCGGCGTCCATACCATCGATGTCGTCGGAGTTGAAGTCGAGCATGTCGGTTAAATCATCGACAGTGGCTACCAGGTGGGTGGTGGGTGGGCTTTGAATTTCTTCATCGTCCGAATCCCAACCTTGATGACCGTAATCCGGCTAGGGTTCTCCTGATAAAGAGAGAGATTTTAGTGACTTCAGGATATCGCCGAAAGGCGAATGCTGAAAGACGTCCGCAGTCATGAACTCCATGATCGGCGCCCAATCAGATTCGCTCGGCAGGGGTGCGGAGGGTTCGGAGTCCGGAGAAGAATCCGGCTCCATGGAGTCACGAGTCTTGCAGAGTATGGGGCTGGTGTTCGGCTCAACCGCCATTGGGATCGCAGCCCCCGAGGCGGCGTCCAACCGCCCATCCTCGATCGGAGCGGTCGGCTCCGAACCAGGGGCCGGAGCCGATGCAGGTGCGGCCTCCAGGGCACTGTTCGGCGGCAGAGCTAGATCATGCTCGTCGTGACAGTGCGGCGCGCTCGGCAGTGGTTCGAATCCGTCGAAGATCAAGTCCCCGTAGATGTCGGCCGTGTAGTTTAAACTTCCGAATCTGACCTGATGGCCAGGGGCGTAGCTTTCGATCTGCTCTAGATGGCCAAGTGAATCGGCCCGCAGTGCAAAGCCGCCAAAGACGAAGATCTGTCCGGGAAGGAAGGTCTCACCCTGGACCGCATCGCCATTGATGATCGTAGGAGCCATCAGGCCCGACGGCGACGGCATAGAGGAACTCTTAATGAAAGCACCAATGTCGGTGTCAAAACCGGCGGATCTCGGGTAGGGGGTCCCGAACTATGCGTCTAGGCCGGATGGTAACAGGAGGCAGGGGACACAAAGTTTTACCCAGGTTCGGGCCCTCTTGATGGAGGTAAAACCCTACGTCCTGCTTGATTAATATTGATGGTATGGGTATTACAAGAGTTGATCTACCACGAGATCAGAGAGGCTAAACCCTAGAAGCTAGCCTATGGTATGATTGTTGATGTGTATGTTGTCCTACGGACTAAAACCCTCCGGTTTATATAGACACCGGATAGGGTTAGGGTTACATAGAGTCGGTTACAATGGAAGGAGATCTGAATATCCGTATCGCCAAGCTTGCCTTCCACGCCAAGGAAAGTCCCTTCCAGACACGGGACGAAGTCTTCAATCTTGTATCTTCATAGTCCTGGAGTCTGGTTGAAGGTATAGTCCGGCCATCCGGACACCCCCTAATCCAGGACTCCCTCACCCATCATTATGAGCCGGCCTAGGAGGAGAAGGAAAGGGGGGAAGGAAAAGGAAATTGTGTATTAGGATTCCCACTTCCTTCCCTCTCCCCTCTTCCCTTCCCCCTCGGTTATATATGGCAGCGGGGACGCGCCTTGGGAGGGACTCCAAGTAGGATTCCTCCTATTTGGGCGCCTACTATGGCTGCTCATCCCTCCGTTCCACCTATATATATGTGGGAGGGGGCGCCTAGCACACGCCAGATCAATTGTTAGCCGTGTGCGGCGCCCCCCTCCACCGTTTACACCCCCGGTCATATTTTCGTAGTGCTTAGGCGAAGCCATGCGGAGACCACTTCACCATCACCGTCACCATGCCATCGTGCTGACGAAACTCATCTATTACCTCGATGTCTTGATGGATCAAGAAGGCGAGGGACATCACCAAGCTAAATGTCTGCATAACACGAAGGTGCCATACGTTCGGTTGGATCGTGAAGAAAGTTCGACTACATCAACCGCATTGTGAAACGCTTCCGCTTATGGTCTACGAGGGTACGTGGACACACGCTCCGCTCATTGCTATGCATCTCCATGGATAGATCATTGCGCTGCATAGAATTTTTTTTGTTTTCCATGCAATGATTCCCAACAGTGGCATTAGAGCCAGGTCTATGCATACATGATATGCATGAGTAGAACACAAAGAATTGTTGGTGGTGATGGTCATACTTCTTACCACCAACGTCTTATTTTGATTCGGCGGTATTGTGGGATGAAGCGGCCCAGACCAACCTTACATGTCCACGCACATGAGCCCAGTTCCATCGACTGACATGCAACTAGTTTTGCATAAAGGTGGTTGGCGGGTGTCTGTTTCTCCTACTTTAGTTGAATCGAATTTGACTGCGTCCGGTCCTTCAAGAAGGTTAAAACAACAAACTTGATGAAACACCATTATGGTTTTATGCATTGGTAAGAACAGTTCTTGCTAGAAGCCCGAAGCAGCCACGTAAAACTTGCAAAGGTTGGTCCGGGCCACTTCATCCAACAATACCGCTGAATCAAAATAAGACATTGGTGGTAACCAGTATGACGATCACCACCCACAACTCTTTGTGTTCTACTCGTGCATATCATCTAAGCATAGACCTGGCTCGGATGCCACTATTGGGAAACGTAGCATGCAATTCAAAAAAGTTCCTACGCTCACGCAAGACCTATCTAGGAGATGCATAGCAATGAGAGGGGGAGAGTGTGTCCATGTACCCTCATAGACCAAAAGCTGAAGCATTTGACAATGCGGTTGATGTAGTCGAACTTCTTCTCGTTCCGACCGATTCAAGCACTGAATGTACAACACCTCTGAGTTCTGCACACGTTCAGCTTGATGACGTCCCTCGAACTCTTGATCCAGAAAATTGTCGAGGGAGAGTTCTGTCAGCACGACAGCATTGTGATGGTGATGGTGAAGTAATCCCGCGCAGGGCTTCGCCTAAGCACTACGTGAATATGACCGGAGGCGTAAATTGTGGAGGGGTGCGCCGCACACGGCTAACAACTATTGATGTATGTTCTAGCGGTGCCCCCACATATATATAGGTTGGATGGGAGGAGAGGCAGCCAAGGGGTTCCCCAAGTAGGAGGAATCCTACTTGGGCGCCTCCCAATTTGGCCTCCCCCTTCCATATTCATCCGAAGGGGAAATGAAGGAGGAGGGAGGAGAGAAGGAAGGGGGGGCCAAATTGCTTCCCTTCCTTTCTCTCTTACTCTCTTTCCTTCCCCCTTATTTCGGCCTACATGGGGCACACCAGCCCCCTAGGGGCTGGTCTGTCCCCTTCTTGGCCCATTAAGCCCATGTAGTTGCCAGGGGGATGCCCGGAACCCCTTCCGGTGACTCGATATGTACCTGGTACCCCTGGAACACTTGCGATGTCCGAATATCATCGTCCAATATATGAATATTTACCTATCGACCATTTCGAGACTCCTCTTCATGTCCATGTTCTCATCCGGGACTCCGAACAACATTCGGTGACCAAATCACATAACTCATATAATACAAAATCGTCATCGAACGTTAAGCATGCAGACCCTACGAGTTCGAGAACTATGTAGACATGACCGAGACACCTCTCCGGTCAATAACCAATAGCGGAACCTGGATGCTCATATTGGTTCCCACATTTTCGACGAAGATCTTTATCGGTCATACTGTAATGACAACATACATTATTCCCTTTGTCATCGGTATGTTACTTGTCCAAGATTCGATCATCGGTATCTTCATACCTAGTTCAATCTCGTTACCGGCAAGTCTCTTTACTCATTCCGTAATACATCATCCCGCAACTAACTCATTAGTCACATTGCTTATAAGACTTATTATGATGTGCATTACTGAGAGGGCCCAGAGATACCTCTCTGATACTCGGAGTGACAAATCCTAATCTCGATCTATGCCAACCCAACAAAAACCTTTGGAGATACCTGTAGAGCATCTTTATAATCACCCAGTTATGTTTTGAAGTTTGATAGCACACAAGGTATTCCTTCGGTATCCGGGAGTTGCATAATCTCATAGTCAAAGGAATATGTATATGACATGAAGAAAGCAATAGCAATAAAACTGAACAATCAATATGCTAAGCTAACGGATGGGTCTTGTCCATCACATCATTCTCCTAATGATGTGATCCCGTTCATGAAATGACAACACATGTCTATGGTTAGGAAACTTAACCATCTTTGATTAACGAGCTAGTCTAGTAGAGGCTTACTAGGGACATTGTGTTTTGTCTATGTATCCACACATGTATCAAGTTTCCGGTTAATACAATTCTAGCATGAATAATAAACATTTATCATGATATAAGGAAATATAAATAACAACTTTATTATTGCCTCTAGGGCATATTTCCTTCAATTTGCTTCGTGCTACTTGTTTGCAGGTATCTTCGAATGTGTTTTCCCTTGAATGATTACCCTCAAAAATTATCTAGCTTATAGGGAAAGATACTCACCCCTCGAAGAAGAACAGGAAATCATCGAGTGATGATAACAAGGGGGAGAAGTACTTCTATTACTAAATGAAATATAACTGTTGTGGTTGAACGTCAGTCTAAGCTTGTATGCCTTACGATGTAAATGACATATGATTCGCTGACAATGTGTTTCCCCTTGCAAATACTATCTTCTGAATCATAAGGAAACCACGTGTAAAGCATATCCACTCTGAGCAACCTTTTTAATTTTCTCCTCTTCTTGCTCTAATTATATTGAATATCTGACATGCATGAAAACTACTTCTCGTATGGATTCAAATTGTGCTATGAGAAAACCTTCATGCTATATCCTTTGCCACAAATCTTTCAAAGCTTATCTTAAATCTAACTCTCTTCGAAGATATTGTGACAGGAATCATATGATAACGTTTAGTGCATTGAAAGAAGTCAAGTATTACATCTTAAGTCAATGTCACTTATACAAAGAATAATCTCATCTCCATTCGGTTCTTCATGATCTGAAGCATATCTTAAGGGGGAGAATGATTTATCTTCGTACTTACCTCTCATCTTTCATTATTCTTTGCATTACATTCCATTCATTATCTATCCTTCGATGTGATCTGTTTTGTCAACAATCATCCAAAAAGGGGGAGATTGTTGGTGCAATATCTGCCTACCTTGTGTTTTGGAGATTGTTGATAGAAACAAGTATGGACTGATTTGTTTGCTAGTGCATATAGAGAGAAAAAGTCCATACACAATTGAAGAGAATGCTGTCTCCAGTGTTGAGTTTGAGGAACTTCACCGAAGCATATCTGCACTGCAGAGAAGAACAAGCCATATTTGTTTAAGTCATATAGTCGAGAAGATTGATGTGAAGAAATCGACCCCTCAAAAGTTTACTACTGAAGCGAAGCTTTTGATTCGGTACTGTCGTCTGAAGAAATTGACTCCAGCGATGGAAGTCGAAGGCAAAGTGAAGACGTAGTATTCATTCCGTTGTTCTGCTTCCATTCTTTTTGAGTCATAGGACCTTCGTACTATTAAGAGGGTTATAGGTTCTCGAAGCTTAGATCCGTTGTGATGCTTAGCCAAAACCTATGGAAGTTGTGAGAGAAATCTCATTGTTTTCCGAGCAAATACTTGCAAGCAAGAGACTGTGATCTTCTTTGCTGCAAGAGATTTGTCTCAGACCAAGGAGTTAGCATTACTTGCTCCGCAAGCAATGTTACCGTTGTGCTCAAATCCGACCATTGGACTCATGCCGTTTGGCCATTGGCTGATCCCGATGTCTAATTTGTTCATTTCCCATCAGGGAAGGGTGCGGCTATAAATTGCCACCCTGCTCCAACAGTATTCGTTGGCTGCTCCGCTTGATATTTCTGAGAAGATTGATTTGAGGAACCCCTCTCTGAGTGATTTGAGTTTAAGATCCACCGGGAGAAAAATCAAGAGCCCAAACTTAGACAGTGGTTTAACATCACAATAGTTCTGAGTTAGAGTTCTTGTACCTATTACTCTTGAGAGTTGCGCACTCACTAGACGGATAGATTTTGTCGAGTGTTGAAGAGTTGTTTTCTTCACCGAGCTAGATCTTCAGCAACCAAGAGTCATTGTGGTTTGCGGAGGTTGACCGGTGGTTTGGAGATCGCCGACAAGGATCTACATACCACGAGTGAAATCAACCTGAGTCTCATAAGCTCTGTGTTGAAGGAGAATAGGGTGAAGAGAGTTCATATTCCGTGTTAAGTCACAACCCCTCCAACCAGACGTAGCCCTTTGGCAGAAGGATGAACTGGTCTACCAAATCTGATTGTCGCCATCGAGCACCATAGGTCCTTTCTACTTCACTGCAATTCCTCCAGCAGTTATTATTCATGCTCTGTGTCAACAGTCTCTGATCATTGTGTTCCGTTATCACTCACTTGAGTTTATCTTCATGTATTGTTCTGTTGTTTTCCCTTCACTCTGTCTCGTTATTATCATAACATTTCATTCGTCACCCACATCATGTTTTCTCTCGTACTACTACATCTATTTGCATGTTGTATTACTCTCATCATAGTTAAACCCATAATATCCCAAGCTCCAACTGTTGTCAATGCTTTCATCAAAGAATACGCTTCTGACAAAGAAGATTGATTCTGCACATTTCCTTCTTTACCTTATTCCGCTGCTGTGATTGGGATTAGTTTCAAAACATTCAAAAGAATTTTTGAATCTCCCATTCACCCCCTTTGGTCGATATACTCTCGGTCCTAACAGGGTCAGGCGGCCTGGATTCTCGGCATGTGCGCATGGCAGTTTTTGCAGCGGGTAACTGCATCATGGTGCCGCACCCGGTGCAACCACGTGCATAATGGCAGCACGAACGTACGTGATCGTGCCCCGGCCCCAAACACTGGTAGCGTGCGTGGAGGGACAAGGGCAGAGCACGCGTGCAGGACGCGAGCAGAGCGCGCCGCGACCGCCTCAACCGCGAGAAACCACACGCATAGAGCAGTTGAACATGTAGGGAATGGTCGTCTACAAGCCGGCCGGCAGTTGCCACGCTGCGTAGAGAGCAGCCATGTGCTACTGCCTCCGTCTTGGTCTATTAGTCCCCTTTATATTCTGTACCATATATTGACCTTAAATTTAACTAACAAATTGTTAATGCATGTTATAAAAATAATATAACTGGAAACTATGTTCAAATACGAATCCAACGATATAATCTTTGGCGACATGCATTTGTAGTTTTTTATTAACCGCATGTCTACGTGTCGTTTCATCCACCTCTCGCATGTCTTGTCACGCTGCTGCCATAGACGGCTTCGAGCACAAGCTTGAGTAGCGCCTTGCTACCTCTTGAGCATGCGTTGGTTTTCCCTTGAAGAGGAAAGGGTGATACAGCAAAGTAGCGTAAGCATTTCCCTCAATTTTTGAGAACCAAGGTATCAATCCAGTAGGAGACTACATGCAAGTCCCTCGTACCTGCACAAACAATCAAGAACCTTGCAACCAACACGATAAAGGGGTTGTCAGTCCCTTCACGGCCACTTGTTTAAGTGAAATCTGATAAAGATAATAAGATAAATATTTTTGGTATTTTTGTTGTATAGATTGAAAAGTAAAGATTGCAAAATAAATGGCGATAGAAATAGCTAGTTGACAGGAAAATAATATAATGGAGATTAGACCCGGGGGGCATAGGTTTCACAAGTGGCTTCTCTCAAGATAGCATAATCTATGGTGGGTGAAGAAATTACGGTCGAGCAATTGATAGAAAAGCAAATAGTCATGAGAATATCTAGGCATGGTCATGTATATAGGCATCACGTCCATGACAAGTAGACCGAAACGATTCTGCATCTACTACTATTACTCCACACATCGACCACTATCCAGCATGCATCTAGAGTATTAAGTTCAGAAGAACAGAGTAACGCATTAAGCAAGATGACATGATGTAGAAGGATAAACTCAAGCAATATGATATAAACGCCATCTTTTTATCCTCGATGGCAACAATACAATATGTGCCTTGCTGCCCCTACTGTCACTGGGAAAGGACACCGCAAGATTGAACCCAAAGCTAAGCACTTCTCCCATTGCAAGAAAGATCAATCTAGTAGGCCAAACCAAACTGATAATTCGAAGAGACTTGCAAAGATATTTAAATCATGCAAATAAGAATTCAGAGAAGACCAAATATTGTTCATAGATAATCTTGATCATAAACCCACAATTCATCGGATCTCGACAAACACACCGCAAAAAGAATTACATCGAATAGATCTCCAAGAGAATCGAGGAGAACTTTGTATTGAGATCCAAAGAGAGAGAAGAAGCCATCTAGCTAATAACTATGGACCCGAAGGTCTATGGTAAACTACTCACACATAAGCAGAGAGGCTATGGTGTTGATGTAGAAGCCCTCCATGATCGATTACCCCTCCGGCGGAGGGCCAGAAAAGGCCCCAAGATGGGATCTCACGGGTACAGAAGGTTGCGGCGGTGGAAATAGGGTTTCATGGTGCTCCTGGATGTTTTTAGGGTATATGAGTATATATAGGCAAAAGAAGTAGGTCGGTGGAGCTGTGAGGGGCCCATGAGGGTGGGGGTGTGCCCTCCTGCCTCGTGGCTCCCTCGCTGCTTCCTTAACGTCCACTCCAGGTCTCCTAGATTGCGTTTGTTCCAAAAACGATCCTCGCGAAGGTTTTATTCTGTTTGGATTCCGTTTGATATTCCTTTTCCGTGAAACACTGAAATAGGCAAAAAAACAGCAATTTGCACTAGGCCTTTGGTTAATAGCTTAGTCCCAAAAATAATATAAAAGTGCATAATAAAGCCCATTAAACATCCAAAACAGATAATATAATAGCATGGAACAATCAAAAATTATAGATACGTTGGAGATGTATCAAGCATCCCCAAGCTTAATTCCTGCTCGTCCTCGAGTAGGTAAATGATAAAAACAGAATTTTTGATGTGGAATGCTACCTAGCTTAATTTTCAAAGTAATTCTCTTTATTGTGGCATGAATGTTCAGATCCGAACGATTCAAGATAAAAGTTTAATATTGACACAAAAATAATAATACTTCAAGCATACTAACTAAGCAATTATGTCTTCTCAAAATAACATGGCCAAAGAAAGCTTATCCCTACAAAATCATATAGTTTGGCTATGCTTCATTTTCGTCACACAAAATGCTCTCATCATACACAACCCCGATGACAAGCCAAGCAATTGTTTCATACTTTAGTAATCTCAAAAAATTTCAACTTTCACGCAATACATGAGCGTGAGCCATGGACATAGCAGTATGGGTGGAATAGAATATGATAATGGAGGTTGTGTGGAGAGGACAAAAAGGAGAAAGTCTCACATTGACGCGGCTAATCAATGGGCTATGGAGATGCCCATCAATTGATGTTAATGCAAGGAGTAGGGATTGTCATGCAACAGATGCACTAGAGCTATAAATGTATGAAAGCTCAACAAAAGAAACTAAGTGGGTGTGCATCCAACTTGCTTGCTCACGAAGACCTAGGGCATTTGAGGAAGCCCATTGTTGGAATATACAAGCCAATTTATATAATGAAAAATTCCCACTAGTATATGAAAGTGACAAAGTAAGAGACTCTCTATCATGAAGATCATGGTGCTACTTTGAAGCACAAGTGTGAAAAAAGGATAGTTTCATTGTCCCTTTTATTTCTTTTATCTTCTTTTGGGACAATGCTCTATTAATGATGATCATCACACTTCTATTTATTTACAACTCAATGATTACAAATCGATACTAGAACAAAATATGACTATATGAGTGCCTCCGACGGTGTACCGGGATGGGCAATAAATCAAGAGTGACATGTATGAATTATGCATGGTGGCTTTGCCACAAATACGATGTCAACTACATGATCATGCAAGGCAATATGACAATGATGAAGCGTGTCATAATAAATGAAACGGTGGAAAGTTGCATGTCAATATATCTCCGAACGGCTATGGAAATGCCATAATAGGTAGGTATGGTGGCTGTTTTGAGGAAGATATAAGGAGGTCTATGTCTGATAGAGCATATCATATCACGGGGGTTGGATGCACCGGCGAAGTTTGCACCAACTCTCAAGGTGAGAAAGGGCAATGCACGGTACCGAAGAGGCTAGCAATGATGGAAAGGTGAGTGTGCGTATAATCCATGGACTCAACATTAGTCATAAAGAACTCACATACTTATTGCACAAATCTACAAGTCATCAAAAACCAAGCATTACGCGCATGCTCCTAGGGGGATAGATTGGTAGGAAAATACCATCGCTCATCCCCGACCGCCACTCATAAGGATGACAATCAAAGAACACCTCACGTTTCAAAATTGTCACACAACGGTCACCATACGTGCATGCTACGGGACTTGCAAACTTCAACACAAGTATTTCTCAAATTCACAACTACTCAACTAGCACGAATCTAATATTACCATCTTCATATCTCAAAACGATCATCAAGTATCAAACTTCTCGTAGTATTCAATGCACTTTTTATGAAAGTTTCTATTATACCCATCTTGGATGCCTATCATATTAGGACTAATTTTATAGCCAAAGAAAATTACCATTCTGTTCTAAAATACTCTCAAAATGATATAAGTGAAGCATGAGAGATCAATAATTTCTATGAAACCACCACCGTGCTCTAAAAAGATATAAGTGAAGCACTAGAGCAAAATTATCTAGCTCAAAAGATATAAGTGAAGCACATAGAGTATTCTAATAAATTCTGATTCATGTGTGTCTCTCGAAAAGGTGTGTACAGCAAGGATGATTGTGGTAAACTAAAAAGCAAAGACTCAAATCATACAAGACGCTCCAAGCAAAACACATATCATGTGGTGAATAAAAATATAGCCTCAAGTAAAGTTACCGATGGACGAAGACGAAAGAGGGGATGCCTTCCGGGGCATCCCCAAGCTTAGGCTTTTGGTTTTCCTTGAATTTTACCTTGGGGTGCCATGGGAATTCCCAATCTTAGGCTCTTGCCACTCCTTATTCCAAAATCCATCAAATCTTTACCCAAAACTTGAAAACTTCACAACACAAAACTCAACAGAAAATCTCATGAGCTCTGTTAGTATAAGAAAACAAACCACCACTTCAAGGTACTGTAATGAACTCATTCTTTATTTATATTGGTGTTAAACCTAATGTATTCCAACTTATCTATGGTTCATACCCCCGATACTAGCCATAGATTCATCAAAATAAGCAAACAACACACGAAAAACAGAATCTGTCAAAAACAGAACAGTCTGTAGCAATCTGTATCAAACGTATACTTATGTAACCCCAAAAATTCTGAAATAAATTGGTGTACATGAGGAATTTGTCTATTAATCATTTGCAAAAAGAATGAACATAATATCACTCTGCAGTAAAAAAATGGCAGCTAATCTCGTGAGCGCTAAAGTTTCTATTTTTACAGCAAGATCGCAAAGACTTTCCCCAAGTCTCCCCAAAGGTTCTACTTGGCCCAAACACTAATTAAAAACATAAAACCACATCTAAACAGAAGCTAGATGAATTATTTATTACTAAACAGAAACAATAATAAAATTAGGTTTCCTCCCAACAAGCACTATCGTTTAACGCCCCTAGCTAGGCATTGACAATCTCGATGATCCTCACATGGATGACAAGAATTGAAGCACAAAGAGGGCATCGTATAGCATGTGAAAAACACATCTATGTTTA
Source organism: Triticum urartu (assembly GCF_056163025.1). NCBI lineage: Eukaryota > Viridiplantae > Streptophyta > Magnoliopsida > Poales > Poaceae > Triticum > Triticum urartu. The sequence continues at coordinate 452,618,710 of NC_141876.1, read as the reverse complement.
ACATACTTCCTATGCATAGGCATCTTATAGGCAAACAAATTATCATAGGAAGCAAAAACTAGCATATGCAAGGAAGAGGAAAGAAACAATAGCAATCTCAACATAACGAGAGGTAATTTAGTAACATGAAAATTTCTACAATCATATTTTCCTCTCTCATAATAATTACATGTGGGATCATAAGAAAATTCAACAAAATAGCTATCACATAAAATATTTTCAACACGATCCACATGCATGCAAAGTTGACACTCTTCCAAAATAGTGGGATTAACATTAACTAAAGTCATGACCTCTCCAAACCCACTTTTATCAAAAAATTCATAAGATTGAACATTCTCCAAATATGTGGGATCTAAATTTGACACTCTTCCAAACCCACTTTCAATAATATTGCAGACACTATTATCAATCTCATATTCATCATGGGGCTTAAATAAATTTTCAAAATCATAAGAAGAATCACCCCAATCATGATCATTGCAACAAGTAGATGACATAGCAAAACTGGCATCCCCAAGCTTAGGGTTTTGCATATTATTAGCACAATTTACATCAATAGAATTTATAATAAAATCATTGCAATCATGCTTTTTATTCAAAGATCTATCATGAATCGCTTCATAAAGTAATTCATCACACTTTTAAGATTCACGAATTTCAAGCAAAACCTCATAAAGATAATATAGTGCACTCAACTCACTAGCAATAGGTTTGTCATAATTGGATATCTTAAAGAGATTAGCAAGTGGATGAGGATCCATAAACCTTTAGCAAGCGAAGATGCAAGCAAAAGCAGGTACATAGTAACACGAGCAAATAGAAGGACGAATGGAAGAGGGCGAATAAAACAGCAAAGGTGAAGTGGGGGAGAGGAAAACGAGAGGCGAATGGCAAATAATGTAATGCGAGGGATAAGAGTTTGTGATGGGTACTTGGTATGTCTTGACTAGAGCGTAGATCTCCCCGGCAACGGTGCCAGAAATGGCTAGTTGCTGGGAGATCAAATCTTGACTTGACTTGGTGTAAGCCTCCCCGGCAACGGCGCCATAAATCCTTCTTGCTACCTTTTGATCATGCGTTGGTTTTCCCTTGAAGAGGAAAGGGTGATGCAGCAAAGTAGTGTAAGTATTTCCCTCAGTTTTTGAGAACCAAGCTATCAATCCAGTAGGACACTATACGCAATAAAGGGGTTGTCAGTCCCTTCACGACCACTTGCAAAAGTGAGATCTGATAAAGGTAATAAGATAAGTATTTTTGGTATTTTTGTTGTATAGATTGAAAAGTAAAGATTGCAAAATAAATGGCGATAGAAATAGCTAGTTGACGGGAAAATAATATAATGGAGATTAGACCCGGGGGCCATAGGTTTTACGAGTGGCTTCTCTCAAGATAGCATAATCTATGGTGGGTGAACAAATTACTATCAAGCAATTGATAGAAAAGCAAATAGTTATGAGAATATCTAGGCATGATCATGTATATAGGCATCACGTCCGTGACAAGTAGACCGAAACGATTCTGCATCTACTACTATTACTCCACACATCGACCGCTATCCAGCATGCATCTAGAGTATTAAGTTCATAAGAACAGAGTAACGCATTAAGCAAGATGACATGATGTAGAGGCATAAACTCAAGCAATATGATATAAACCCCATCTTTTTATCCTCGATGGCAACAATACAATACGTGCCTTGCCGCCCCTGCTGTCACTGGCACTACAAAAAATACACTTCCGTGATGACACGTGTTTGTCACAGTAGGTCGCGTTTTTTGTCATGCATGTACATCCATGACAAATTTATGACAGAATCAAGATAGTCATACCTATGCTGTCATAGAAGTGTTCCATGACATTACCAAAATTATCATCATAGAAGTGTCCACTTCCATGACGATAAATCGCGCGTCACAGAAGTGCTTTCGTCAAGGGTGACCGACACGTGGCATCCACCGTAACGGAACGCCGTTAAGCTATCGGGTCGGGTTTTGGATCCAATAACCCGTTAACAGCCCCGACCAATGGGGATTTTCCACGTGTAAAATCATCATTGGCTGGATGAGACACATGTCAGGTCCGCGTTGGCACAGGTGTCACTCATCCAATGGGCGAGACGTGCCTATGATATGTTGACACGTGGACCAGCCCATCAAGTTTAAATGGGCTGGCCCAACTGAAGGCCCACAAGATTTTGCGGGCCATAATGGGTCGGCCCAGCTAAAGGCCCATGAGATTTTGCGGACCATAATGGGCTGGCCCAGCTAAAGGCCCACAAGATTTTGCGGGCCATAATGGGCCGGCCCAGGTAAAGGCCCACAAGATTTTTGTGTGCCATAATGGGCCGGCCCAGGTAAAGGCCCACAAGATTCTTGCGGATCATAATGGGCCGGCCCAGCTAAAGGCCCTCGAGATTTCACCGACATTAATGGGCCGGCCGAGCTATAGGCCCACAAGATTTTGAGGACCCTAGTAGGCCGGCCCATTAACTGGCTGCCATGTTTTGGGCCAAATGCCGGCCCATATTTGATCCGGTCCATTAATGGCCTGCCACGCTCCGGGCCTAATAGTGGCCCATATGAGATCCGGCCCGTTAAAAGCCTACCACATTCTGGGCCAAATTACAGCCCAGATCAGGTCCGGCCCTTTAAGAGGCTTTGGGCTCAATTATGGCCCATATCAGATTCGTCCCGTCAACTGGACACTATGCTTTTGGGCCCACTTGCTAAAGGCCCACTTAGTAATTCGGCCTGATATTAGTTTCGGCCTGTTAAGGGCCCGTTTAACATTTCGGCCCTATATTAATTTCACCCTGTTAAAAGCCCGTCATATAGTTGGGCCTAACTACGGCCCAGTTTGCATCCGGCCTGCTCACAGCCGATATCTGATTGGGCCAAACAAGGACCGAGACAATTTTGGCCTGTTAAAAGCCCGTGATTTGATTCGCACAATCATGGGCCGGGGTTCATTTCGGGCTGCTGCCGGCCCGTGAGCTGTTCGGCACGTTTCAGGCCCAACCTACATCATGATTGCATGACGGCCCGATTATGTACCATAATTTTACGGTTTGGCCGGTTTACTGCGAAGACAGGATATATATATATATATATAGTAAAATAACTGCAGCATCGTGAATAAGAAAAAACCTAGACTATACAATAAAGAAATTATGGCATATTACATCCACTGGGCATCAAAGTTCACCACTATGATAATAAAGCACAAGAAGACAGCAGATTACATACACTGGGCATCAAAGATCGCCATCAGTGCAAATAAACACGCCGACAAAATAATATACAAAACCGACAGCACTTCAATAGAGTTCAAGAAAGGTTAGCCCTGCTGGGGAGCTGCTGCGCAAGCAGCTGAGCAAGATGATGAGACTGCGCTTGTTCAACACTTATATCTTCCTCACTCTGAAAGAGAAACAAGCAGACAGATGACAGGTTTTGCACATAAAAGTATCAGTGCTGACAATTCATCACATTTCTTAGTGACGAATAAAGTGACACAGTTTAAAATTGCATTAACACAATATGGTATTGTTCAGGCCAAGACATGGTAGGAAATGACATTGTGAAGGAGTTGGCAGCTTCATGACACCAGTGGATTACAGATCAAGAACTCATAAGTATCAATGGTTAGTGTGCTGTCAATTTATACCATTTTAGATTGGCAAATAAAGAGACGGTTTACAAAATAGTAGAATGATATGACATTGTTCATAGCTAAGACATTGCAGAATATGACATTGTGCTGTAGTGGGTAGGTTCACCACACCACTGGATTACGGATGAAGAACAGAAGCATACATGCAGTGGAAAAGAAGATGACTTGCTCTGTATAGTTTAATTTACAGGGTATGAAGAAGGAACTTGGTTGTACAACTGAAAACTTAAATTGAGAAAGGACAAACTTTTGTTTATGATCTACACAATAAACTTTAAACAAGCAATTTGATGCAAACACCAAAAATAAACAGCTGTTGCAGTCATGCCTAACAAAATATATACAACAAAGTTTGAAGGCTTGAGATGGACAAACTTACATTATTGGTGAAGACAGGCTCTATAAAGGCCTTGTCCATGCTGATGGGGGGGGGGGCAATTCAAGAAGTTTACCACGGAATCTTCTTCAAAAGCATTGCCTTTATTCTACATTTTGTTAAGAGTAAATATAGATGTGATAATATACGAAAAATGGAGAATATTTAAGATAAGATGAAGAGTGATGCTATATAACCAAGTAGCTATAAATGTAAGTGCAGTGATACAGGCAAAAGGTACAGCCAAGAGCAATGCACAGCTAAACTTCTTCAGTACCAACCTTATGGTAAGAGTAAATATAGATCTGATGTGTAGAAAATGGAGGGCAAAGGAAAATAAGTTGCAGAGTGATGGTACATGAACAACTACCTGACATTATAAGTACACTGATAAAGGACAACATGTACTTACAAGAACAATGCAGAGCTAAAAAACATTGGCATTGGATATATTCTACACTAATGTAACCATTCATACAGATCGGATAATTTGGAGCGAACAATTGATAAGCAAGCTATCATGCATACTGCTGTCACATAATGAACCAGGTATGTATGCAAGTACAGCGATACAGGACAACAGGTACTAACAAGAGCAAAGCAACGGGCAGCATATTTGCGATATCCTGTCGTTCTTGTCAAACCGGAATTCTTCTTCGAGCAGATTTCCTGCAAAAAAGATCCGTAAGGCACATGCGGAAAAGAAGAAGTTCAAATTGTCATGTGATTTCATAGATAGTACCTCATCCTGGGAACGAGACCAGTGCATAACAAGGTTTTTCCATTCGATGTCTTCTAAATTTAGCACAGGATACTTCACTGAAAATTCGTTTATAGACTTGCCATCAAAGTGTGATTTCCTCAGGTAACACCGATACAGCTGCAATGCTTCATTGAAAAGCACAAGCAAGCTTTGCTCATCATGACTATCCAGATTGACCCTCGCCTAGTTACAATAATGTAATGTAAATCATTGATGTGTTCAATCAGCAGAAAACAGGAAAATAATAACCATGAATAATAGCACTTACACGTAAGTTGGACAGGAAGATGTGAAAATGGTGTTTGTCTTCACAATAATCTTCCCATGATGGGAATATATGCACGTAGTCCCTAACAACATTGAAAGCATTGTCTTTTAAACTGGGAATAAATGGAATGGGGTTCCAATCTGCAGGAATTGGCCGTCTCTGCAGTTGGGATAGGTCTTCGGCCGGTGGACTTATTGTACTTTTTGCTGGAGTGGGATTTTTCTATGGTACAGCTGGTGCTATGGCAAATGAAATCGGTATACCTTTTGCTGGAGTGCAGGTCCTGTGTGGTGGAGCTTGTGGTGTGGCTAGTGAAGTATGGGTACAGTCTACTGTAGTCGGTCCTACGTTTTGTGTCACTGGTTGTACAGCCAATATAAGTGGGGTGCTGTCTGATTTCTCCGGCACCACCACGTTTTTCAAGGACTTTGTTGGTGCTCCTTCAGGTTCGGCAATCACCCTCTTCCTTTTTGATGTCTGATGCACAAGAACAACATTTGAGTGGAAAAACATGGTATGATGACAAATGGAATATGTATTGATAATGGATGGGCATGGCATCTCGACATATATGATGAGTAAACTAAGCATATGGCGGTGCAACAAAGTAGAAGAAATGCAAGACAACATATGAAAGATACCCGCAATCAATAAAACATTGCCAAATTAGAAATGACACCTTGATGGGTGAACAGGACAGGCCATCTGCCTTTGACTCCTCGAGGTTAGAATAGTCATTAGGATCATATTCTGAACTAGAATCAACAGGTGGGGAGCATATGAGTTTCATTGCATCCAGAATGGCACTCAATGCCTTGGAGCCAATTTTGTAAGTCCTTGCAGTGTTTAGCTTCAAGAGTGGACTGCTGCTAGTGCGACACAAAGCAGCTACACAGATCATAGTGTAGATATAACGGGAAAACCTTAAGCATCAGAGTAAAATCAGCAAAGTGGAACTTGCTGGAATATATGTGCTAGTATTGCCGGTACAGCTAGAAAGGCTTCGGATACCAGCTCTCTTCAAGTAAAGGTGCGGCACTGTTAATATCAGTGTAACTCTCAAAGGCGACACATCTCCCCGCATTTCCTTGCTATTCTTATAGGATTCAAGTGGGCAGGCTACTACAAATCCTATTCCTATGTTTACAAGATCCTACGAATCAAAGAGGCTCAAAGTGTCCATCACAACCGACCGTATAGACCTCTACACTGCAAATGTCCCTGCTCATCTTCAGTACAAGGAACATACTGTACTACTATCATACTCCCTCTATTCCAAAATATAAGTCTTGGTAGAGATTTCCACTATGGATCACATACAGATGTATCCAGATACATTTTAGAGTGTAGATTCACTCATTTTGCTCCAGATGTAGTCAATGGTGGAATCTATACAAAGACTTGTATTTTGGAACAGAGAGAGTACATATTAAAGAGGAACGGAAGAGGAACATGGTAAAGACGAGCAAGCAGATTTTGGATAATAAAATGTTGGTTGCGCAGTGCCCACACATGATGAACCAGAGCGCATTAAGAATGCAACTCCCAGCTGTCTCTCGACCATTTCAGGCGGTTGGATGAAGATCCTACGTCTCCTAACCCTTCTTCTTCCTCGTCTCTGATTCTTCCCGTACAGAACACCGCACGGGCCGCCGGCCGGACCACCGGCCCCCACCGCATGTGTTCCTCCGCCACCCCACCCGCACCCCCGCCCCAACCCCCACCTGTGTCGAGTTTTCTTTGTTTAGCGAGGCCCCACAACCACCCGAGCCCCTTCGATCGCACCGGCGAACTCCGGTGAGCTCTGAAAAATCGACTGACCCAATTTTGAAATTTAGTGTACTGTGATTTAACTAGTGTGGAATATAAAAGGGGAAAACCATAAGCATTGGGAGTATAGTGTTGAGCGTGCCATGGCGGATCTGAAGGTGCAAACCGGACAAAGGCAACTTCGCAACCAAGACAAGAAATCAGAGTAAAGCAGTGGTGATCTATTTTCTTGCTGCGATAAATAAGTTGAGCAGATACGAAAGAGTACCGCCTCTGGTGCGGCACCGTGTACGCATCTGCTGAGAATTTGACGGTGTTGCGGTAGCGATGGCTGTCGGCGACGTGGAAGCAGATCTAGGAGGGTAGACGATGGCGGCGGGGCACGGTGGACGAGACGGTCGTAGGAGCGGCGCCGGCAAGGTGGACGACGACGGGGATGAAGCGGGAGGACGGGATGCAAGGATCCCGGTCCGAAGCCGTGGATGAGAGAAGTCGATCTCTTGTAATGGACGGCAGCGTCGGGGTATCAGCTCCGGCATGGTGGAGGAGGACGGCGGTGGATGGGGTGGCGGACAGCGGCGGACGGAGGAGGGTGGGGTGGAGAGGGTGTTTTGGCGCCCACGTAGTACAAATGGGGAAAAGGGAGGTAGAGAGGAAGGGGGAACCATGTATTCAGGGCGCACTTGTCTCAAATGCGAGGAAATTTACAAACTTAGCTCCCGTTCAAATTTCTACTACATCACAGCAACATTAGTCGGTTGGGGATAGGACGGTAATCTCGCATACACCGAATATTTGCCGACGAGAGTTTGTTTTTGGCACCCACCGTGTATGAATATGAATCGGGGAGGGAGTCGATTTTGGCCGAGGACACACTGTGTTTTTGTGCCCACCGTGTATGAATCTGGGTGAGAGGCGGTTACGCCACGTTTGGGTGAAATTACAAACCTACCCCTATCGAAACCTATAGAAATCTAGCAGATAGGCTTTGCGTGGCAGGGATAGGCAGTAGTGATTTCCATCTCGCAGATTTTGGTTTCGGGCGGTTACTGCGACTTTCCCCGCTTCTTTCAAATTTTGCAGAGTGCACGTTTACCGTGCCAACTCAATTCGAATCCCATTTGTATTCTATTTTTTCAGGCGGGATCCATTTTCAACTGGAATTACATTCTATATACATCATTTTTATATATACTTTCAAAAGCACAACACCATTTATACATAAATATGGTTTACAAATGGCATGATCTCAGATTCATAAGGTTGTATCCATCAATTTGGATTTTCAAATATTTGAAACCACTTTATGTTGAAATCCAATGTATTCATTCCTCACTAACTGTCTCCAATTAATGTGTGTTTCATGCGGGTTTTTTTACTTCTCAAACATGTATAATGTGTTTCACACACGCAACATATAGTGTAATCCCGTTTAGACATTAATTGAATATAAACCATGCATTGTTTGTAATTGAAGAATCTATGGATCACCAATATTGATAAACTATATAACATTACACGTGTGCCCAAATTCAAATGAATATGCATGTTTGATACACCAATTTGCGTTATGATAATATCGATGTCGTGATCTCCAGTTTAAATATTTGAATCCCCTTTAATCCAGATATTCGTCTCATATAGCTATCACTCATGCTTATATAGGACTATCTCTCTGGACCTATACGCGTTCATCGTCTCTCAGGTATCTCTCATGCTACCTGTATGTCGACAATGATCTTTTATCTTCGTAACACACTGACGGTACTCTCTCCCTCGACCTTCATCACTCTATCTCTCTCTTAGTATATCTCGCTCCCTGCTATGTGTCTCTAACTATGATTCTCCATGTGGAATCTCTTTCTCTCACACAAACACAAAACTTTGTCTCCCGGGGTCTCATTTCTCTCTACTATTCCCATGTGTGCCACTCGCACACCCCTCATACAGAGATGTATTTCGCTCCTTAGATATGAGAACCTACGACTCTTCCTCTTCAATATCTCTTTCTCACACACAAACACAAACTCTGTCTCCCAGGGTCGTTGTGAAATATCTTTCTCTCTCGCAGACACAAAACTCCGTCTCTCTGGATCTCATTTCTCTCTGATATCTGTTTGTATGTGACTCACATGCACCCTCTCTCTATCTCTCTCTCACACCCACACACATAACCAGCCTTCTGATCCACTCGACTCCTATCTCTAACGCACACTAGCTAGCATCTTTATCTTTCTATTTATCTGTTTCTCCATCAACCTTCTTTCTCACCCTCACTCTTGATTCCTATCACGCACACTACATATGTTTCTCTCTACATGCAGTCAAGTGCCCTCTCACACACATATATAACTTCACCCTTTGAACCACCCGACGGTCATCTCCAACACCCAAACTAGCAGATGTCCCTCTAGCTAGCATCTCCATCTCTGTATCTATTTGTAGTTTCTCCGTCAACATTTCTTTCTCGCACGGAGTCTTGCTTCCTATCACCCACACTATATATGGCTCTCCATACATATGCATTTATCGGATGGTCTCTTTTGCACAATCGTTGCGCCTCACTCCCTCTGCTCTCCATAGATGCATGCTCCAGCCCACGCCACTATCTCTTAAAGACAAAAACACATGCTCAATTGTCGGGCCTTCTTCCCTGCATTCTCACATGCATGCATATTGTCATACCGATCCGTCTCTCGCATGTCGTTGATCTTATGACTTATGTCTTCTTTATTTTATCTCGATCATGTGCGCGCACACACACACACATCCCACGTATACATGTATACCTCTCACACATGCACGTTCAAGTTCTCTATGTCTCCATACATAGTTAATTACCCTCAATCCTAACGCCACATCGAATAGTTCTCCTATTTTGTGCACATAACTTCCGCCTGGATGGGTAAAACACACACTCACACTTAACAATCTCCTTCTAGCTACCCCCCGCCTCTCACTCTTCCCCTATATCCCCGAAACCAATAAGACCATCCCTTTGTTTAATTCCCGCCTACATGCATCATCGATATATAGTAGTCTTCCTTGGTGTCTCTCGAACAAACACGTTCTCTCGATGTCGACTCCTCTCATGCGCACACACCTTCTCTTCCCTCTCTACAGGCATTTTCTCTCTCGCACCCCATCGTTGGTGGCCTCTGCCATACACATCACCTCTCTATGATGAAGCCATGCACACTTAAATTACATCCGCAACAGAGGACCCCGCGACACACACACAGACACGCACACACACATGCACGCACGCCCCCCCCCCCACACACACTAAGACTCCATCTCTCTCTCACACACACACAGACACACACACACACACGCACACACGCACCCCCCACACACTAAGACTCCATCTCTCTCTCTCACACACACACACAAACTAAGAATCCATCTCTCTCTCCTCTCTCTCTCTCTCACACACACACCCACACACACTAAGACTCCATCTCACGCACACATGCTCTAGGCGGAGCATTTGTTCCTACCACCCTTCATCCACCCTTACCCGTATGATAAACAATCACCTTTATTTACTTGCATAACATGGACAAATTCCACTTTACTTTAGTAGTCAGCAAACTTATCATCTGTACCCTTATAAAAAATGAGTTGGCGGTGATGGTGTGCCTGCCATCTTGTAATACAGACCGTATGATCTATATTTGAGGATAGAAAGCAAACTATGATAATTTTACAAAAGATACCCACACCTCTCTCCACATCATTATCTCCCGCAACCTCATTGCTTAGCAATTAAAAAAGGAATAAGTCTCTAGAACAATCTAGCATGCATGGTGGCCGCTGCCGCCTGCCGGCGCCGTCCATCCCCATGCCTCTGCCCATTCCGACCACCAGTCACCACCACGCTCCACTCCTCCTCGCCTTATCTCCCATCTTTCATTTTTTCGATGACATTCTTGAGATACTAGTTTTCCGATAAAATTCTCGAGATATCATTAGTTTTTACACATGGGATTACTCCTGCATGGGTCAATCACAACAGGTGTTTTGTAGAAAAATGCATATTGATGTTCCGTGCAATGCACGAGAATCTTGCTTGTAATTATATAACGCAAATCACGGGCAAGAAGTGACATTTTTTCGACACAACCACGTTAACATGGCCACGTAAACCACTAGCTAAAGTAAATACCATTAGACTTATATCCCGATGCAAAAGGTTGAGTACATGTCCGAAGAGTAGAGTCGCACACATGCACTCTGTCTCTCAGAATCTCTCTCACACACACACCAGTTACGTGACGCCCACTTAAGCAGACACGTATGTTACAATTTGTGCACCCGCGGGTACACGTGATGCTGCGCATTTATTTAAGCCGGAAGGCGAACCCAAACAGTAGCTGCATTCATTCCCCTCCCTCCGCCTCTTCTCTAGTCGTCGTCGCCCGGTAGCCATGGGCCGGCCGAAGGTAACAACATACGCCATACTCCTGCTGGAGCGGCGCTTTAATAAGGAAATTTTAGTGGTCATGCATGCATATTTTTGTGCTAGCACTCCTATATAAGGGTTGACCGGTCGCTTCCCGCGAACGTGCGCGGGCGGTGGAAGAGGAAGGAGAAGGGAAGCGGGCTGTGGAGTAACGTTTTTACCATAATTTCTTAGAAAACTGAGTGCAATAATTGAGTAGTTTTGCAAACTACCAGTACTACACCTGAAGCGGTTCAAAACCTATACTCCCTTGCCAGCACGCGCTTCCCGCATGAAACAGTCAGCGTCGCCCTGGAGCGTCAGTGCCGCATTAATGCCCGGCCAAAGCGGAGCCGACCTCTCACTGGCGCCGGCTTTGAAGTGGCACGACGGCCGAGAGAGCGCCGCTTCCCGGTGCATGCGACTGCTCCGCGTCGAGACTGGCCATAGACCCTGTTTGGATCCATGGGTTAGAGTTAGTTTGAGCTAGTTGGGGCTCAGATAGCCCTAAAGTATCCAAGCATGAGGGTTTAAATTGGACCAAGTTGCACCGAACCCACCAAAAAAACTATCCCACCCAAGAGGTGCTAACTGGAGATAGTTCTCATTGGGACCACTGAAAATCACTTTTCTCTCTCCATGAAGTGCATTTATTGTTAATCTAACCATGTCACCCAAACACCTCTTTGGCTACAGTTAGTTCAGGGTTAGTCATGAGTTAGTCTAACCTCTAGCTAAGTTAGAGTATCAAACAGGAGCAGTATAGGACATGCAAGTTGCTCAAAGCATACAGGCAAATTCATACGTGAAAGGAATTTTTCTTTTTGAAAATGGAACGTGAAAGGAATTTTTTTACAATGCTCTTGGCATGTCGCTAACATGTGATAGTTAACTGACCTCAATAGACGGCAGAAACGCCAGCCCACCGCACTTTGATAGACACGAGGAGGGAGAAGTGATACAGGCTGCTGGATTACTAGAGATAGGTGTCGCACGGAAGCCAAGAAATATGGTGATAGCGTGGGTTAGCCATGTACTAGTATGATGTAATTACACTGGGCTGCCGTGTTTCATACTCTTCCAGTCCACTGTGGAGATTATTGGTTAATTTTATATGTCTGAATAATATTAAATATTCTGAGTGCAGACGCTCCACCACGAGGTTACTTGCTCCTTCTCGGTCGTCCGGAATCTATGTTCTTCCACTCTATTTTTAGGGTGTGTCTAGGGCACATCTAGATGTGCTCTAGTTATTGCACATCTAAGTGAGTGAATCAAGCATAAAGAGGAAAAGAAAAAAGAAAAAGAAAATATCCACACGAATCTCAACGTAAGATCAATGACATAGGACTTAGATGTGCAATACTTACGGCACATCTAGATGTGCTTTAGCAAAACTGTTTTTTTACGTGAGCTTTGTTCATCCTTTTGCCAACACGCGAGACATCTAGCATCAAGGTGCACGTGTTATGCAAGGATCGTTCCATCTATATGAAGAACACGTGGGACTGGAACTACGAGACGGACATGTACCCAGGAGTGGATGTACGAACCTGAGTAATGTAGCGCTGTAAGTGAAGTAGAAAGGCACAAATGGTATGAACATGCGTGGCATATAGGGTGTGTTTGGTTGCGTTCTCGTCTCAGCATAGTTGTTCCCTCTTCATGAATACTCAACTCAACACCCCTCTTCATGCATGCTCTCTTCATGCATGCTTCTAGTGTATTTGTGCTAAACTAGTGTGGACTCATGCACCCTCCATACACTCTACCAAACACCCAAAAGTAGGTCGAGAAGGGAACTCTTGGGCGGCATTTGTCTCTTACTACGTAATACCACTAAATGTTGTACGTGCAATGCACGGTGATGTTATGGAGTACGTGCCTAAGTACTCTACTACTACTATATTAGTTGGAGGCACATATTAACTTTTATATTTGTTTACGTGTATGCCCTGAGACCTTCCAACTAGACGTGTCTTTCTCTCCAGGTCGCACTTTGTATCGTTCATACCACTAAGTACTACTACGTGTGGTCTCCGACCCAGAAGTGGAAGAAGTGGAGACGCTCTACCACGCTATTTTTTACGCTGGGCTCTACCACGCTGTTCATGTCCCACTCCTTTCGCTGATGTGTGGGATATCCAGCACGTGCCGTGTTTGGCACCCTTCGTCATAAGAGTTGAAACGCTAGTATTCATCAGAAATAAAAAATAATTATAAATCGGCAGTGATACTATTTTTTTGTGAACCAATCAACAGTGATACTATACCACGCGGTTTCCTTGCTCCTCGGTATCGGAAAGAATACTTCCTTTCGCCAACATGTGGGACGTCAACCATCCTGGTCCACTTGCCATGCATGCAGAACTCCAAGGGAGAGTCCCCCAGGTCGTCGCGCCGCAGTAACAATGACTAATGAGCCGTCAAATCATAGGCCCACTTCCCACTTTGAAGTTTCTCGGACGAAGGAACCATCATGACTTCGTTGAATTCCGCTTCTTGAAGAAAACTACTGTACCAGCAGTACTGCTAGCTACAATAGTTACTCCAACAGAGGCCTCCTTTCGTTCATAGGATAGGAATATGAAAATCATAGGAAGTGAGATGACATGCATCTCAATTCCTATAGAGAAAGAGATGCCATTTGATGCTTAGGATAGGAATTTTTCCATTTAGTCTAGGCTAATGTACTGGTAATTTGCTCTAAAAACTACAGAAGTAACTAGTAGTATTGGTACATGCTCGTACTCAGACACAGACACACACACTAACTACTAGTACTACTACTTCTCACATGCTGGCCAGAAGCCGTTGTTCTCCTTCTCAGCTTTGTCGGCGACACCCCACCATGCTTGGATCTCCGCTGACCTCTTCGCAGCAGCGCGTGCGTCCTTTTCTTTCTTGCGGCGGTGGGCCTCTCTTTTCTTGAGTGCTTCTGACTTTTCCGCTCCCTCTGTGCGGCTTTGGCCGCCTCTTGCTCTACCACCCATTTGGCCTTGGCATCTTCAAATTCCTCCCAGATAGTTGTGAGGTTGTGAGCGGCGATGAACTCAGCACGGCGGGATGTCGTCGCTTCCCTACCATTTTGTGTGCGGTCGTGGGCGGCGAGGAACTCGGCGCGGCGGGATGCCATCGCTGCCTTACCGGTTAGTGTGCGGCGCGGTGGCATGAACGACACTTGGTGAGAGCTCTGGGGTGGAGTGGCCGGACAACCGTATAGTGCATTGGTTTGTCAAGAGCTCAAGGACAGAAGACGAAGAAAATTTGGATTCCCCTTCAATCCTGGTCATTTATTACCGAGTAAAATGCATTGGTGGTCATCGAACTTGTCTTGATAGCTCACTTTGATCATTGTATACGAGATATGGTGATTATATGGTCACTAGCTCAGTGTATAGCTCCGTATTTGTCTGGTTGACCAGTCAAACAGTCCGCATGCACCTCATCAGCTCGTGTTCTTTATCTATCTACACGGGCCTACCTGTCAATGGAGAAAGAAATACTGTAAAAACCAAAATTATGCGTATGTGGCGAATCAAACCACGGACTCGTCGCTGCAATGCACCCTCGTCAGCCAAATGAAAATGAAATACTTCGCGTCAGACACTCACACTCATGCTGTCAAAGCATGCTAATGCATGCACGTCGCCCTCTAAATCAAAGTCCTGCTCATGGCGCAACGCAAACGGCGAGCCCATCACCTGCGCGCCCCGGCGGTGCCTGACATTACTGTTTAGACATTTGATGGAGGCCTACGCGAACGCCGAGCATGTACTCACCTGGCTCAACACCAACGGTCATACTCAGACCGCCTTGCTCATGTATATAGTCCATCACAACGACAATCTATAAAACAGCCTAAGCTAGAGAGGGTAGTATGGCACGGAGTATGTACTATCGTGAGCGACCGATCTTAGTGCCATAGCACACCAAAACCCCTTCCATCGCTAGCGTGCGCTTCCCGCCTGAAACGATCACCGTCTCTCCAGAATGTCAATGCCGCATTCACTAGACTTAATTGCAGGTGCAATTGGTGTGTCACTGACATGCGGGCCAGATGCCCGTTGGGCCCACATGTCAGTAACCCAAACGTATCTACAGTTAAGTCACTGAAGCAGCGTCTGCATTCACGCCCGACGAACCTACTCCGGCGCCAGTTGTCCATCCGTCTGCCGCGGCTCATTGCCATTCGCCCTCTATATTAACTTGAGCCCCAGCTCCCAGCCATAGCCAAAGACCCACACTTATTCTCCTCCGGTCCCTTCCTTCTGTCGGCACCACTTCAACCATGGCCTCCTAGCGCTTCGAAGCTCTCTTGGACGTACTGTCACAGTAGCAGACGAGGTACATCGGCGGCTCCGCTCCGGGCGCGCTCCAAAGCTCTCTTCGACTTACTGTCGCAGGAGCATACGAAGGAGATCGCTGGCACCCCCCGGCCGCCCTCTGCCGCCACGACCACAAAGCCGGCGTGCGGGCACGGGTGCAGCTGGCAGCGAGGAAGAGCAGTACACGGTAGGTCGCCGCTGCTCTGATCCCGGGAAGGCCACCGCTACTCCACTCAATCGATGCCAAGCTTGGTGGGGTAAACATCAACGGCCGATTAGCCGCTTGACAGCGACGTGGAGGCGGAAATCTTCAAAACCTTGTGCTCCGGAGGAGGAGGTTATCGAGGCGGATGAGGAGGAGGCAAAGGCAATGGCCGGCTTTCTCGGGTTCATGGCCGGAGATGGTGGTCGGGTGCCGGCGATCGTTTAGATTAGGTTTACAGTAGGTTTTAGTACGGTTTGTGCGAAATATGTAATGAATTTCGTCCAGTTTGTAGGAAAAGTTTTCGAAATGTAATGAATTTCATCCGGTTAATTTGAAATTTGCTTTGTTTGCATGAATTTTGTCCGGTTAGTTCATATAGTTGTCGAAAGGTATGTGGGTAGCATCGGATGGCATCCATCAGTGTCCTCGGACAGATGCCGGTGTAAATTTGTGGGCCAGCGTTGGAGATGCCCTAACTATCATGCTATAATCTCTAACAATCCTCCATTATTTGGCAGGGAACAACTATCCCTCGATCAAAATCAGATCTGTGGTGTTTCGCACTCCTCCCGCGTAAGAGTGTAAACTCTTGCTTACATAAAAATGGAGCAAGTGGACGACACTGTAGCACGTCACATCACTCGAACTAGCCTGCCTAACGAGCGGGAAAGCACCGCCCTCATCATTTTGTTCTGGATTTCTATCGATCGATCACGCGAAAATGTTGCACTTCGCAAGTTCTAAAGGAAAAGGCGGCACACTTACGACTCGTACGCATCGCAACCCCGACAGTCCGGCTTGCACGCCGCTCACCAGAGGGGGCACATGTTGTCTTGAAATTTCACTGACATGTGGGACCGTAATTGATTAAACCGTCGATAGACGAAATCTAATCGCTTGGCGGGCGTCGGCTGAGAAGAGAGAAACGGGGGAGGGAGAAGAGATCGCCCGCCCGCCGCGCACGAGCTCCAAGAAATATATGGTGATAATGTGAGGTGGGCCATGCTGGAGTCCGGACCGCTTCCAGAGCCCGCTCTCACCGCCCTGGCCCCTCAAGACGCCAGCTGCCCGACGCATGCATGCATAGCAAGTAGTACTCCTTATGTGGAGGAGAGAGAGGCATTGACAAAGTGAAGGAGTGGGCTCTGCAAGAGCCCGTCTCTACACGTGCTCCTAGGTATAAAAAATAATTCTAAAAAAGGCATAAAAACAATTGTGTCTTAAAAAAGAAAGGTAAAAAACATTTGAGAGGAAATAGATAGAGAGAAAGTGAGAAAAAGCTGTAACCTGGGCATTACATGAGGAAGGAGGGAGTGGTGCACATGCCAAGTTCACTGGGCTGCCGTGTTTCACACTCCACCGTCGTAACAATGGAGATAATAGCTTTCATCAAAAATAAACAATGAATACTCGTTGCTCGTCCTCTATATCAGAAAGAATACTTCCATTCGCCGACATGTGGGACGTCGACCATCCTGGTCCACCTGCCGTGCACAAAATTATCCTGGTCTACCCCGGTCGTATCGCAGGCCCAACCTTTCCCACTGTAAGTTGTTCGGACGAAGGAACCATCTTGACTTCGTTGAATTCCGCTTCTTCAAGAAAACTTACTGTACCCGCAATACTGCTACCACACGCGAAGACTAGACGGCACTGTACCACGTCATATCACTGAAACCCACTAGGCCAAACTAGCCCGCCTAGGTCATCTATTTTGGAATGGAGGGAGTACGTCTCTGCACTGCTATGATTTTGTGTTGCACGTTCTCTATACTTTTGCTACAATTTTCCTACCCTATGAACTAAATGAGGCCTGAATGTATGTCGACTATTGTCTGATCGATCGCTAAGCCTACAATTTTAGGAGCTAGGGCTATTGGTCGATCGACGATGGATAAGTATAAGCGTACCACGAGCTCATCAACCCCAACGTTTCTCTTCGGTGAGTGTTTTGCAAGTACTATAGCTTGCATAGTAGCTAGCCTACTAACACCAAGAATCATTAAACAAGCCCTGCTGATACGATAAACAGTTCAAACTTACATCTAAGCATGCCATATATTACATCAAAAGCCGGTGAGGATACATCTGTTTCCATAACTCGGAGAGGGTTCGCATGATTCATCGCATGATTCACTATCAAACAAAAGTAGCAAGATCCGCCCGCACAAGATAGTGCACTATCCCTAAGATGGTTTGATAACACACATCGTTCTGGTAATTAAACACAGGGAAATGCAAACTACCCTGAAGGATTAGCGCGACCAACTATTTCTTGTCATCGATCTCTCGGGCAATGACCACAACACGGACAGTGGCATGGGAATCGATTTCTGGGGCGATGTCCACAGGACTGACCACGACATTGGAATCGATCTCTGGGGCGATGTCCATAGGATGGACAGCGGCATCAGAATCAATCTCCGGGGCGATGCCAACAGGACGGGCCACGACATCGGAATCATCAAGGACGTCCACCGGCACCTGCACAACCCTAACATATTAGCAAGCACATTGCAAATAATCAAAAACCACAACTATGGTAATAAGCCATTATTTTTACCTTGTGCAGCTCACCGGGGGATCTCATCCCTCCGGGGGCCATCTCCTCGTCCTCGATGGGGGCCATCACCTTGCCAGGGGAATACTGCTTCTCAACGGTGACTATCTCCTCAAACTCGGTCTTGAGCCTCACATAGGTGGCAATCAGAGTTCCCGGGGTAGGCACGGTGGGGCCCTTGCTGTTCTTCTAACTTTATTTGAGGAGTTCGTCCGCCAACGTCCTCAACTCTTTCGCCGGTGCTTGTTTCTTGGAGTTCTTCATCTCCATGGGTTGGCCCACCAACATGGTCAACTCGTTGGTCGGTGCTCACTTCGTGAGATCGCTGTCTCTAGTGGGTTGTCCGCCGGCAACTCTTTGCCTAGTGCCAGGATCCATCAATGAATTGACAAACAAAAAGCAATCGAAAGGAATCCACAATCGCAATGAAAACGGGAAAATAATAGGATGTGAGAATCAGTCGGTGCTTCGCAAAAAGAAGATTCTTGGAATGAAAATATAGCAGCATCACTGATTCGCCCACCTTTCCTTCGTCGGTACAGAAGAAAAATGGCAGAAGTGAGTAGCCTGGAGTGAGGTTTTCTTCAAGAAAGGGAAGAAAGGACTTGAACGAGCGTTCCAGTGAAATGATGGTTGCTTCGTCCAGTCCAACTTGGAGGCCACCTTACCACTGCTGGTAAAGGTGTGGGTTTTGTGATATGACGGGTCATGATGGCCACACTGGGGTGACAGGTGAGTCTCGACTGTAGCACCTCGCTACGATTTGGTGGATGGCACGCGGGCCCGGATGCTTTGAAATGTCCTGCATGTAGATAGAGCGGCTAGTCATATAGGAGTGCTCAATATTGTGCATCGCGACCAAGGTGGACAGGAAAACGAGAGAACTACGTAATTAATGCATGAGTTTAATTAGGGTAGTTTTGAGATACATTCCTCCAGTCACAAAATGCCTTGGTTCATGAGATTTGAGATTTGAGCCCTATAAATCGGAAGGGAGGGAGTACTGCACACGGTGTAGTCTAGTCACTTGTTGAAATCTCTAGAAAGGCAAATACTCCTTTCCGGTTTACAGGGCTATACTACTCCCTCCGTCTAGGTGTGTAAGTCATCTTACGAAAACCAAATAGTCCCAAAACACTTAGGCGCGGTGCATTAACTTCTACCTTGTTTCTTGTTTCTTGACATATCAACCAATAAGAGATGAGAGGTGTGCATGCTTTTAATGACTTGCAATGGCTAGTTCATTGCATGCAATGCTATTAATTAGCAAATAAACATTGGTGACCCCAAGAGGAAACGGTGCTAAGCGCGTGGACCTATGCATAATGAGTATCAACCAATGGATAATGGAGTTTAATTGTTAAATAATAGCAATTTTGTCTCATGCAAGAGCCTGGCTAGTACTCCAAGGAACCGCACCACGCGAGCGTTCGCAACTGCCATGTTTGGGTTGCGCTTGGCTCTTCGCCTCTTCGAGAAGACGAACAATGATGTTACTCCTACTTCTACAATATCAAATCCACTGTTGCATGTCCGTCCACCTCGTGCGGGAGGGATAGCGTGTAGCGAAAGCTTCTACTTACTGCTCCTGCCTTTGCGTCTAAGACAGGTGGGCCCAACAGGTGGTTGACCCTCCTGTCATGCAGCCAAAGGCAGGTGTAGTTAAGGCACCGGAACTCAGTCCGCGAGGGAGAGGGCGTTGTAGTAATCAAATTTCTCGGTCTTGTACGAGTTGACGCGACACATCAAAGCACTGCACTCGATATAAGTCTTTTTACACATTTCAAATGGGCTACTTCGTATGTAGGAGTAGACATATTCTGCTTCGTATGTAGTCACTTGTTGCAATCTCTAAAAAGACTTATATTTGGAAACGGAGGGAGTACAACGCATGCATGCATGCCGTGACTTCCCTTTCGATACTTGCATGTGTTGATTTGATGCACCTTGCCAAATTTTGACTATAAATTTAACTAACCAAATTTTCATGCATGTCACAAAAAATTACGGGGCTGTTTGGATTGTGACTATGTTTGTCTTATGTTGCCACATTATTTTTCCCACACTTGCCACACTTGCCTAACCTGAGTTGCTCAAATTGTTAGACACACTTTGGCTTGCCTAAGGGAATCTTGCCACAATTTTTGTGTCTATGACATGTGGGGTTCACTGCTAATAAAAAAATTCTTGTCTTAGGTGTGGCTAATAAAAAAAACTTATATTTAGGAACGGAGGGAGTAGAAAATATAAATAATAATGCATGTTGGGGCAACCCACGTTTCCGCTAATTTTAGCCGTGGGCTTGTTCACAATTTTTACGAGGGGGCGGTTGTTCATTTAATGGAGGGACTTGTAGTACCAGACTTGAACGATACAAGGTGCGACCTGGCACACCGTAACACCACTTGGAACAAGCAGGTAGCTATCTCAAAAAACAATCAACAACTAAAAAAACCCGCGACCTCGCATGTAGTAGTACACAATTTTAAACGATTGTTTTGATGGAGTGAAAAAGGAAAACTACCCCACTACGTATATATAGGCCGGAGCCTCCGTGCTTGCTTGCTAGGGTTGCTCTACTCACACACTCTCATCCTCTCCAGATCTAAACAAGATAGGGGTAGTAACACTGTCTTTCTCCCTTCAAAAAACACTAGCTTTCTATCCTCACCGCTGGTTACAGATCCGGACGTATCCCCCTCTGCCGGTGAAGGGGAGGAGGGGCAGCGTTTAGGGCGTCGTCAACGGCGAGGGAGGAGACCCACTGCCGGCCGCACCATTATCTCTGGCCGAGCGCCGGTGCGGGAGGTCCTCCGATCCCTTCGTCGTTGCCTGTGGGCGGATCCGGCCTCCCGCCGCCCACCTATCCACATCCCGACGACCTTCAAGTATATCTTTGTTCGAAACCGCCTTAGCTCTACTTCCCCAGCTCGCTATGTCGCTGCATGTGCATCATTTTCTACCTCTCAGCCCCTCTCGATCAGATGGTCCAACGTCACATATTTTCTTCTTCTATTGTTAGAGGTAAAGCTACTTCATGGAGTCGAATCTTGTACTCCCTCCGTCCGAAAATACTTGTCATTGAAATGGATGTATCTAGATGTATTTTAGTTCTAGACACATCCATTTTGATGACAAGTAATTCCGGACGGAGGGAGTACTTGGTTCAAACAAGAAATAAAGTGGGGGTGGGGGAATTTAGTATGTACAACGGACTTGGTACAAACAGGAAGGAAAGGGGGTGAAAGTAGTACAGACTGGTCATCCAACCGGTCTCTTGGTCGAAAAGGGAAATATAGGGGTAACATTGTACACAGTGGTATGACCAGGACTAGATTTGCTATCCACACATAGGAGTAGGTGGCTAGAGTGAACAAAAATGGGACCAACCCATATATGTTTCTTGGATGTTTGTTTCTCGGGGCAACAAACTATGAATCACCACTTTATGCCCCTGTTTACGTACATGGTGCTGGACTGCTGGTGCACCCACTGTCCCATGCCCTTATACCAAATATTTAGGCTCCGTTCGGAATAAAGGGGCTGAAAACATAGGTTTTGATGAAAATAGAGGAATAGGAAAGGAATGTAGGTATAAAACTATGGAACAGCGAACCGGAGGAAACTCTCAAGAGAATGTGTTCGGATGGACTACGAAATGTACAGATTTGTTTTTTTAGAGTAGCATGCTTGGCAGTATGACATGCTATTTGTTTATTCAGCTGCATAGTGACTACTCTTGTCCTCACCTCATGTACCACACATAGGTTGATTTTTTATTCTGGCAACACAGCACAGCAACCTGTCTAACGCATGGCAGCGAGCGACTGCCTCGGGCTGCCGCCCAAAAAATGAGCAGCGTGTGGATGTTTCTAATCCTATGGAATCAGTACTACCAGACCAGCTTTCCTATGAAACACTATTCACCTTTCCCGTGTTCCGAACGGTTGGAAGGGAAAGAATACCGTAGGAATTGTGTTCCTACGAAAATCCTGCACCAAACCTGTGAACCGAACGCAACCTTAGCTGTTCTTAATCTAATGTCCCTGGTAAAAATGAAGCCATGCCACTGTTATAAGCCATGACAAGTTTAGCCAAATGTTTTTGGCTGCAATTGTTTGAGACTCTGGCTGTTTCCTCTGAGCCTTTTTGTGCAAACAGGGATATCCAATTCACCTCGTTGCTGTTGTGACCTTTTGGTGCACTGCACAAAACTCTTCTTAAAAGAAGTGACTTTTGTGCTGTTTAACTGGAATGTTAGAATGGAACAGTTGGTTCATTTTGGTGGAACTGCACAAAGGGGAGATCTGTGTTCCAATCCTCATCATCCATATTGGCGCCATAACCTTCCTTTAGGTAAGAATGATATTTAATGCATGTGTTCATCTCTATTTTCCGACTGCCATGAGAAAATAATGTTGTTTTTTACTAGTACACTTGTACTCCCTCACTGACAAAACCAATTCTGAATTAGAAGGCCAATCATGTGCTTGGTTTCACCAACTGGTGAGGAGAAAGTGAAACAGAGCATGAAGAGGAAGAAGAAGAAGAATAAACAGTGCCAAGGCAATCTTGCTAAAGCCAGAGGCCTCAGTCGAGGCCATTCAAGGGCTCCGGCAATGACTACCTTACATGTGAGACGGTCCTCCAAGGAGCCCTTACACTTCTGATGTCTCACTTAATTAATTAGGAGTACTTAAGTACCACTAATTTATTACTGCCTAATTTTCCTGTTGGAGTTAAACAAATCTTTAGTAGTACCCTATGCTGAATCATGTACGTGTGTATGTTTGTCTATGGAGGTGAATCATGTGGTGGAGCAGGGAGGGAATATTATTAGTATCATGACATAATAGTGCTATTGTTTTGCATGTCAATTTATTGCCATTGGTTCAATGAGGCAATGTTTTGCATATTGTCCATCATGAATTTAATGCTACTGTTTGAGTAATATGCTAATGTCTTCCTATCCTTTCTCACTAAGCTAATGAAGGTTTCACCTTGTTCCTACTTGTGCAAACAGGGATCATGTTGTGCCAATCATACATTTTAGTGGAACTACACAAGACAATACAATGAACTATATCCCAGCCAGTGCTTTAACTCTGCTGGAAGTTCTTGATAATCTTTCGATATAATCTCAGCACTGGTAAACAAGAGTTATTTCAACCATACATTTGAAGTGCACAAAAATATATACTATTTGTGATTCTAGTGAGTGCTTTATCATCTCTTATGGGACTACATGAATAAGCTTTTTTCTTAGGTTGGTACGGGCCTAAGGCCTTCATCCATATTAGTTTGCTATCATCTCTATTCGTATCGTGCTACTGTCATGAGAAACTCCTTTATCTTTGCACGTTAAAGTTTTGCAACCTATGATAAATGGCAATGCTTTGAGTGTTGAGTTGAGCTAATTGGCACTGATTAAATAAACTAATACCTCTCTTTAAGCAAGACTACTATGTTGCTAACTTTACCCATTAAGATAATGAGGGTGCTTCTATTTGTTAGTGTATGTTTCATCAACTAGTCCCACTATTACAGTAATCTCACTCTCTCAATATATGTGCCAACAGGGATGCTCGATTTTGGTGGAACTGCACAAAAACTTTGGGTGCTTCATTGCCTCGACAGCTTCCGTCCTTTCCTATCAGTCGCTAATCTCCGCTTGCTTTCTTCCTTTGCTGTCAGTCGCTTGGCTTATCTCGGCTTCCAGTCAAAGGAAATAGTAACTGATTTCCTACCTCACACAGGTTGGTAGTGGTCTTTATCCTGATTATTGTGCCTGTCATATGTATTGGTAATTTGGTATTGTGCTACTGTTTGCCGATTTCATAAAGGAATAATTTGGAGCCTGAACTCGCAGGCAAATCATTACATCGGGTGATTTCAATAGAACTGCACAAAATGATCAGATGGACAGGTACTTATGCTGCTGCTATGTACTCCAAAGTTCACTCAGACAAACATCGATGTTGACAAGAAGTGCCTATATTCATTCGAGTATCAACCGGCGTCAACCAATTGTCAAACTCCAAGTATTAGGAGAGTGAACGCCAAAAATATTGCTTGGTGCATAGCCCATAAAAACGCAGTCCACTCCTTGGTCCCAACTTGTGCCTTTTGGTTATCGGCACATATGGTAGCGAACTATATGGCATGGAGTCTAAAGATTCCAGACAAGTTGGTTGACGCGTATATTCATCTGGCACTTAATCAGTCTGCACGCCAAGGATGCTCCATTTCAGTTGAACTGCACAAAAAATTTGGGTGGTTCATTTTCTCAACCACCTCCTTTCTCGTCTGCAATGTAGAATTTTGGCGAGATACAGGACCAAGATGAGCCAGTAAACTAGTTGGATGAAAGTAGTGGCCAAGTTGCTCAAACCTCCCTCGGCACGAGGCCACTATTTGAGGATAAACCTACAAGCAAAGTTCAAATTGTCTGTGCTGCCTCTTATGTCCTCGAAAGTTTACTCGTACAAGAACTAATTTTAGCAAGAAGTACCTCCGATTGAACACCATTTACCAGTCTGTACCCTAGGTAATTAAAGTTCGTCCATGGATCATATTGGATGTGATCTCAATCATTTGGATGCATAAACATACTGAACATGTGTATATCTGAATCTTTTTGTGAATTATGTATGAATATTGTCGTGTGATCTATCAATCATTTGGATGCATAGATATGCTGAGCTTGTGTATATATGAATCTTTTGAGTTGTTGATAGTGAATGTTGGCTATGAATATGAACGTGTCCTGTGAACCTGAGTTTGATATGAATGTTTACCTTTTTTGTTGTATTTGTGTGTGAACTTGTTAGTATGCCTACTGTGGGGTATAAAACGCAGGTTTCTTATAAAAGTAATGTTGTGTTCAATTTATGTTTTCCCTTCTAACCACATTATATATATTTATATTATTACTATTATCATATATTTTATAGAGACTTATATATACATTATAAAAACATCCCACGTGTTATTAACTTATAAAAGTAAATGTTTAACGGAAGTTAGCAAGGAAAATCCTGGTTGTTTTTTACTCACATGCAAGGAAAATCCTGGTGATTGCGTACAAAAGCTTGCAAAGATTTTAAGGACCAATTTAATAATAACGCGCTCATTTTTATTTTGAGCAATAACTCGCTAATTTCTTAATTATCCATATAAAAAATGTGCCTCTCCGGTTTATTCTTTGATATTAATTGCTCCTTCTAACATAACATTATATATATAATGAGCCCACCTAATACGTGTATTTCAAGGAAGTGCAAATGGGCTGGGATTTCTTAGAAAATATAAATGGGCCTGATTGACACGAAATTATTTGTTCACCCAGCCCAGCAAATGGACTGTACATTCTAGAAAACATGGGTTAAATATATGCCACATTTTTGCAGGCTGGCATGTGGGCCAATAGGTCGAAGCCTACGCAGGGCATTGTCAACTTGGTCAACAAATGATTGTGTCATCCACAGCCATTGGATTTATATCCAACGGCCGACATGCACCTTCAATCTCTTGTCTTCTTCCTCCGGCGTCGCCGGGACCGCCTGGTCTGGCCTCCGGCGGCTAGCGGCTCTGCTTAGCATGCATCGCTGTGAAGCGCTACCCCACCGCCGGCCAGGCTATCCCTCCACCCCTCGACACCTCTTGTTATTCTCCACAGACTACAGCCCCACGCCACAACATAACCAGTTATAACCCTTCTCCTCCTCTCAATATGCGACTCCACTGCCGCGTTTTCCCATCTCCGAGTCGTTCCCGTCCGGGGCCTCGTCGTCGTCCACCACCTCGCTGCGTTCGGTGCGGCGTGGTCAACAAACGAGAGTCATCGGAAGAGGACTGTACGTGGAGAGCCTGACGGTTGGGACCCACGAGGTCCATGGTCGCACGCAAGGAAAGTTCCTCCTTATTAAGCTGAAAAAATGTTTCCTCCACCTGACAGCTGGGACCCACCTGCTGTATCTTCGCATGGAAGGAAGTGCCTCCTTGTTTTGCGAAAAAAATATTCATCCCGCTGACAACTGGGACCCGTCAGATTTGGTGACTGACTTGTGGGCCTACTAAGCGGACGTGTACGCACGGCTTTGTCAACTTAATCAACAAATGATTCTAGCAGCTGGACCGTTGGATGTTAATCCAACAGCCATGCTCCTTCTTCAACCTCTGTTCTTGCTCCTATCTCCCGTGGGCGGCACCGCGGCTATGCTACCGCGCACCCGAACCAGTGAAGTTTCCCACTCCTCTCCATCTGCGACTCCATTGCCCCGTCTTCCCCATCTCCGGGTCGTTCCAGTCTGGGTGCGCTCGGCACGGTATGGTCAATGTGGTCAACAACCGAGAGTCATCGAAAGATGACTGTACGTGAGAGGCTGATAGTGGGGACGCACCACGCCCATGGACGCATGCATGCAACGGAACGCGGCGAGGTCAACGTGGTCAAGGAACGACTTCCATCGGAAGTATACTATACATGGAGAGTCTCAGCTGGGTCCACGGCCACAGCAAGTAAGTGCCTCCTTATTACACGGAAAATAACAACTAACAACAGGGACCCACTGGACGTGCCACCGTATTTTGCGAAAAAACGTTTGCCCCCTGATTGCTGGGACCCACCTGACGCGCCACCGTATTTCGCGAAAAAAATGTTCCTCCCGCTGTCAGCTCGGACCCACCGGAAGTGCCTCCTTATTACACACAAAAAAATGAATACTCCCCCGGCTAGCTGGGACCCACCTTGGTGGGAGGCTGACTTGTGGGCCTACTAAGTTGACGGGGACGAAGGGCTTTGTCAACTTAGTCAATATGAACGATTCTAGCTCCAGTGACCGTACGATGTCCATCCAACGGCCGTTTCTTCAACCTCTGGTCTTCTTGCTCCAGCCACCCAAAGCAGCGCCGGTCGTGCCGCATGCTCCTGCCTCCCGTGGCCGGCTGTGCTGCCGCGGAGGCCTCACCGCCCCCTACTATTCCCACCGCTGGCCAGGCCCTGCGGCGACGGCAGCCTAACACCGCAGCCGAACCAGTGAACCCTCGTACTCCTCTCCGCGCGGGCTTCCACTGCCACGTCTTCCCCGGCTCCGCGTCGTCCCCTTCCTAGGCCCCGCCATCGTCCACCGCCGTGGTGCTCTCCGCGCGGCGTGGTCAATGTGGTCAAGGAACGACTTCCATCGGAAGAGTACTGTACGTGGAGAGGCTGACAGCTGGGTCCACGGCCACAACCCAGTTTTTTTGTGATTTGCCAAGTAAGTCGCTTTGTCAGGCCTATCGGACTGCAAATCTTTCAAGACGAGGAGAGCTTTCATTCGGCTGGCCGAGAAAATGGCCCATCAGTAATGACAAATGGGCTGTACATTTTTAAAACACATCAAACCGGCAATTAGTTTCAAATATCTTTTTTTCATTTTGAGATTTTAAATTACATTAATTTTTATGCATGGAGAATTTGTTGGATTTTATATTGATATACATTTAGTTTTTAAATCAGTTTGAATGTGAGTTGAAATTTCAGGATTAAAAACAGTTCGGACCACACCGAAATATGCAAAATTTTGTATTATTTTTTAACCGTGGCCACAATATGGGTTGTAATGCTAACAAAGAGAATATGGGCTCCAAAAAAACCTTAATAATTAGCAAATGGGCTGTAAATTATTAGAAATAATGGCAGATGAGTTGTATGCTGTTTTCAACATATTTGAGGCTTTCCTAAAAAAAGGTTGACGCACAAGAAGTGACTGTTGGATGGCCATCCTACGGCCGTCGTGCTTCTTCAATCTCTGCTCTTCCTGCTCCAGCCGCTCAAACAAGCGCCGGTGGGACTGCCTGCTCCCTCCTCCCCGCGGCCGGCTCTACTGCCGCGCAGGCCTCACCGCCCCACCGTACTCCCATCGCTGGCCTAGCCATCCCTCTACTCACCCACACCTGCTGTTATTCTCCAGCAACGGCAGACGAACCAGTAAACCCTCGTACAGTCGTACTCCCCTCCGCATGGGAAACAACTGCCGAGTCTTCCCTGCCTCCATGTCGTTCCCTTCCTAGGCCTCGCCGTCGTCCACCGCCCTGGTGCTCTCGACGCGGCCTAGTCAACATGGTCAACGACCAACATGCATCTGAAGTGGACTGTACGTGGAGAGGCCGACAGCTGGGTCCACGACCGCACGCAAGGAAATGCCTCCTTATTACGCGCAAAATAATGATTCCTCCACCTAACATCAGGGACCCATCGAAACGGCCTCTGTATTTCATGAAAAAAACGTTATCGCCGCTGACAGCTCGGACCCACCAGCTATATCTTCGCACGCAAGGAAGTGCCTCCTTATTACGCACAAAAAAATGAATACTCCCCCTGTTAACTGGGACCCAGTATAGTGGCAGGCTGACTTGTGGGCCTACTAAGTTGACGGGGATGGAGGGCTTTGTCAACTTAGTCAATATGCACGATTCTAGCTCCAGTGATCATAGGATGTCCATCCAACGGCCGCAGTGCTTCTTTGACCTCTGGTCTTCTTGCTCTAGCCGCCCAAACCAGCGCCGGTCGTGCCTCGTGCTCCCGCCTCCCGTGGCCGGCTGCGATGCGGCGGAGGCCTCACCGCCCCCTACTACTCCCACCGCTGGCCAGGCCATCCCTCTACTCACCCACACCCCCTGTTATTCTGCCGCGACGGCAGCCTCACACCGCAGCGAACCAGTGAACCCTCGTACTCCTCTACGTGTGGGCATCCACTCCTGCGTCTTTCCCGGCTCCGCGTCGTCCCCTTCCTAGGCCTCCCTGTCGTCCACCGCCCTGGTGCTCTCGGTGCGGCATGGTCAACGTGGTCAAGGAACGGCTTCCATCGGACGTGGACTGTACGTGGAGAGGCTGACAACTGGGTCCACGGCCGCGGCAAGGAAGTGCCTCCTTATTACGTGCAAAATAATTATTCCTCCACCTGACAGCGAGGTCCCACCGGACAGGCCACCGTATTTCACGAAAAAAAATTTGCCCCTGACTGCTGGGACCCACTAGCTACATCTTCGCATGCAAGGAAGTGCGTCTGGGCAAAAAAATGATTCACCCCCTGACTGCTGGGACCCACCAGCTACATCTTCGCAGGCAAGGAAGTGCCTGACAGTCGGGACCCACCTGGTCGAAGCGTATGTAGCGTTGTCATTCTGGGCGCGAACGTGTACATACATATATACTGATGGATGTAGAGGCGCGCAAGTAGCATGTACACGTACGTACAGCGGCCAGGGTGCAAGAAAGAAAATACAGCCACGTATGTGTACATACGGGCGGGGTCTCGAACGCCTACTCGCGCATACGTACGGCCAGGGCTCGTGTACATGGCTGGGTCGGAACGGAGAAACAGCGTCGTCGTCGTGTTCATGGGGAGGCAACGGAATGCGTCGTGTTCATCGGGAGGCAACGGAACGTGTGGGAGCCAACTGGCTGGGTCGGAATGGAATGCGTGGTCGTGTTCATCGGGAGGGCTTGGACGGAACAGGCGATGGAAACGAGGCCTGGCGTACCACACAACGGAGGAAACAGACCTCCTACGTTCGGAACAGGGTCATGTTGATCGGGAGGGGTGTGGCGTACCGCAAAAACGGAGGAAACAGACCTCCTACGGTCGAAACGGGGGTCCTGTTGATCGGGAGGGGTGTGTTGTACCGCAAAACGGACGAAACGGACCTCCTACGGTCGAAACGGGGGTCATGTTGATCGGGATTGGTGTGGCGTACCGCAAAACGGACGAAACGGACCTCCTACGGTCGAAACTGGGGTCCTGTTCATCGGGAGGGGTGTGGCGTACCGCAAAACGGGACTCCACGGGATACTGTTTATCTCCACCATCGACCTCCTCTATCCTCCACGGGCTACCGTCGACCTCCTCCAGCCTCCACCACGCGCTACTCCACCGGCTACCGTTCAGCCACCCCTCCACGGGCACCCCTCCACCGTCTACTATTCATCCAGCCCTGCACACCACGAGGTCCTATTCAACCACCCCTCCACCGTCTACTGTTCATCCAGCCCTCCACACCACGGGGTCCTGTTTATCTAGAGGCAACGCCACCGCTAACTGTTCATCCAACCCCCCCCCCCCCGCAACACTCACTGTTCATCCCAGAGGCAGCATCGATCGGCTTCAGTTAGCAGCAGTAGCGAAGGAATCGTTCGATCGGGTTCAGTTAACAGCCATCGATCGATCGCTCGGGTTCAGTAACGCGCAGCCTGCAGTGCAATCGCTAGGGTTTAGTTAGAGCCCAACACCTCGCTCGGGTTCAGTTAGAGCCAACGCCTCACACACACGCGCGTACGTGTACGAGAGAAACGCACATCGCTCGGCCCCCAACCTCCCACCGTAACCGGGAACTCCTCGAAATTTTCCTCGCCCTCGCTTCTACCACAGTTTTTTCCATCATGGACGGCCCAAAGAATGTCATGCAACTGCGTCTCCGGCCCGCCCAGGATGAAAAGCCCATTTTTTGTCATGATTTTTTGTCATAGAAGTAGGAGCCCACCACATCTATGATGATACCGGGTTTTGTCACAATTATCGTCGTAGAAGTGTCATATGTATGACAGAAAAAAAATTCGTTCGGCCCAAAATGTCACGGATGTGTCTTTTTTTTGTAGTGTGGGAAAGGACACCGCAAGATTGAACCCAAAGCTAAGCCCTTCTCCTATTGCAAGAAAGATCAATCTAGCAGGCCAAACCAAACTGATAATTTGAAGAGACTTGCAAAGATATTTAAATAATGCATATAAGAATTCAGAGAAGAACCAAATATTGTTCATAGATAATCTTGATCATAAACCCACAATTCATCGGATCTCGACAAACACACTGCAAAAGAATTACATCGAATAGATCTCCAAGAGAGTCGAGGAGAACTTTGTATTGAGATCCAAAGAGAGAGAAGAAGCCATCTAGCTAATAACTATGTACCCGAAGGTCTGTGGTAAACTACTCACACATCATCGGAGAGACTATGGTATTGATGTAGAAGCCCTCCGTGATCGATTCCCCCTCCGGCAGAGCACCAGAAAAGGCCCCAAGATGGGATCTCACGGGTACAGAAGGTTGTGGCAGTGGAAATAGGGTTCCGGGGTGCTCCTGGATGTTTTCAGGATATATGAGTATATATAGGCGAAAGAAGTAGGTCGGTGGAGCTGCGAGGGGCCCACGAGGGTGGGGGGCGCGCCCTCCTGCCTCGTGGCTTTCTTGCTGCTTCCTTGTCGTCCACTCCAAGTCTCCTGGATTGCGTTTGTTCCAAAAACGATCCTCGCAACGGTTTTATTCCGTTTGGATTCCGTTTGATATTCCTTTTCCACGAAACACTGAAATAGGCAAAACACAACAATTTGCACTAGGGCCTTCGGTTAATAGGTTAGTCCCAAAAATAATATAAAAGTGCATAATAAAGCCCATTAAACATCCAAAACAGATAATATAATAGCATGGAACAATCAAAAATTATAGATACGTTGGAGACGTATCACGCGTAGGGGCGTTTTTTTGGCACAACGCTAGCTCAAAGTGGCGCCAATGAATCATCAGTGAGCCCCTTCTCGTGCAACCGCGCAGGTTCCCACGCATAGCCGCGCAAGCTTCTCG
Organism: Triticum urartu; assembly: GCF_056163025.1. Classification (NCBI taxonomy): domain Eukaryota; kingdom Viridiplantae; phylum Streptophyta; class Magnoliopsida; order Poales; family Poaceae; genus Triticum; species Triticum urartu. The sequence continues at coordinate 452,586,702 of NC_141876.1, read as the reverse complement.
CCCGACTCGGTGAAATCCCCCAAAATCCCAATGCTTACCGGCCTGCTATATAAACCCTCATGGCCGGCGAGTCCTGCGTCACATTTCCCCCCTCCCTCCCTGTAGCTTATCTCGTCTGCTTCTCTCACAATCGCCAATGCCACCACTCCATCGTTGTCGCTCAGCCACTCCACCGTCATTAGAGGACAACTAGGCTACACCGTGGCGTTGGCGTAGTCCCCAATGTAGTGTAGTGCGCGTGGCGTCCCTGTTGGGTGTGCGCATAACACCCACCACATGCTCCGTCGCCGCTGCCCGTCGGCAGCTGTTGCCGGCCACCATTGCCGCCACCCCACCGTCGAAAGCCAGGGCCATCGCCCAATCTGCCACCGTGACCCGAAGGCGGGAGGTGGCCGTCGTGGCTGCCACTGAAGGAAATATGCCCTAGAGGCAATAATAAAGTTATAATTTATTTCCTCATATCATGATAAATGTTTATTATTCATGCTAGAATTGTATTAACCGGAAACATAATACATGTGTGAATACATAGACAAACATAGTGTCACTAGTATGCCTCTACTTGACTAGCTCGTTGATCAAAGATGGTTGAGTTTCCTAGCCATAGACATAAGTTGTCATTTCATTAATGGGATCACATCATTAGCAGAATGGTGTGATTGACTTGACCCATCCGTTAGCTTAGCACAATGATCGTTTAGTTTGTTGCTATTGCTTTCTTCATGACTTATACATGTTCCTATGACTATGAGACTATGCAACTCCCGAATACTGGAGGAACACTTTGTGTGCTACCAAACGTCACAATGTAACTGGGTGATTATAAAGGTGCTCTACAGGTGTCTCCGATGGTACTTGTTGAGTTGGCATAGATCAAGATTAGGATTTGTCACCCCGATTGTCGGAGAGGTATCTCTGGGCCCTCTCAGTAATGCACATCACTATAAGCCTTGCAAGCAATGTGAATAATGAGTTAGTTACGGGATGATGCATTATAGAATGAGTAAAGAGACTTGCCGGTAACGAGATTGAGCTAGGTATTGAGATACCGACGATCGAATCTCGAGCAAGTAACATACCGATGACAAAGGGAACAACGTATGTTGTTATGTGGTTTGACCGATAAAGATCTTCGTAGAATATGTAGGAACCAATATGAGCAACCATGTTCCGCTATTGGTTATTGACCGGAGACGTGTCTCGGTCATGTCTACATAGTTCTCGAACCCGTAGGGTCCGCACGCTTAAAGTTCTGTGACGATCAGTATTATGAGTTTTTTGTGTTTTGATGTACCGAAGGTAGTTCAGAGTCCCGGATATGATCACAGACATGACGAGGAGTCTCAAAATGGTCGAGACGTAAAGATCGATATATTGGATGACTATGTTCAGACACTGGAAGTGTTTCAGGACGTTTCGGACATATATCGAAGTACCGGAACCCCCCGGGGGATGTAATGGGCCTATTGGGCCTTAGTGGAGGGGGGTGGAGCCCCCCTTTCCTTCCTCCTCTCTCTCTCCTTCCCTTTCCCCTTCTCCTACTCCTACTAGGAAAGGAGGAGTCCTACTACTGATGGGAGTAGGACTCCCCCCTTGGCGCACCCTCCTCCTGGCTGGCCGCCTCCCGCTATCTCCTTTATATACGGGGGCAGGGGGCACCCCAAAGACACACAAGTTGATCATTGATCTCTCCCAGCCGTGTGCGGTGCCCCCCTCCACCATAATCCACCTCGGTCATACTGTAGCGGTGCTTAGGCGAAGCCCTGCGATGGTAGCTTCATCAACATAGTTACCACGCCGTCGTGCTGACGAAACTCTCTCTCGACCTCTACTGGATCGTGAGTTCGCGGGACATCACCGAGCTGAACGTGTGCTGAACACGGAGGTGTCGTACGTTCGGTACTGAGGATTGGTCGATCGTGAAGACGTACGACTACATCAACCGCGTTGTCATAACGCTTCCACTTAACGGTCTACGAGGGTACGTGGACGACACTCTCCCCTCTCGTTGCTATGCATCACCATGATCTTGCATGTGCGTAGGAAAATTTTGAAATTAGTACGTTCCCCAACAATGGCATCCGAGCCAGGTTTATGCGTAGATGTTATATGCACGAGTAGAACACAAGTGAGTTGTGGGCGATGCAAGTCATACTGCTTACCAGCATGTCATACTTTTGTTCGGCGGTATTGTTGGATGAAGCGGCCCAGACCAACATTACGCGTACGCTTACGCGAGACTGGTTCTACCGATGTGCTTTGCACACAGGTGGCTGGTGGGTGTCAGTTTCTCCAACTATAGTTGAACCGAGTGTGGCTATGCCCGGTCCTTGAGAAGCTTAAAACAACACTAACTTGATGAACTATCGTTGTGCTTTTGATGCGTAGGTAAGAACGGTTCTTGCTCAGCCCGTAGCAGCCACGTAAAACTTGCAACAACAAAGTAGAGGACGTCTAACTTGTTTTTGCAGGGCATGTTGTGATGTGATATGGTCAAGACATGATGCTATATTTATTGTATGAGATGATCATGTTTTGTAACCGAGTTATCGGCAACTGGCAGGAGCCATATGGTTGTCACTTTATTGTATGCAATGCAATCGCCATATAATTGCTTTACTTTATCACTAAGGGGTAGCGATAGTCGTAGAAGCAATAGATGGCGAGACGACAACGATGCTACGATGGATATCAAGGTGTCGCTCTGGTGACGATGGTGATCATGACGGTGCTTTGGAGATGGAGATCAAAGGCATAAGATGATGATGGCCATATCATATCACTTATATTGATTGCATGTGATGTTTATCCTTTATGCATCTTATTTTGCTTTGTTTGACGGTAGCATTATAAGATGATCTCTCACTAAATTTCAAGGTAAAAGTGTTCTCCCTGAGTACACATCGTTGCCAAAGTTCATCGTGTCGAGACACCACATGATGATCGGGTGTGATAAGCTCAACGTTCATCCACAACGGGTGTAAGACAGTTTTGCACACACAGAATACTTAGGTTAAACTTGACGAGCCTAGCATATGCAGTTATGGCCTCCGAACACTAAGACCGAAAGGTCGGGCGTGAATCATATAGTAGATATGATCAACATAGTGATGTTCACCATTGAAAACTACTCCATTTCACGTGATGATCGGTTATGGTTTAGTTGATATGGATCACGTGATCACTTAGATGATTAGAGGGATGTCTATCTAAGTGGGAGTTCTTAAGTAATATGATTAATTGAACTTAAATTTATCATGAACTTAGTACCTGATAGTATTTTGCTTGTCTATGTTATTGTAGATAGATGGCCCGTGTTGTCGTTCCATTGAATTTTAACGCGTTCCTTGAGAAAGCAAAGTTGAAAGATGATGGTAGCAATTACACGGACTGGGACCGTAACTTGAGGATTATCCTCATTGCTACATAGAAGAATTACGTCCTGGAAGCACCGCTACGTGCCAGGCCTGCTGCAGATACTACTAATGACGTTAAGAACGTCTGGCAGAGTAAAGCTGATGACTACTCGATAGTTCAGTGTGCCATGCTTTACGGCTTAGAACTGGGACTTCAACGATGTTTCGAATGTCATGGAGCATATGAGATGTTCCAGGAGTTGAAGTTAATATTTCAAGCAAATTCCCGAATTGAGAGATATGAAGTCTCCAATAAGTTCGACAGCTGCAAGATGGAGGAGAATAGTTCTGTCAGTGAACATATACTCAGAATGTCTGGGTACCATAACCACTTGACTCAACTGGGAGTTAATCTTCCTGTTGATAGTGTCATTGCTAGAGTTCTTCAATCACTGCCACCAAGCTACAAGAGCTTCATGATGAACTATAATATGAAAGGGATGGATAAGACGATTTCCGAGCTCTTCACAATGCTAAAAGCTGCGGAGGTAGAAATCAAGAAGGAGCATCAAGTGTTGATTGTCAACAAGACCACCAGTTTCAAGAAAAAGGGTAAAGGGAAGAAGAAAGGAACTTCAAGAAGAACGGCAAACAAGTTGCTGCTCAAGAGAAGAAATGCAAGTCTGGACCTAAGCCTGAAACTGAGTGCTTCTACTGCAAAGGGACTGGTCACTGGAAGCGGAACTGCCCCAAGTATTTGGCGGATAAGAAGGATGGCAAGGTGAACAAAGGTATATGTGATATAGATGTTATTGATGTGTACCTTACTAGAGCTCGCAGTAGCACCTGGGTATTTGATATTGGTTCTGTTGCTAATATTTGCAACTCGAAAGAGGGACTACAGATTAAGCGAAGGCTGGCTAAGGACGAGGTGACGATGCGCGTGGGAAATGGTTCCAAAGTCGATGTGATCACCGTCGGTACGCTACCTCTACATCTACCTTCGGGATTAATTTTAGACCTGAATAATTTTTATTTGGTGCCAGCGTTAAGCATGAACATTATATCTGGATCTTGTTTGATGCGAGACGGTTATTCGTTTAAATCCGAGAATAATGGTTGTTCTATTTACATGAGTAATATCTTTTATGGTCATGCACCCTTGAAGAGTGGTCTATTTGTGTTAAATCTCGATAGTAGTGATACACATATTCATAATGTTGAAGCCAAAAGATGCAGAGTTGATAATGATAGTGCAAATTATTTGTGGCACTGCTGTTTGGGTCATATTGGTGTAAAGCGCATGAAGAAACTCCATACTGATGGACTTCTGGAGTCACTTGATTATGAATCACTTGGTACTTGCGAACCATGCCTCATGGGCATGATGACTAAAATGCCATTCTCCAGAACAATGGAGTGAGAAACAGATTTATTAGAAATAATACATACTGATGTATGTGGTCCGATGAAGATTGAGGCTCGCGGTGGGTATCATTATTTTCTCACCTTCACAGATGATTTGAGCAGATATGGGTATATCTTCTTGATGAAACATAAACCTGAAATGTTTGAAAAGTTCAAAGAATTTCAGAGTGAAGTGGAAAATCATCGTAACAAGAAAATAAAGTTTTTACGATCTGATCGTGGAGGAGAATATTTGAGTTAGGAGTTTGGTCTACATTTGAAAGAATGCGGAATAGTTTCGCAACTCACACCACCCGGGACACCACAACTTAATGGTGTATCCGAACATTGTAATCGTACTTTACTGGAAATGGTGTGATCTATGATGTCTCTTACTGATTTACCGCTATCGTTTTGGGATTATGCTTTAGAGACGGCTACATTCACATTAAATAGGGCACCATCGAAATCCGTTTAGACGACGCCTTATGAACCGTGGTTTGGTAAGAAACCAAAGTTGTCATTTCTTAAAGTTTGGGGGTGCGATACTTATGTGAAAAATCTTCAACCTGATAAGCTCGAGCCCAAAATGTGTCTTCATAGGATACCCAAAGGAGACTGTTGGGTACACCTTCTATCACAGATCCGAAGGCAAGACATTCGTTGCTAAGAATGGATCCTTTCTAGAGAAGGAGTTTCTCTCGAAAGAAGTGAGTGGGACGAAAGTAGAACTTGATGAGGTAACTTTACCTGCTCCCTTATTGGAAAGTAGTTCATCACAGAAATCGGTTCCTGTGACATCTACACCAATAAGTGAGGAAGCTAATGATAATGATCATGAAACTTCAGATCAAGTTACTACCGAACCTCGTAGGTCAACCAGAGTAAGATCCACACCAGAGTGGTACGGTAATCCTGTTCTGGAAGTCATGTTACTAGACCATGATGAACCTACAAACTATGAACAAGCGATGATGAGCCCAGATTCCGCAAAATGGCTTGAGGCCATGAAATCTGAGATGGGATCCATGTATGAGAACAAAGTATGGACTTTGGTTGACTTGCCCGATGATCGGGAAGCCATCGAGAATAAATGGATCTTCAAGAAGAAGACTGACGCTGACGGTAATGTTACTGTCTACAAAGCTTGACTTTTTGCTATAGGTTTTTGACAAGTTCAAGGAGTTGACTAAGATGAGACTTTCTCACCTGTAGTGATACTTAAGTCTGTCCAAATCATGTTAGCAATTGCCGCATTTTATGATTATGAAATTTGGCAAATGGATGTCAAAACTGCATTCCTGAATGGATTTCTGGAAGAAGAGTTGTATATGATGCAACCAGAAGGTTTTGTCGATCCAAAGGGAGCTAAGAAAGTGTGCAAGCTCCCACTTTCCATTTATGGACCGGTGCAAGCCTCTCGGAGTTGGAATAAACATTTTGATAGTGTGATCAAAGCATATGGTTTTATACAAACTTTTGGAGAAGCCTGTATTTACAAGAAAGTGAGTGGGAGCTCTGTAGCATTTCTGATATTATATGTGGATGACATATTGCTGATTGGAAATGACATAGAATTTCTGGATAGCATAAAAGGATACTTGAATAAGAGTTTTTCAATGAAAGACCTCGGAGAAGCTTCTTATGTATTGGGCATCAAGATCTACAGAGATAGATCAAGATGCTTAATTGGACTTTCACAGAGCACATACATTGATAAAGTTTTGAAAAGGTTCAAAATGGATCAAGCAAAGAAAGGGTTTTTGCTTGTATTACAAGGTGTGAAGTTGAGTAAGACTCAATGCCCGACCACTGCAGAAGATAGAGAGAAAATGAAAAATGTTCCCTATGCTTCGGCCAAAGGCTTTATCATGTATGCAACGCTGTGTACCAGACCTGATGTGTGCCTTGCTATTAGTTTAGCAGGGAGGTACCAAAGTAATCCAGGAGTGGATCACTGGACAGCGGTCAAGGACATCCTAAAATACCTGAAAAGGACTAAGGATATGTTTCTCGTTTATGGAGGTGACAAACAGCTCATCATAAATGGTTACGTCGATGCAAGCTTTGACACTGATCCGGACGATTCTAAATCGCAAACCGGATATGTGTTTATATTGAACGATGGAGCTGTCAGTTGGAGCAGTTCTAAACAAAGCGTCGTGGCGGGATCTACGTGTGAAGCGGAGTACATAGCTGCTTCGGAAGCAGCAAATGAAGGAGTCTGGATGAAGGAATTCATATCCGATCTAGGTGTCATACCTAGTGCATCGGGTCCAATGAAAATCTTTTGTGACAATACTGGTGCAATTGCCTTGGCAAAGGAATCCAGATTTCACAAGAGAACCAAGCACATCAAGAGATGCTTCAATTCCATCCGGGATCAAGTCCAGGTTGGAGACATAGAGATATGCAAGATACATACGGATCTGAATGTTGCAGACCCACTAACTAAGCCTCTTCCACGAGCAAAACATGATCATCACCAAGACTCCATGGGTGTCAGAATCATTACTGTGTAATCTAGATTATTGACTCTAGTGCAAGTGGGAGACTGAAGGAAATATTCCCTAGAGGCAATAATAAAGTTATTATTTATTTCCTCATATCATGATAAATGTTTATTGCTAGCCATAGACTTGAGTTGTCATATGATTAACGGGTTCACATCATTAGTAGAATGGTGTGATTGACTTGACCCATCCGTTAGCTTAGCACGATGATCGTTTAGTTTGTTGCTATTGCTTTCTTCATGACTTATACATGTTCCTATGACTATGAGATTATGCAACTCCCGAATACCGGAGGAACACTTTGTGTGCTACCAAATGTCACAACGTATCTGGGTGATTATAAAGGTGCTCTAGAGGTGTCTCCGATGGTACTTCTTGAGTTGTCATAGATCAAGATTAGGATTTGTCACTCTGATTGTCGAAGAGGTATCTCTGGGCCCTCTCGGTAATGCACACCACTATAAGCCTTGCAAGCAATGTGACTAATGAGTTAGTTATGGGATGATGCATTACAAAACGAGTAAAGAGACTTGCCGGTAACGAGATTGAGCTAGGTATTGAGATACCGACAATCAAATCTCGGGCAAGTAACATACCGATGACAAAGGGAACAACGTATGTTGTTATGCGGTTTGACCGATAAAGATCTTCATAGAATATGTAGGAACCAATATGAGCATCCAGGTTCCGCTATTGGTTATTGACTGGAGACTTGTCTCGGTCATGTCTACATAGTTCTCAAACCCGTAGGGTACGCACGCTTAAAGTTCTGTGACGATCGGTATTATGAGTTTTTGTGTTTTGATGTACCGAAGGTAGTTCGGAGTCCCAGATATGATCAAGGATATGACGAGGAGTCTCCAATTGGTCGAGATGTAAAGATCGATATATTGGATGACTATGTTCGGAGACCGGAAGTGTTTCGGGAGGTTTCGAACATATACCGGAGTACCGGGGGATTACCGGAACCCCCGGGGGATGTAATGGGCCTATTGGGCCTTAGTGGAGAAGAGGAGGGACGGAGAGGGCAGGCCGCGCCCCCTCCCCCTCTAGTCCGAATTGGACAAGGAGGGGGGCGGCGCCCCCCTTTCCTTCCTCATCTCTCGCCTTCCCTTTCCCCTTCTCCTACTCCTACTAGGAAAGGAGTAGGACTCCCCCCTTGGCATGCCCTCCTCCTGGCCGGCCGCCTCCCCCCTAGCTCCTTTATATACGGGGGCAGGGGGCACCCCAAAGACACACAAGTTGATCATTGATCTCTCCCAGCCGTGTGCGGTGCCCCCTCCACCATAATCCACCTCGGTCATACTGTAACGGTGCTTAGGCGAAGCCCTGCGACGGTAGCTTCATCAACATCGTCACCACGCCGTCGTGCTGACGAAACTCTCCCTCAAACTCTACTGGATCATGAGTTCACAGGATGTCACCGAGCTGAACGTGTGCTGAACGCGGAGGTGCCGTACGTTCGGTACCGAGGATCGGTCGATCGTGAAGGCGTACGACTACATCAACCACGTTGTCATAACGCTTCCGCTTAATGGTCTATGAGGGTACATGGACGACACTCTCCCCTCTCGTTGCTATGCATCACCATGATCTTGCATGTGCGTAGGAAAATTTTGAAATTACTATGTTCCCCAACATTCACCCCATTGTTGACCACCGTGGCCATCACCCTCTCCACCACCATAGCCCGAAGGCGGGAGGTGGCGGTCGTGGTCGCCACCCTACCGTCAGCCGCCATGGCCGCCAGCCCACCATCAACCGCCGGGGTCATCACCCGCTCCACCACCGCCGCCCGAAGGGGGGAGGTGGAGGTGGAGCCCCACACATGCGCAACGATCTTGTGTGCTACCTTGATTTCCTGCGGGAGGAGGAGGAGCGCCTCGTCAAGCATGCAAAGAGTCTTATAGCCATCATGGCCACAGCACACACTGCCACAGAGGTGAGGAATGAGGACATCTACAAGGAGTCCCACCGCTTTGAGAGGGGTCATCTGGAGCGGCAGAGGGTGTTCGAGGTGACCGTCGCTAAAGGTGCAGCAGCGGGAGGCACCGGATTCCAGTTGTCCAGCTAGTCAGTAGGGTACTCCCCCTCCGCACCTCTGTAGTAGTAGTATTTAGGGGCTATTTTGTTTAGATCATCTGACTGTAGATGTGGTTGAACTATACAATGTACTTAAAATTAGCTAGTATATATAGTTGAACTAGCTATTTCAGTACGTGGTTGGCAACAATTGGGAAAAAGTTTGGTCGGTTCAGCTGTCGAGTGGAACTGTTTGTACAAGGAACGACTGCTTAAACTATGAATGAAATCTATACTTAATGAATTTTAGTTGCAAAAATTTGATAGTGCTATTGATTTTTAACTGCAAATTTTCACAAATGGCAGTGTTACAAGGTTGACAAAGGGCAATGTTACTAGATCAACAAATGTCAATCTTTCCAGTTTGACAAATGGCAATATACCCAATATGACAGATGCAAATCTTACCAAATTGTCTGTACGTGCTTGCACACGGGTCATCCGAAAAACCATTTGCGTTGATGGGATGTACAAATCAAGCGTGCCCGATTATCTCTTAGCTTAGTGGTGAAGTCTCGCATTGCATACCGTCTTCAATCTGAACTGTTTGCGTTGAAGAGATGCGCGGTGAATTTTCCCTTGGCTTACTGGGGAGGACCATAGCTCTCACTTTGCATACCCTTGTGTCGAATCAATAAATTTGGGTTGAATACTCTACCCTCAAAAACTGTTGTGATCCCCTATACTTGTGGGTTATCAATACCTTTTTCTGGCTCTGTTGCCGGGGAGCATAGCTGTATTTACCGAGTCACTTGGGATTTATATTTATTGATCACTATGAGGAATCTAAAAGATACCAGAACCAAGATTTTTCCCTCTACTACGAGGGGAGGTAAGGAATTGCTATCACACTCCGCACTTGATTCACCTTCTGTTAAGTAAGCTTGTGACACCTACACCTGCTATTAATTCTGATATGTCACAAGTAATTGATGATGTTACTTATGCTATGAATAGTGCTTATGATGATGCTAGTAGTTAGCTTGATAATACTGTGCCACTGGGTGAATTTCCTGATGAACAACTTGCCGGAGCTAAAGATATTGAGAATGTTGAACTGTCGAAATTATTGAGACTGGACACTTTGAAACACCCATTAGACCTAGCACTCCTAGAAATGAATTGCCTGTTATACCTGAGGGTTATGTTATGGATGGAGAGGTAGCCAGAAAGTTTCTTGCTTGTAAGGATAGAGAGGATCTTAGCAAATTACTAGTCAAGTTGAAAGAAAAATCCTTGAATGCTAGAATGCAATATGATCTGAAGTTTTCTACTTCACCCATCTTTGTTAATGATAAGGATTATGAATTCTCCATCGATCCTGAGTTAATTACTTTGGTTGAATCTGATCCTATCCATGGTTATGAATCTGAAACTGTTGTGGCACATCTTACTAAATGGAATGATATAGCGACCCTATTTGCTCATGAGGAAAAAATTCATTGCTACTATATTCTTAAGTTGTTTCCTTTATCATTAAAGGGTGATGCTAGGATATGGTTCAATTCTCTTGTTCCTGGTTGTGTGCGTAGTCCCCAGGATATGATATATTACTTCTCTAAAAAATATTTTCCTGTTCATAAGAGACAAGCTGCTTTACAGGAAATATTTAACTTTGTGCAAATTGAAGAAGAGAGTCTCCCACAAGCTTGGGGGAGGCTTCTCCAATTACTTAATGCTTTGCCTGATCATCCTCTCAAGAAAAATGAAATACTTGATATCTTTTGTAATGGACTAACCGACGCTTCTAGGGACCACCTAGATAGTCGTTGTGCTGGTTGTGTTTTCAAGGAAAGAACTGTTGAACAAGCTGAAGAATTATTGCTACTTCTTGAGCTTGCGTTGGTTTTTCCCTTGAAGAGGAAAGGGTGATACAACAAAGTATAGATAAGTATTTCCCTGAATTAGAGAACCAAGGTATCAATCCAGTAGGAGGTACAAGCAAGTCCTCAATCTATGCACCTGCACAAACAATCAAACACGTGCACCCAATGCGATAAAGGTATTGTCAATCCCTTCACGGTCAATTGCAAAGGTGAGATCTGATAGAGATAGATAAAACTAAATAAAAGATAACTAAATATTTTTGGTTTTTTGGTTTATAGATCTGAAAATAAAAGATTGCAAAATAGTAGACCGGAAACAAATATGATAGAAAATAGACTTGGGGCCCATAGATTTCACTGGAGGCTTCTCTCATGAAGGCAAATAATACGGTGGGTGAACAAATTACTGTCGAGCAATTGATAGAAAAGCGCAAAGTTATGATGATATCCAAGGCAATGATTATGCATATAGGCATCACGTCTATGTCAAGTAGACCGACTCCTACCTGCATCTTCTACTATTACTCCATGATGACCCACAAATATAGGGGATCAATTGTAGCTCTTTTCGATAAGTAAGAGTGCCGAACCCAACGAGGAGAAGAAGGAAATGACAAGTGGTTTTCAGCAAGGTAATGTCTGCAAGTGCTAAAGTTGTAGTAACAGAGTAGTTTGATAGCAAGATAATTTGTAACGATCAAGTAACGATAATAGTAACAAAAGTGCAGAAAGATAGCCCAATCCTTTTGAGGCAAAGGATAGGCCAAAATGATCTCTTATAATAAGCAAAGCATTCTTGAGGGTACACGAGAATTTCATCTAGTCACTTTCATCATGTTGATTCGATTCATGTTCGCTACTTTGATAATTTGATATGTGGGTGGACCGGTGCTTAGGTGTTGTTCTTACTTGAACAAACCTCCTACATATGATTAACCACCTCGCAAGCATCCCCAACTACGAGAAAAGTATTAAGTATAAATTCTAACCATAGCATTAAACTTTTGGATCCAATCGGTCCCTTACGGAATAGCGCATAAACTAGGGTTTAAGCTTCTGTCACTCTCGTAACCCATCATCTAATAACTACTCCACAATGCATTCCCTTAGGCCCAAATATGGTGAAGTGTCATGTAGTCGACGTTCACATGACACCACTAAGGGAATCACAACATACATACTATCAAAATATCGAACACATATCAAGTTCACATGATTAATTGCAACATGATTTCTCCCATGACCTCAAGAAAAAAAGTAACTACACACAAGTGGTAAACATGCTCAAGATCATAGGGGTATTAAATGGAATATTGGATCTGAACATATAATCTTCCACCAAATAAACCATATAGTAATCAACTACAAGATGTAATCAACACTACTAGTCACCCAGAAGCACCAATCTATAGTTCTGGTACAAAGATTGAACACAAGAGATGAACTAGGTTTTGAGAGGAGATGGTGCTGTTGAAGTTGTTGATGGAGAATGCCCTCCCCAAGATGGGAGAGTTGTTGGTGATGATGATGACAATGATTTCCCCCTCCGGGAGGGAAGTTCCTCTGGCGATATCGCTCCGCCGGAGGGCAAAAGTGCTCCTACCCAAGTTTCGCATCGAGACGGCGGCGCTCCGTCCCGAAAGTCTTGTCCTTATTTTTTCTAGGTCAAAATGACTTATATACCAGAAGATGGGCACCGGAGGTGGGTCGCAGGGAGCACAACCCACCAGGGCGCGCCTGGGCTCCCTGGCATGCCCAGGTGGATTGTGCCCACCTGATGGGCCCCCCTATGGTTCTTATTGGCTCCAATATTCCTCATATATTCCATAAAAAATCTCCGTAAAGTTCCATCTTGTTTGGAGTTGAGCAGAATAGGTGGCCTGACGTTTCCAGGTCCAGATTTCTAGCTGCTGGAATTCTCCCTCTTTCATAAAAAACATGTCCACGTGCTTAGAACATGTCCACGGGCTTAGAGAGAGGTGCCGATAAAAACAAAATATGGACATAGAAGCATTATGTAGATTATTATAACGGTAACAAACTTAAACATAAGACTTTCATCATAGAAGTTTTTTCATAGACTTCTCATGAATAAGTAACAATTCATCACACTATCGAAGTATAAAGCATAAACTGTGTTAGAAACCAACAAACTATGTTCTCAGTCAACTTTGTAGCTACAATTCATCATCTTTTAAGGAAGGGTCATGTATTGGAGCCTTTAGGCAAGTCCACATACTCAACCATCATATAGTATTCTATGATTGCTAACACTCGCCGCATACACATGAGCAAAACGTTTCAACCGAACACATAGAAAGATAGGGGTTTATAGTTCTGCCTCCCAACATATTCACCTCAAGGGTGATGTCAACAATAATAACTCATGCCACCCATATTCAACTGGACATATGTGCCTAGATCTTTCCTCACCACATGATGCTTGCCAAAGGAGAAAAATAAAAAGGAATAGAGAGAAAAACTTTGACTCTTGTATAAAAGTAATTACATAAAAGTAAAAGATAGTCCCTTCACAGAGGGAAGTAGAGGTTGCCATGTGATTATTTGTTTGTATGCTCAACCCCTTAGTGCAAAAGAACATCATGTTGTATTGCCCGTTGTGATGGCAACCTTTATTATGCAGTCTATCGCTTTTATTCTTCACCATCACAAGTTCGTACAACTCTCAATTTTCTCTTTCACTAAATGATCTCACACTTTTAGAAGCAATTTTTATCGCCTTATTGCACCGATGACAACTAACTTGAAGGATCTTACTCAATCCTTAGGTAGGTATGGTGGACTCTCAAAATAAGATTTGGGCTTAAGGGTTTTTGGATGCACAAGTAGTATCTATACTTAGTGCAGAATTTTTGGCTAGCAGAGATGGGGGGCAAACACCACATGTTGAAGGATCTATGACAATATAACTTCTATGTGAATATGAACTAACATAAATCATTATGTTGTCTTCCTTGTCCAACATCAACAATTTTGGCATATAATATTTTGATGGGGGCTCACAATCTCAAAAGATTTCCAGGATAGTATATTTATATGTGAACCTTCTCTTCCCTTATTAATTCTTTCATGGGTTGCATCATTGACCAATGCTATGTTTGTTAATCTCTAATAAAATTTCCTACTTATACATTTCCTTATGTGGTGTCATCACCTACCATAAGATTAGCATATGATATTTTTAATTTATTTCCTTTCTTTTTATTGGAACATGAAGGTAAAGAAGACAAAAACTCAAACTAAACTTTATTATATATCTCGCACACGATTACAAGGATAGATCACTAAGCAAGTTCTCGAAACAAAAGGATCGAACTAAACTTTCATTCATCTAAAGCAACAAATCGAACTAAACTTTTATTCATCTAAAGCAAAAGATAACTGTGGATCAAACTAAAATAAGTAATGGCAAAAGATAGTGGGGTGATACGATACCGGGGCACCTCCCCCAAGCATGGGAGAAGCCAAGGGGAGTGCCCATACCCGACACTCAATTTTATTTTGGTGATGAAGAAGGTGGTGGTGATGAAGTAGAGGCTTTGTCCTTCTTCTCCTTTTCCAGCTTACGTCAGAGAGTAAAATTGTCTATCCTCAACTCGTCGTTTTCCATCTCCAGCCTTATTTCCTCTGGCATAATGCCTCCATGCTTTCATTTTTGAAACGAGGAGGAACTGATTCATCTTCATCCTCTTTGGAAGTCCATCTATAGTGCTCCACATCCCCATAAACCTTGGGGATTGCGATATAATCAGCAACATAGCTCTCTACCTTCGAGTCTTGGGATGACATATCTTCAGATTTCTCAGGAAAACGGCAAGAAAAAGAAAACATAAGATTTCTCCGCGATACGGTGGTCAATAGGTTCGGGGGGTATATAAAGATTTTTTTTATCTTGGGAAACAAGCAAACTGTAGAAAAATAGAGTCCGGAAGGTACCCGAGGAGGGCACAACCCATCTGGGCGCGCCTGGTAAGCCAGGCGCGCCCTGGTGTCTTGTGCCCACCAGGGTGCGCTTCCTGGTAGTTCCTTATTTTCCTAATTTTTGTTATATTCCAAAACTGACAAAAAATATGTTTGCGGATTTTTCGGAGTCCGTTTACTTACCGTATCACGTACCTCCTCTTTTTCACGATTCTGGAGTGTTCCAGAAGGTCTCTTTTATGTGTTCTTCCGGTGTCAAAGTTTGGATAATATTACTTTGTAGCGACCCGACCCAAATGGATCAAGTCTCTGTGCTTCAGTGTCATCCCTAGATTGGTATGCTGACACACACAGTACTCGAAGATTGATAACAGAGGTAAATCACATGTATAAAGTAACGTAAATACTATTACCTCAATCCAAATAGCGGAAGTAACAAAAAGGTTGTGGATTCCCATCAACACCAACGGCAACGTTGAGTGTAGAAATCATAACCCTAACGTATGACTTACTCGTCGTAAGTGAAAGTGCAACTATCCCTGGGTGGTTTTGGTAATTCCTAACAACATATAGCTCACTGAGCTAACATTATTCCAAGATTAATATTTGAGGAAAAGCTCAATGAATGGCATGGCATGGATGAGGAAAGTGGATCCCTCAAAATTCTAAGGACAAAAAGTTTGGCTCAAGCTTCAAGATCAAGACTCTACATTTTATATTTTAGTGATCCAAGATCACATTGAGTCTATAGGAAAAGCCAATACTATCAAGGAGGGATGAGGTGTTGCTTAATGGCTTGCTTGCTCAAAGTGCTTAGTGATATGCTCCAAAATCCTCAACTACCTTCCCACATCCACATATGACCTAAACCAAAAGTCAAACTCGGCCCCACCGATTCTATCTATCCGGCGCCACCGAGTTTCAAATGTCATAGCCACTGCCACAAACCCTAGGAAAATCGGTTTCACCGATAGGGATCTCGGTCTCACCGAGATGGGATTGTAATCTCTCTGTTTCCCTTTGTAGCGTTTCGGTCTTACCGAGATGAGCGATCGGTCCCACCAAGATTGCAATGTAAACTCTCTGTTTCCCTTTTGGAACATTTTGGTCTCACCGAGATGAGCGAATCGGTCCCACCGAGTTTACCTGACCAACTCTCTGGTTAGCTTATTACCAAAATTGGTCCCACCGAGTTTGTGTAATCGGTCACACCGAATTACGTTATGCCCTAACCCTAACCATATCGGCCCTACCGAGTTGCATCTCAGTCCCACCGAAAATCCTAACGGTCACTAGGTTTGCTGAATCGGTCCGACCGAGTTTGGCAAATTGTGTGTAATGGTTAGATTCTGTGTGGAGGCTATATATACCCCTCCACCCACTCTTCATTTGTGGAGAGAGCCATCAGAACATACCTACACTTCCAATACACATTTTCTGAGAGAGAACCACCTACACTTGTGTTGAGGTCAAGATATTCCATTCCAACCATATGAATCTTGATCTCTAGCCTTCCCCAAGTTGCTTTCCACTCAAATCTTCTTTCCACCAAATCCAAATCCTGTGAGAGAAAGTTGAGTGTTGGGGAGAATATCATTTGAAGCACAAGAGCAAGGAGTTCATCATCAACACACCATTTGTTACTTCTTGGAGAGTGGTGTCTCCTAGATTGGCTAGGTGTCACATGGGAGCCTCTGACAAGATTGTGGAGTTGAACCAAGGAGTTTGTAAGGGCAAGGAGATCGCCTACTTCATGAAGATCTACCGCTAGTGAGGCAAGTCCTTCGTGGGCGACAGCCATGATGGAATAGACAAGGTTGCTTCTTCGTGGACCCTTCGTGGGTGGAGCCCTCCGTGGACTCGCGCAACCGTTACCCTCCGTGGGTTGAAGGCTCCATCAACGTGGATGTACGATAGCACCACCTATCGGAACCATGACAAAAACATCCGTGTCTCCAATTGCGTTTGAATCCTCCAAACCCTTCCCTTTACATTCTTGCAAGTTGCATGCTTTACTTTCCGCTGCTCATATACTCTTTTGCATGCTTGCTTGAATTGTGTGGAGATTGCTTGACTTGTGCTAAGATAGCTAAAATCTGCCAAGAACTAAAATTGGGAAAAGGCTAGATTTTTATTTGGTCAAGTAGTCTAATCACCCCCCTCTAGACATACTTTCGATCCTACAAGTGGTATCAGAGCTTTGGTCTCCATTTGCTTTGATTTCCATAGCTTTTGGTGGTCATAGCCTTGGTTTCACAACCTAGGAGAGTATGGCGTCTAGCGAGGGAAATTATCACCGTAGAGGTCCTTACTTTGATGGTACTAATTTTGCTAGTTGGAAGCATAAGATGAAAATGCATATTCTTGGACATAACCCCGCCGTTTGGGCTATTGTGTGTGTTGGCTTGCAAGGTGAATTCTTTGATGGGAAAGAACCAAATCGTGAAGCTACCGCGGATGAGTTGAAGATGCTACAATACAATGCTCAAGCTTGTGATATCCTCTTCAACGGATTGTGCCCCGAAGAATTCAACAAAATCAGCCGTCTTGAGAATGCAAAGGAAATTTGGGATACTTTGATTGATATGCACGAAGGTACCGACTATGTCAAGGAATCCAAATTGGATGTGCTTCAAAGTCAACATGACAAGTTCAAAATGAAGGATGGTGAAGGTGTCGCTGAAATGTACTCTAGGCTTGCTCTTATCACAAATGAGATTGCCGGCTTAGGGAGTGAAGAGATGACCGATAGATTCATCATCAAGAAGATCCTAAGAGCCTTGGATGGAAAATATGATACCGTGTGCACATTGATCCAAATGATGCCAAATTACAAAGATCTCAAGCCAACGGAAGTCATCGGAAGAATTGTTGCTCATGAGATGTCACTCAAGGATAAAGAGGAACTTCACAACAAATCAAGTGGTGCTTACAAAGCCTCATGTGAAGCCCCCACATCATCGAGTGAGAAACAAACCTTCAATGAAGAATTGAGCTTAATGGTGAAGAACTTCAACAAGTTCTACAAGAGTAGGAGCAAAGAGAGAAGCTCCAAGTCAAGGTCCTACAATGACAAAAGATCTTCTAGTCGAGAGCGAAACTTCTACAATTGTGGAAGGCCCGGACACTATTCCAATGAGTGTACGGCCCCTACAAGAGAAGAGAAGATTCTCCCAAGAGAAGAAGTAGAAGAGAAGAATCAACATCTAGAGAAAGAAGGAGTAGAGATGGTCGTTATGAACGAAGACCCTCACGGAGAAGCAAGGATTCGGAAAGAAAGGACAAGTCATCGAGGAGCTACACAAAACGAAGACATCAAGCTCATGTTGGTGAATGGGTATCCGGCTCCGACTCCGACAACCACTCCGAGAGAAGCTATCACTCCGACTCCGAATATACTCAAGATGAAGGTGTTGCCGGTCCAGCACTTGTGACAACCAACTCCTACGACATATTTGACTCACCAAATGAAGGAGTTGGAACATGCTTCATGGCTAAAGGCCCAAAGGTATCACACCCCGAGTATGTTGATTTCAATAGTGATGAAGATGACTTGTTAGGTGATGATGATTTACTTGTTGACAACTCTAGTGATGAATACTATGATGAAACGTCAATTAATCATGCTAATCAAGATAAAACGAATGACAATGATAAGGAGAAGATTGAGTCTCTAACTAAAGAACTAAACACTCTTAAGTTAGCTCATGAAACTATCTTAGGAGATCATCGAGAACTTTTAAGGACTCATGAGAAATTGCGCTTTGAAAAGCTCAACCTTGAGCAAGAGCATGAGTTCTTAAAAGCAATCAATGATGATCTTCGTAAGAAAAGTTCTTCTTACATTGCCAAGCGTTTACTCTTATCCACTTACATGCCTCAAGTCCAGTCTAGTAACAAGAACAAGAAAGATTCTTCCTCTGGTAGTAACAATAATGATGCTAAATCCAATATTGTTGCTTCTAGTAGTTCTCTTGATTCCACTAATGATTCTCTTAGCCAAGTTATACTTGAGCAAGAAAATAGCTTATTGAAGGGAATTATAGAGAAAGGTGTTTACAAGAGCCTTGCCAGAAGTAAGCAATTCGAGGAAATTGTACGCAAGCAAGGAAGGCACCGGAAGAATCAAGGTGTTGGTTTTGAACGAAAGTTCAATGCCAATGGAGTTGAGTGGGAAGAAGATCAATACCCCAACACGAAGTTTGTTCCTCAACAAGAGGAGTATGATCCTACTTCTCTCAAAGGGACACAAGCTCAAGATGATCTTCCACCACAAGACCACAAGCAAAAAGGCAAGGACAAGCTTCAAGAGGAAATTGATGCATTTGAAGAAGCTCCTAAGGCCTTGGTCAAGTGGGTTCCCAAGACTACTTCAAGTTCCACTTCATCAAGTACAACTACAACACCAAGGATTCCCATCAAGATGGTGTTGATCCCGAAGAAGAAGAACTAGAGAGTTCTTGAGGGTGACTCCGCCAACATACTTCACTCTTATCATCTTGGCAAGAACAAGTGCAATCAACTTCCACATCTTGCACTAGTTCAAGGAGTCACAAACCCTCTTGTTGGTAAGACAAGGGACAAGGTAACCTAAAAGCTTTCATAGACATCATCTTGTGTGTGCATCACTCTATGTCTATGGATATCCTTGTTTGTTCCTTCTGGGACTAACCCGTGTAGGTATTGAAAGTGCAACTCACTCCCATGGATAGCTCCAAATGATCTACATCAACATTGAGCATCCACATCTTCAACATCTACATGAAGTCATCATCGACAAAACCCAAGGTTAGTTCATCCCTCTTAGGGGGGATCTCACATCTAGGGGGAGCTTTACTCTAAGAATTGAGCTAAAGCAACTCTAATGGTGTGAACACAACAATGCCTTATGTAAAAGTGGTAACCCCACTTGTGCTTAAACGATGAGTATGACCTATGATCAAATGTTCTCATTTGACTCCTACGTCAATATACTCATATATAGATGACCTAGTCATCGCAAATTGTTTGATAGATGCTAGAATTGGTTGTGCATGCTTTGCCACATATTTCAATTGCCATTCTATTGTGTGAGCATGTTGATTGCATATTTTAATCATTCGAGGCAATCCACTTGTTGTTTTGATTGATTGGTTTTCTTTTGCCAAGTGGATGGACAAGAATGCCTAAGAACCCTCTCTAGCTATCTATGATTTTCTCGTCTCAAACTCTATTCATGCTGCATCACAAAATTTGATCAAGTCAGATTCGAACCACTCTGTGTGAGGAGCACTCGGAGTCCCCAATTCATCATAGACTTACACTTCCAAAACTTCTTTGTGCGTTTCGGTCTAACCGATTCATCCATTTCGGTCATACCGAGATCACTAAGTCGATCTAGGTTTTCAATCTCGGTGCAACTGATTTGAACTTTTCCGTCACACAGAGTTGCTGTAACTGTCAACAGTTATGCATCTCGGTGCCACCGAGTTGTTCCACTCGGTCACACCGACAGGGTCGGGCTATATATACTCACGGGCAAAATTTTGGAAATTTCTCCGAAACCCCTTCGCCCGCGCATTGCTCGCTCTGCCTCCTGGGTCTCCGGATCGTCCTCCTCGTCGCCAGCCGCCTCCTGTCGCTGGTCTCTGCCATCGTCAACAGAATTCTTCCCCGCCGTTGCCACCGTAGCGAGTTCATCGCCGAACTAGGGTATGGACTCGATCACAGTGTTATCCCCGTCCGATTCCTAGCACATTGTGTTCATTATGATTCTTACCACGATTGAAACGCTTCTATCCAGTCAAAACACTCCGTAGATTAGAGTTGAATCAAAAATTTAGGGTTAGGTTTCCGCCGAAACCATCTCGGACCCACCGGGTTGCAGAACTCGGTTCCACCGATTCGGCCAAGGCCATTGCACATGTGGTTCTCGGTCTGACCGAGAATTGCAAATCGGTGTGACCGAGTTCAGGACTTTGTGAAACCCTAGCAGTCTCGGTGCCACCAAACTGTGACTCGGTCTGACCGAGTTCACTAGTTTAGGTTCCAACAGCTGCTTCGGTATCACCGAGTTTGCAAATCGGTTGATCCGAAATGCTTTATATGGAAAACTAAAACTAAGTTTTTGACTCATTCTTTTGCAAAAACCTCTGCATTTTGTGATGCTCATCCACTCTATCTTATCTATATCTATTCACAGGGTCTGCTGTCAGTGTTTGCAACATGTCTGACCAGAGTGACAGCCATAACAGGTCAGAGGAGCAGGTTCACCTGAGTGAGGGCACTAGTCCCTCTAGCAGTTCAGATGATGGTAGCAGGAGCACCCCCAAGCAATTTGCCAAAGGCTGCCACTAGAGCATGCAAGAAGAAAACTTCAGAGTCTGAGGATGAAGACTATGTGGCCACTGAGGATGAGGCCACATCAAAGAAGAAAGTGGTTAAGAAGGAGTACATCTTAGCTGCAGTTAAGCCAGGGATGAAGATCAAAAGGCCAGCAGGAAGACAACCAATGTCTAAGGCCAGAGCATCCTCTCAAGCATCTTTGGAATCTCAACCCAAAGAGCCTACTGCAGAAGGGAAGAAAAGGAAGGAAAGGGTCAAGAAGACCATGGCCAGAGTGATTGGAAAGGCTTCCATGATGGAAGAAGAAGAGGAAGAAGAGGTTGCTGCACTAGCACCCATGGCACAGAAGCTTATGGGTGATGCTATCAGGACAGGGGCTGCATCATCAAAGCCCACAGAAGCACCCAAAGCTGCCTCCAAGCCCAAGACCGCACTAAAGAGAAATACCAGAAACATACCAGCTGCTGAGAAGAACAAGGCCCCAGTGCCTGAGACTGTTGCTGATGAAGATGATGAAGGACAAGTCCGGAGGAAGCTCAAACCCAAGATTCCAGACCACAATGATGCTCATCCTGTGGCTGAGAACATGAAGATCAGGAGAGACTCTGGACTGAGGATATGGAGAGAGACAGATCCATATGCTACAAGAAGAAGAACTGCTATTGATTACAGGTTCCACACAAAGGAACATCATGATTTCTATGAGACAGTTTTGTTGGACAAGAAGCCTATAGTGTGTGATATGAGGTGGGTCAACTAGACCTACATGAAGGAAAATGAGGAACACTATCCTGGTGTGTTTGACAGCTTCAGTGCTTGTGGAGTTGCAGACTTTGTTGGGCAGAAGCTCACAAAGTGGAATGAGGAGCTCATAATGCAATTCTACTCCACATCACACTTCTATCCAGATGGCAGGATAGTATGGATGTCTGAAGGTACAAGGTACCACTCAACTGTTGAGGAATGGGAAAATCTGATCAATGCTCCTAAGGAAGAAGAAGATGACTTGGATGTCTATGCCAAGAAGAAGATGGATCACAACTCTATGGCAAATATGTACAAGGAGATTCCTGAAGATGATCTTGAGACTCACCAGTTTGGGTCAGTAAAACACTTGCTGTCAGGGCTACCTACAATCAATTGGATCCTTAGGCACACTCTCTTGCCCGAGTCTCGTGATCACAGAATGATGAGAGGCCATGCAATTAACTTGCTACATATATTTGATGTGCCACAGAAGTTCAAGGTCATGAGCCTTATAGTTGACACTATCAAGAGGACTGCAGCTGACCAGAAAAGAAGTTGTCGATATGCCACATAGATCCAGGAGTTGATAAACTCAAAGATGGCCACAGGCACATACTTGTTGAATAAGGAACACTTGCCTACCTATCCTGACTTCGAGGACAACCAAGTTGTGATGAATGAAGATGAACCCTCCTCAGTGCAAGCACAAGCAAAGAAGGATAAGGCAAAGAAAGAGAAGGCTGCCAAGATGCCAACTCAAGAGGAGGCATCTGAGTACTTTTTGAAAAGCAAGCAGGACCAGTTTGGTTACTTGATAGCATCATCTCTGAGGATTGAGAAGGGGTTGGCCACCCTAACTCAAAACCAGGAGAGCCTGGAAAGAATCGTGGAACAAAAATTCTATGATTTAGATGTCAAAGTAACTGAGATTCAGTCTGTTGTGGAGGAGCTACAGGATGACATGCAGGAGAGGAAGGGCAAGACAACCGCTGATGCATTTGCCAGAGTGCCTCGAGCTCAGAGATCTGCTGCAGTGCTTGTACCAGACACTAGAGCCACTTCATCTGCACCAGCTACAGCTTCAGTCCCACCAGCTCCAGCACCTACCCCATCAGCTCCGTCTACTTCGTCTGAAGCCTTCATCCTTAGAGTTCTCCGGACACCACCACCTGAAGACCAAGCTTGAGAGACGTTTTAGTGCTATGCATTTTCTATGAACTTTTTGGTAACTTGTTGCCAAAGGGGGAGAAAAATGTATAGATCATAGGCTTCGAGAGAGAGCGTTGCTTTTTATTCTCTCTTGCTTTGGTGGTTGAACTTTGTTTATCTTTTGATTGCTTGAGATACTATGCTATTATATCTGAGACATTGATGATCATGTGGTTGATCATAAGCTACACTTATGCTTGTTAGATGATATTATCGTACTTATCCTTATATGATCATTCACTTTGCTTGGTGATGAGTGCATGTATTTAATTCTTATCATTTTGAGCGCTCCACCAAGATGTATGTGACATGGAAGAGTAACCCAAGATCCTAACTCATTGTTCATTTGCAGTCCAAAGCAAATCTTAAGATATGCACAAATTTAGGGAGCTCTTGCTTTTCACATACTTCTCAAAGCGACAATATCTTTCACTCTTATTATCATTTGTCGAAGCTTTGATCTATATGTTGTCATCAATTACCAAAAAGGTGGAGATTGAAAGTGCAACTATCCCTGGGTGGTTTTGGTAATTCCTAACAACATATAGCTCATTGAGCTAACATTATTCCAAGATTAATATTTCAGGAAAAGCTCAATGGATGGCATGGCATGGATGAGGAAAGTGGATCCCTCAAAATTATAAGGAAAAAAAGTTTGGCTCAAGCTTCAAGATCAAGACTCTACATTTTATATTTTAGTGATCCAAGATCACATTGAGTCTATAGGAAAAGCCAATACTATCAAGGAGGGATGAGGTGTTGCTTAATGGCTTGCTTGCTCAAAGTGCTTAGTGATATGCTCCAAAATCCTCAACTACCTTCCCACATCCACATATGACCTAAACCGAAAGTCAAACTTGGCCCCACCGATTCTGTCTATCCGGCGTATACCGAGTTTCAAATGTCATAGCCACTGCCACAAACCCTAGGCAAATCGGTTTCACCGATAGGGATCTCGGGCTCGCCGAGATGGGATTGTAATATCTCTGTTTCCCTTCATAACGTTTCGGTCTTACCGAGATGAGCGATCCGTCCCACCGAGATTGCAATGTAAACTCTCTGTTTCCCTTTTGTAGCATTTCGGTCTCACCGAGATGAGCGAATCAGTCCCACCGAGTTTACCTGACCAACTCTCTGGTTAGCTTATTACCAAAATCGGTCCCACTAAGTTTGTGTAATCGGTCACACCGAGATTAAGTTATGCCCTAACCCTAACCATATCGGTCCTACCGAGTTGCATCTCAGTCCCACCGAAAATCCTAACGGTCACTAGGTTTGCTGAATCGGTCCGACCGAGTTTAACCATTCGGTCCCACCGAGTTTGGCAAATTGTGTGTAACGGTTAGATTCTGTGTGGAGGCTATATATACCCCTCCACACACTCTTCATTTGTGGAGAGAGCCATCAGAACATACCTACACTTCCAATACACATTTTCTGAGAGAGAACCACCTACACTTGTGTTGAGGTCAAGATATTCCATTCCAACCATATGAATCTTGATCTCTAGCCTTCCCCAAGTTGCTTTCCACTAAAATCTTCTTTCCACCAAATCCAAATCCTGTGAGAGAGAGTTGAGTGTTGGGGAGAATATCATTTGAAGCACAAGAGCAAGGAGTTCATCATCAACACACCATTTGTTACTTCTTAGAGAGTGGTGTCTCCTAGATTGGCTAGGTGTCACTTGGGAGCCTCTGACAAGATTGTGGAGTTGAACCAAGGAGTTTGTAAGGGCAAGGAGATCGCCTACTTCATGAAGATCTACCGCTAGTGAGGCAAGTCCTTCATGGGCGACGGCCATGATGGAATAGACAAGGTTGCTTCTTCGTGGACCCTTCGTGGGTGGAGCCCCCCGTGGACTCACGCAATCGTTACCCTCCGTGGGTTGAAGTCTCCATCAACGTGGATGTACGATAGCACCACCTATCAGAACCATGACAAAAACATCCGTGTCTCCAATTGCGTTTGAATCCTCCAAACCCTTCCCTTTGCATTCTTGCAAGTTGCATGCTTTACTTTCCGCTGCTCATATACTCTTTTGCATGCTTGCTTGAATTGTGTGGAGTTTGCTTGACTTGTGCTAAGATAGCTAAAATCTGCCAAGAACTAAAATTGGGAAAAGGCTAGATTTTTATTTGGTCAAGTAGTCTAATCACCCCCCTCTAGACATACTTTCGATCCTACAGTAAGATAATCCTGCAACATGAGACGTTGCAGCCACAAAGGGTCAGTACATTGAATGTACTGGCAAATTCACACTTTAGAGCAATGCTGAATAATGACTATCACTACATGCATATATGGCTGGTGGAGGCTCTAAGTTTAAGTTTTGCATAAAGTTAATTTTTTCCTACAACAAAGTAATATATTTTATTTAACTAGAAAGTTGGTTGAAAATTATTGAGAAGGTTCCTCCAACTCAATCCCAAAATAATAATTATAACCCCTCAAATTAATTAAGTAAAGTGATGAGATCAAATCAATAATTCAACTACCAGATACTCAAGATGTCCATAACCGGGGACACGGCTAATCATGATTAGTTTGTACACTCTGCAGAGGTTTGCGGACTTTTCCCCACAAGACTCGATCTGCTCCGTTGAATTTCTCACATTGCATGATGTTTGAGAGACGGATGACCGAGACATAATCTTTCTGGAGAGGTCCCCTTAACCGATAGATAGGCCGGTACACCTACAATCCCCTACATCTGCTAGCCCATCATGGAAAGGATTCCCACAACTTACTCAACTATGCCAGAGCCCATAATGGCTTGTGGCTGCACACGGAAGTTTCCAGCATGAATAATCTTATGATCCCTTTGAGCCTGGGTGACAAACTATAGGATGATCACACGGGTACTCCCGGATATCCCAGGACAGCTCTGGATTGCTCCAGGTGCCCAGACAACCACTGGGTGCTCCAGGGTGCCTCAACCAATCCACCCAGATGTGTATTAAAGTAGCCACCTTAAGTTAATCATTATTTAACAACTCTGACATCTGTCATGGATACTCTCAACCAAAGCACGTCTACGAGCATAGCATTGCAATATAAGCATAATGTAGAAGTAACTCCCAGGGTTTTATATAAAAAGATAATAGGTTCTACCTCATCATCTACTTCCCAGAACCCACATGTTAAGCAGATTCTACTCATGCAATGTTTGAGGGTTGAAACTAATGCATAAAAACTGGGTAATAAAGGGGTATCATCAAAGTGTTACCTACCTCATACTATTGATGAAGATGATTCACACACATAACTCCTTATAGTTCTACTCGTCACACTCCAGTCAATCTATCGTAAGCAAGCAATAGTAACCACACATAAGAAATCATGCAAAAGAAATCGAAGAAAAGATCTTGGAAAACTTCGAAAACAAGCAATTAACTCTTGCAACCGAATTTTTTTCTAACAGTACCAAAATTGAGTGAATTTGGTCTTATCAGAAAGTTAGATCAAGAGCTTCGAATAGCAAAAAGAATCAACTAAATCAGAGTTATAAAACTCAAGTTATGAACAAAAGAAGTTTGAATTCAAATCTATTTGAAACCAAATTTTAAACTTCCAAAAACATTTTTAATTTGATTATCTGGATAGAGGGGATCATAACGAAGAAGTGGGCGTTAGTTTCGTTGGATTTGGATAAGCGAGCAAAAAGGTGTGATCGTTTTAAGATTAGGGACTAATCTGTAAATAAAATATTCACAGACAGGTCCCTAGCCGAAATTAAATAGAAAAAGAAAATCTACCGGATGAACGTTCGCTGCGAAGAGATAAACAGTGAGCGTTTGCTAAATAACTAAACCCAAAAAAATAGATCTAGGTTTTCTCAATAAAACCGATCTAGGGTTTAAAAAAACGAACTTTACAAAGGAAACCGAATCGGACCGGCGGTTTCTTTACCGGTCAGGGGCGGTGGTTCGACGGCGAGGTGGGATGGCAGCGATGGCGTTGGCTGCGAGCGGGAGCGGCGCCTCTGGGGTCGGCGGCAATGGGCGGAGACGGTGGCGAGCGCGGCGTGGGGCGGCAGAGTCAGAGGTGGCGGTGGTGGCGGTTAACGGCGACGCGGGCAGCAGCTGCGGTGGGAAACAGCGGCAGCGGCAGCGGTTGTGTGCAACGGCGTTGGCGGGCGGCTGCGGGTTCGGCGGCGGCGGACTAGGGTCCAGGGCCCCCGAGGGGTGGAATATATATAGGGGGCGGCGGACCTCGAGAGGCGTGCTTGGGTCGGAGTATGACAGCGGCGGCGACGTACAGGAGCTGTTCTCCTACGGGAGGTCGGTGATGGCCGCCTGGGCCGGCTGGGCTTCGGCCCAGTCGGTCCGAAGAGTTTTTTTTAAACACAGAGAAAAAAACAACAGAAAAAAAATTATATAGGCATATTATATGTCAAAATTTTCAGAGAAAGATTTTCTACTACATGAACATTTTTCTAACATCAAATAAAATCCACAAAAATTTAAATATAGCAAAGAGTGCTTCTAGTTCAATAAAACCCAATAAAAATCATTTTTTAAATACCAAAATGATTTCAAATTTATTTCTCTCCAATTTTCTACTGTAGGGAATCATTTTACCCTAATTTATATATTTTTTTTGGAGAAAAATAATTTGAATAAAACCCAAATAACTCCAAATTGAAAGTGTGTTTAAAAATACTTCAAAGGGACTTTCAATTTGTTTCCTTTTAAACTCCCAACTCATATTTCATATGTTTTGAAGAAGTCATTTTATCTTCTTTATTGAAAATCATTGAGTTGCATAAAGTTTCTGAATTGGAAAAATATTTCCAAATGAAATTCAAATCTTTTCAACAACCCTTTTCATTTATTTAAATGGAAGAAGTCATGTCATCTTCTCTCTAGGGTTTTGTGATGAAATAAATTTGAATTCATGGAGATCAGAAAGCAAAGGTCAAAGTTTGGGAAAGTCATTTCATTCCCTCTCATTTAACTTTCAAAAAGTTTTTCCAAATTTCACTCAATTTCACACATCACAATCAAGCAAACAATCAAAACTAGCTATTTAATATAACATTCCAAAATTTAGAATTTTGGGATGTTACAAACCTACCACCCTTAAAATGAATCTCGTCCTCAAGATTCGGAGAGGCTAGAAAGAAATAGGTTAGGTTCGGGGGTCTTCTCAAAATCCATCGATCGTCTCCGGGGGTCTCGGGTGCTACCACCCTT
Source organism: Triticum urartu (assembly GCF_056163025.1). Taxonomy (NCBI): domain Eukaryota; kingdom Viridiplantae; phylum Streptophyta; class Magnoliopsida; order Poales; family Poaceae; genus Triticum; species Triticum urartu. The sequence continues at coordinate 452,558,101 of NC_141876.1, read as the reverse complement.
AGAAGCATTGTTAGGGTTCCATCAAAACTCATATACTCCATCCTTAAGGTTGACAGGGTCGGTCTTCTCAGATTCTCAGGAAATTCCTTCTTTGGGCTCTTCTGGTAGTGGCATAACATTTTCCTCAATTCTTCTGTCTTTCCATCTTGGTACGGTTCTTCTATGACCGGGTCTTCTTAGCTGACAGGTCTGGCGCTAATATTAAACAACTATCGATATCTCATGGTGGTCATCAAACAATTAGACTGGGTCCCTGCAGAAAACGGGTCTGGGTTTCATTCTCACCGTATGACCTACGGTTGGCAACAGCGACCTTGTACAAGGGGAAAAATTGTCATACCATTCTAAGGTTCAAACAAGGTTTTGATCGCCGTCGCTCTACTATAGGCAAGTTACTCAGATTTACCATCCCATATAGCAAGGCGAATAATAAGAGTAAGTCGGTATGGTGATCAATCCATCCCGCACCCAAATCATTACCTTGTATATGGTTTAGCAAGTCTCGCATTCTAACACTCGGTCATCTTCACAAGCATTGTTGACTTCCACTTGTCGACGAACTAAGTTAGGATAAATCCATTAATTCTGCAAGCCAAACAAACATCTACCGTTCCATCACAACTATCAGGTTTTGCGTAAACTCCTATAAGATCATCTATTGATAAAGTCGTAACTTCTTCCAGGGTTTTTCCTTCAGCAAGAGTGTGCTTGCTTCTTAATTTCCTCCACATCATTTGCGGGCATCCGATACGGTCTCTTCGATATTGGTCCGGTGCTTGGCAATAGCTCTATCAAAAATTCTACGTCTCGATCTGGCGGCATGCCTGGTGGTTCCTCTGGAAATACATCCAGGTAATCCTTCACAACACGCACTTCTTCCTGAACAATTCCAGAGAGAGAATTTACTTGGGTCCTCCTTGGTGCATATTCATAATATTGAAGCCAAAAGATGCAAAGTTAATAATGATAGTGCAACTTATTTGTGGCACTGCCGTTTAGGTCATATTGGTGTAAAGCGCATGAAGAAACTCCATGCTGATGGGCTTTTGGAATCACTTGATTATGAATCACTTGATGCTTGTGAACCATGCCTCATGGGCAATATGACTAAGACTCTGTTCTCCGAAACAATGAAGCGAGCAACTGACTTATTGGAAATAATACATACTGATGTATGCGGTCTGATGAGGGTTGAGGCTCACGGCCGGTATCGTTATTTTCTGACCTTCACAGATGATTTGAGCAGATATGGGTATATCTACTTGATGAAACATAAGTCTGAAACATTTGAAAAGTTCAAAGAATTTTAGAGTGAAGTGGAAAATCATCGTGACAAGAAAATAAAGTTTCTATGATCTGATCACGGAGACAAATATTTGAGTTACGAGTTTGGTCTTCAATTAAAACAATGTGGAATAAGTTTCACAAATTCGTGCCACCTGGGACACCACAGCATAATGGTGTGTCCGAACATCATAACCGTACTTTATTGGATACTAGTACAATGCTCGTGCGTTGTTACAGGCGAAATACATGAATAAATCAAACTGATGACTAAGTGACATGTGTGAAGTCCTCTGAATATATATCGCATCTTATCAATTTCTTTAGCGGATAGTATGAGAGCAACTATGCATCAGTCGCCTGTTTTTATCGGTGATAAAAAATTTATGATCGCAGTCTTCTTCATCCTCTTTGTCTTCATCCTTCCGTCCCAACGACCCATCCTTTGACGTTGGTCGTGGCCGGTGTCGATGTCCTGTGCCACCCTACCCGAGCTGCCTTCTTCGTCGGTTCACCATTGCCCCGACACTGATCGAGGCCGGTGTTGATGCTACCCTGCCCATTCTCAAAACAATTATGCAAATCTTAGATGATCTCTTAAATGAAATTATCAGTGCTGCGAGATGGCGTGTGCATAGCTTATAGGAAGCATGTGAAAGAGGGTGTCATGTTTTCAGAGGGATGGATTGATCAGTACCAGCATGTATGGAAACTTAATGCCTTCCAGAACTAAGCCACAAATTTTTCAAGCAAAGCACCATATTTTTCACCCTCACCAACGGTGGCCGTTCATGTTATCAAACTGCATCCGAACATGGTCGATCCCGAAGACAATGAGATCAGACACCACACAACATACATGTCACTGAACCGCGGCAGGGAAATCCCTTCTTTCAAACTTAAATGCAAGCTACTCCCATACAAAGTCTATACACCGTTCATCATACTCCCACTCACTTTCAACTTGTAATTTTGTGGAGTTGTTTCATGGAGGGAGGGGAAGTCCTGTGTCTGTCCCTGCATGCCTCTTTAATGCGTCGCCATGGAGCAAACACCAATATTTTCCTTCCAGTTGGAGAGATGTTTGCTACAAATAGTACACATATGTTCATCCATAACAGATGAAAATAGATAGTTCACTCTTTTTCCCATAATCAATATATTGGCGGATGACTTATTCTTGGAGCATTTCTTAAATTACTTCAGAGACCAAAGTTACAGTGTCAGGAATTCCATTGAAGTTATGTGTCCATTGAAGTGTAGCACTGAGCACCACGGATCACTTCAGGGATGATGTTTGGACTCTTGGTATTACCATAGAATGCCATCAACCCTGCTGATAGAACAGATGTTGGATCACATAGTGCCCCATCCTCATTTTGCCATGAGAATATCATGCCATTCCTATAAACATGTAATATGTAAAAAAGTGATTAACTAAAAATATGAGAAAAGAGCCACCTGTCACTTATGCATATGTAAGAAGTGGTCTAGGGCCTGGATATGCTAATTTATATTCAGAATGGAACCCTTTTAAAAGAAAGCGATTTATTCCCTTTTACCTTCATGCTTTAGAGACAACAAAATTGCAAAGATGATCTATAAGCTGCTAGAAGAAATACTCACTCTGAAGTCCATTTGTAAGTTTTATATGCAAGGAAATGTACTCTTCCATTGCAAGACAAGCAATAAGGCTTTAAGTAATAGCATACCTGTAGTGCATACACTCTGTTGTATGTTCTTCATGTGTTCCAAAATTCAACTCACGCAAGCAATAAGTATTTCACTACCTTACTCCGGTAGTTTCAGTGCATACATTTGTTGCTCGTTGTGATTGCAACCTGAACAGAGTAACAAAATTGTCAGTTTGGCGCATGGATGAATTAATGGAAAAACACTGTCACATTGGCATGCATAGGTGTTCTGAAACTGTAAAAAAAATAGCATCTATATTTGCGCATACACAGGGAACAATTGCAGAGAAAATAAAAATTGAACCAGTCAAGGTTTTGATAATCATGAAAAAAACTTGAGTTCACAGGAAACCAAATTAGTCGCTTGAGCCTCACCAACTCCTAATAAAGGCAAAATACAGAGGCTTGCTTGAGCCTATGCCAACATACAAGGCTGATTTATTGATCCAGTAATCGGATAATACTAAAATCAAGAGCAATAATAGAGAAGGTGTTCCAGTAATTATTATTACTAATCTTTTGTTTGAAAACTTTGCACAAGACTTTCTAACTACTGGTGCAACCAATTGACTCATGCCCATACACCTGTCATGTATCAACATAGAGGACTGTATGCTACATATGAATGATTTCCAATTCTTTAGGTCATAGCAAGCAACTAAAGGATAATACAAAAAATCACAAATAGTCTTTGTTCTTCATGATGGAGGTATTTTGATAATCATGAAAAAGAGGGAGCTTGAGTTTATAGGAAACCAATTGGCTATCATGATCGATGGGCACAACCAAATCAGCTAGTAACCAAACAAATAGAACATCTTTTGATCGTGAAATTATAGAAAAATAGTAGATAATTTTATATGCGTCAATCTACAGAAGGCACTGAACCATGTACCATGAGTGGAGAACAGGCGGACAGAATTCCGGCGAAGTCGAACGGCGAGATTCTGGCGAAGTCGGCAAAACGGTGACAACAATGTCGAGCATGGTAAGCAATTGAACAGGGGTTTCGGCCGAGGGAGTCAAGGCGTTCTTATAGCCAAGGCGATACGAAGTAGTTTTTGTACTTCAATTTCCTGCAAGTAGATATTGCTGTCAATCTATCCCCATAGCTCCCCTTGCGCCATCTTATGAAAGACCAAGTACCAAGTCCTGACAACATAGAATCTGTCTATATATGCATCGAATCACATGAAACAGAAAGGGCATCACACAACTAGCTTCAACAACAACAAAAGGCTGCAAGACTCATAGAATAAATATCTTCACAGGATGTAATGCTTTGATTAGCATTAGCTGATGGATTAGCAGAAACTCTTCACCGGTAATCACTAAGCTTTATACATGACTTTTCTTTTCCAACCGTGCTTCACCAATGAAATTCAGATTTAATAGAATTAGTAATGACAGATGTAAACAAAATTAGTGATGATAATTAGCAGAAAATCTTATGGATTAGCAGAAAATCTTAACTACAAACAATCATCAGTGATGAGAATTAGTAATGACAGCTGTAAACAAAATCAAATTTAACAATGGGTTCTTCACAAGTTCATAACAATCCAACTGAACAAATTTTGGACTCAAAAATTAATATTAGGACACAATCTCTGGACAACATAAACTCCATGTACAAAATTTTAACCACTTCTTCAATTATCCAGAATAGCAAGAAATATATACGCTGATGCATGAACAAAAAATAGCAAGAACAAAAGTTGTGGAAAATCACAAGAAACATATACGCTGATGCATGAAGGAAATTCAGAAAGAAAAAAAACAAAGCGCATGGATATTACTCTAACAATGTGCATGAAGAAAAGCAAATCTAAGTCGTTCATATACAGACCTTTGACCAACAACACAAAAACCTAACCCAGAGGATGTAATTAGAAGATCAAAAGCACCTCCCGTCCATGAACAAAGGTGCGGATATAATTAATTGAAAAAGGCTAAAAAATTAAAGTCTTTGAATCTTAAGGCACTATTTGATGATTGATCACAAAATTATAATTAAGCAAATAATCAATCAGTATAGGAGCACATCTTGTAATTTACAGAAGATTACCATGTGATTTTGCTGAGATAATCGCAGTCAAAGGAGTCCCGTCCTACACAAATAATCAATCTGTACAGAAAGATTACCATGTGATTTTGCTGAGATAATTGCAGTCAAAGAATGTCGTGGAAACAATTGCAGTCAAAGCATGTCTTGGCCAAGGCCGGTGTTGCACGCCACCTGCTGCTTTCCTGTTGATGGCCCCCTGTTGCCTCTCCCCGATTCCCTTCCACTCGTGCAGCCTGCACTTGACCCCCCACTCGGCCACTTTGACAGCCCGCGCTCACAGCGCTTGAGCTCGTTCCTGCTATGGCGCTTCGCCGGGCAGCCAATGGCGCATGTGTGGATCATGTCGCTCGCCCTCTGCTCCTACGCCTTCCGCTTGATGCTCTGCATCTGGCGGAGTTGGTGCCGCCTCTGCATCGACCTGTTCCGCCTCTCCTACGGCCCCCTGCTCGCGCCTACTTCATCGCCGGCCATCTCGGCGCCCCCCGCCCCGCCGTCTTCATCCTGCACGCCAGCACGGCGTTCGCCCCCGGGTACGCGGGCTACTCCCTGGCCAGGCACCGCCTGCACGTCAGCGGCATCGTGCCGGCCCTCGCCCTCCTGCCCAACCCGTCCCCCCACAGCAGGCAAGACGCTGAGGGGCACGTCAATCTGGTGCACAACTTGACGGTCGTCGTGGTGGTGCTTTTGGCCGCGTTCATGGCGCTCATCGTCAGGGTAGTCCAGCCGACCGACGAACTGATGACCGCGTTAATAAGGACCAAATTATTTACATTCGGAGGAAACAACGAAAGAATGTTCTAATAAGAAATTTTGACAAAAATCTTTAGTGCGTACCCCCAAATTAGTACCACCTTGTTTATATTACGATTTTGTCCATATAAATTGTTGAAGCGTATTATGACAAGAGAAGAAAGCGTATTGTAATGGTGAACCCACGAAGTCAATCCATGCTTTGTTATTATTAGCAAAAGGGCCCGTGCGTTGCAACTGGAGAAACAAATCTTGCATGCCTTGGTTTGTGTTTCTACTTGAATGTCACATGTTTTGATTGAAAATTATGTGCAGATTAGAAAGAGCAATCCGCTATACTACCAACTTCCACTTTGCACATTTTTTCAACCTGTATAATGCAATGTAATCAGGTGTTCTGAAGGAGTAGCTTCAAAATCAGAAATATCTTTTCTTAGAATCAAAATCTAAAATAGCTAGCATGGACCCAAAATCATCTAATCGCTAGCCTGCTCTGCTCTGCTCGTTGTGACTTCATTTGTAGACTTTTTGTGCCTTTTGTTCTTGCACATGTCCCGTCGCAAGCGCTCACCAAACAGAAGAGATGTGAGAGATACAGTAGTATCCACAAGAGAATGGATTCACCAACCGATGGTTACTCATCACAGTACGTTGTAGCTTTCCATCTTTAACCGGAGCACCAAAGTATACGCGAGAAAGCTTTGGTTTGTAACCCATAGAAGACAAAAATTCGAAGCTACAAAAGAGAAATTTATTCTGTATGGGTATCATCCTTTTGCACGTACTGTCAGAATGTCGTTTAAAGAAATAGCTAGCGCAGACCTGAAAGAGATAAATATATTTTTGTGAGTAGTACAATACATAGTCCTGGATACCACTTCTTTTTCAATTAGCATGATTGCCTGGCAAGATGACAAAGTTGTGTTGCTGAAATTTTTGGACAACATTGAAAAGAGAGGGGATTCGAGAAGAGAACTGCCAAATAAAGAGCTGAAGAAGCCTATCTCATCACCATATGCCACCTGTTGTTTATCTTGGTGGATGAAACAAACTAATATCCTGAACAAATTTACCTTCGGCCATGGTGAAGATTATATTTGATAAACTAGTACCATGAGACAATATCATTTTGAAATAGATCAGTAATTGGTATGAACAATAAAACAGACGTTGAGTTCCTCTGATCACCTGGAATAGGCCATGTTGATCATCGTGATGGGGGCATCGGTCAAGATGCAGGCGGTGTTGCTGCAAGTACAATCTTTTCCATCTCAAGATTCAATAAGCTCACCTGGAGTAAGTAAGAATTCAATTTGAATAAGAGTTGAGATGAAATTATTGACCTAAACAACAACTGATGCACAACTAATTGAGAAAAAAGAGGAGTAGCAACAGTGTAGGCATGTTAGTAAAATTGACAGTAATATATGCTTAGAAAAATTCATACACAAGTTGAGTAACTGAATGGACCAATCTATTGGAGTAACTTGAATTGCTAATGAGATGGTAAAGTATGCCAGATCATTCTGGTGGCATGTTGAGCCCATTACAGTGCTTGTGTAGTCATACAAAACAGTGTGATGCAATATATGTATGGAAAGGGTGTCACATAAGAACATGCAGGATCAGACGACTTAACATTAACCTTTGAATTTATATCTAAAACATCAACCAAAGTTATCCTAGAGATTCTTAATTTCCCTTGTAATTTGCTTAATAAACGTGTTTCGAGTAATATTATGAACGCTATCAAACTTATTATTGTGAAAACAACAACATTCCAGAAGACAATGCCTATTGTTTCTCAAAGGCATATCATCAAACTAACTATTTGATAAACACCAAACCATGCTAGATATGTTCAATGAAACGAGCTATTAGTGTTCTGTAAAAAATTTGATTATAGCAGAGGAAGTGGGCACTAATATTTATCATCTACTACAGACTGAATCAAAATTCCAGCGCCATAAACTGCTCCTTTGGGTGCTGCCATACAACCCTAGCATTCTCTTCAAACAAGTATTTAGCCTCATTAGAACCATCATGAATTCTATTTGCGATCAAGCGAATTGATTATTCAATAGGCTGGAAGAAGTAGAGGCCGGGCAGTCAGCCGGTGACCATGGTGTAGCAATAGCGATGGCGTCCCATGGAGGAAGCTCGAGGTAGCACTGTGGACGAGCTTGGGGCAGCGATGAGATGATCCGCTATGCGAGCGACCTCAAGTCGGTCCACGAACTGAGCATTCTCGTATAGTAAGAGTTTCACCAGAAAATTAAAATGTATTTAGATCCCTAATACGCATAACATCAAACAGGTTATGGGAAAAAGCTCATGGAAAGGGCGCACCTAATTTGGAACAACATGTATGAATAGTTAGGAAAATAAAGAGTTAAGAGAGTACTTTGGCCGCTGCAAATCCATGTAAGGGAGATGGTCGCTGCTTCTTGTCGATTCTAATCACACTTCCTGCCTCACAACACCTGCACATATAGCACAACAAAAACCAAAGATAAGATGACAGAGAACAGAGAGTAGCACAACAACAGGAGGAGATGCATTTTTTAGCCACCGCCGCCCAGAGAGCCGTAAGATCGTGCCCTTATACCTCCAGCGAGATCACCAGGCGAGGGCGTATCCAATGCTTGTTGGTGCTTTTCTGCAGTGGAAGATTGGATCGATCAGTGGTTGAATCAGAATGAGGCGGCGGTGGCGTTGGTCGCCATCGACAGCCTGCCAGCAACTGGCTAGGGGACCAATGGGATATGGGGTCCACGAGGGGAGAAGAGCGGCCTTAATGAAGCGATGGTAGCGGATTTGAGGAGGGTGTCGAGCAGGTCGAGCGTGAGCGACGACGGCAACTCCGGAAGCTTAGATACGACGCACGACACCAGGGTCAGCTCGTTCATGAAGGCCACGGACATTGCTTGCACGTCTGCATGATGATGGCCGCGGGGTCGCCGGGCAGTGGAAGGCCACCGGTGTTGGCCTGTTAGGGCACGTGGGGTAGGGGTAGGCGCACCGGCGGGATAGGCGGCGCCGCCACGCGACAGGGGGTGTGGGCCGGCGGCGCGCGGCAAGGGGGGCGCCGTGGGGGAGGGGGAGGGGGGAGGCACGCGGGGCGGGGCGGAGGAGGCTGCGCGCCGGAGTGGAGATGGGGCTGGGAGGCAGGGTCGTGCGAGCGGCTGCGTTATTTTTCTTCTTCTTTTCTCTCGTCGTACCGGTTTGCGTATAGACTTATTACGAGGCAATAGCCGCTTTATTAGTACCACCTCACGTATATGTTTTAAATTTAAACTGAAAGCGTAAATTCACAGGAAGAAAGCGTATTGTGACGGTGAACTCACGGAGTCAATCCGTACTTTATTATTAGAGATAGACTAGCAAAAAAGAGCCCGTGCGTTGCAACGGGAGGACAAAATTTTCATATGCGCCAAGCAATCCATTCGTGTTGCCACTTCTGTACGCCACCATCATCAACGATGACCATGTGGTCCAACTATTCACGTCTTTCAATTCCAAGCCGATGAGCTTGGTTGTGAGGCAATGTCGCATACGGGAACTTGTGATTGAACTTAGATATCGTACATATGACTTCGCCATACAAAATGGACACATAGTTAGTGTCAATCGGCAAGCCGTTTAAAAAAAGTACGAACCGGAATACCAATTCATGGATAGAGTATTGAACAATTTTTTGTATTTTATTGAAGTACCGATTAGATCAAAGATGAATGATTTTACGCAAAGCTCCTGCCATACGGTTGAGGTCGACATTCCCTCTAGGAAATTGCGAGTGCATATTGTGTATTAGAATCCTTTCAATCAGGTCCATACCCTGAGCTAATGTTTATTTAGGAACTTGAAACTTAAAAAGCAAAAATTCATTAGACCAGAATTTGATACCCTGAACTAATTCTGGAGCTAATGCTGGCCCTTGCTCCTCGTGCGTACAGTAAAATAGAAAAAAAATAAAAAAATGAACTTTTTTTATGTCATACTTTCACAAATATTTGTTTTGCATGCAAAATTTCATCGCGAAATTACATTGGTGGAAGTCATATAAAAAACAAAACCAATTCTGCAAGTAATATTTTTAGAGCACTAATTTCATTTTTTTACGAGGCCTTCCACGAATGTGATTTTGCGATGAAATTTTGCATGCACAACAAACTTATAAAAGGATGCCAAAAAAATCAATTTTTTGAAAAAAAATTATCTTACTGTTCACACCAGGACCTGGGTGTAGAAACTCTAGGTCCATTTAAGTGGTCTTCCACTTGCCTTCACATTGGCCATGCGCTGGACGATTTGTGCACGATCAATCATACTGATCCAACCGTACATGCGGTAGACAAAGTGGAGGCCGTCCGCTAGCTGCTTATAGTACTGTAGTTCCAATTAATCTTGGTGGACCTGGATTCATCACCATGACTCCCTGGAAGAGTGGGCGGCCGCCGGTGTCTGACCAGCAGCAAGCCGGCAACACAGCTGCGGCAGCTTCGCGCTGGGAGCCAGGGAGGACGCCCTGTGAGATGCGGGAGTGCGCGGCCGCGGGTGTCCGACCAGCCGCAACTACCAAGCTCTTCTTTCTTTGTTCCATTCACGCTCGCCCACGTACCACCTCGCCTGCGCGCGTCCCCTGCTCCCGCGCTTCCCCTTCGTTGCCGTTGCGCTCGTCGGCGAGGTGAGTGAGCTCCCCCATCCCTCTGTCTTCTCCGCTCCCTTTTCTCTTCTCTCTGATCCCTCATCTCTGTCTTCTTTCTGATCCGCGCACCACCGGAGCGCCATGGACTGTCTGCCTCCTCCTTGTGTGTTCTCGTTGTTGGCCTCCTCCTTGCCCACCGAGCCGTCCCATTTCTTTCTTATCATGTGTGCACAATTCTCATGTATGTTTGTTGATTCCTGAGGAGACCGGTTGATATTGCAGACAACCCGGGAACGTATTTAAATTGGGGAGAATTCTTTCAATGAAGCAAGGTGGTACTATTCCAGGCTACCTTGATTAGAATCTTCTGATGATAGTATGAAAGGGTGCGTTTGATTATCACATAACTTTTACCATGGGTGCAGGCCCTGCCAGGCCCATCTGAGCGACGGGAAGAAGCGAGGCGGCAGCCCAACCTGGCGACGTACCAGGAAATCAAACGCATCTTAGGAAGAAACGAAGCGATGGACGACCAGAAGCAATCACCCTTTAGTACCACCTCGAATATGTTTTAAATTCAAACTAAAAGCGTAAAATCACGGGAAGAAGCGTATTGTGACGGTGAACCCACGGAGTCAATCCGTACTTTATTATTAGGGATAGACTAGTACAAATGCCCGCGCGTTGCACCGGGCGATAAAAGGGGCACAATCTGCTTCATGTGTCATTTTAAACCATTTTTCATATCCAATTTTAATAAACATCGATAATAATGTCTAACATGGAAATTTCCTTATTTTTAATAAAATTTAATGTGTTCATTAAAAATGTAACACCATTTGAAGAATAGTTAACATTTTCATGAAAATTGGAAATTTTCTTTGCAAATTAACATTTTTTAACATATTTTTGTTTGGTAATTTTTACACGTAGTTGGTTGTTTGATTGGGAAGAGTTTTTTTAACTATTCGACCAAACAAAATAGTTAACGTACACAAATGGACCCAGGAACTCATCTTCCTATCCCTGCTCTAGTACTCCTTGTGTTCTAGGAAATGTGCCCATGCGTTGTAATGGGAAAAAAAAAATCCTTGCACGTCCCCAACGGCAACCCATCCATATTACCGCCTCTCATCCTCGCCATTGTCGCCGATGATAGCTACATTGTCCATTTATTCATGATAAACATGGTCAATCCTAAGGCAATGACTTTGGTCATCATATTTATAACTCTGCTTTCATGAGCTCGTCCTTTCTCCGAATTGTAATTCTACGGTTTTTTAATAATGATGAACGCCATCCTTATCTCATCTTTACTTGATGCCTGCGCCATCTTGCATTGTATATAATTGCTCTTTTTTCATGACATGCAATATATAATACAAAAAATTATTGTTGGATACATTTGTATCAAATAACAAAGGTCCCACGCGATGAAGCTCAATGACAACGGCTGGGAAGTCACTTAATTTTCATGGATGATTTCCTATGCCTTCTCCATCCTATCTAAGTCGTATAGATATCCCAATCTGTCTGCCTGTGCATTGCAACTGTATAAATAAATTTGATAGTTTTGTCGTATTTGAGAATTTAGCTAGTGCATTGTAAGTCCCAATCCGTTGTTTCTGCCTCACCTTATTTTTCTTTGATTGAAAATTTTATTATTAGACATGGATCAAAATAATGACATATATTAGCTCCAAGTAATGCAGTCATAGATATATTTACTCCTGATAGGCCTCAAGTTTTACAATCATGATTAGCTGTGTGAGTAATTATTCTGTGTACATATTGAAAATAAAATGATCATGCACATAATGACATGTGGTCGAAAACACAAAGTAGCTCAAATTAATTTACTATCAAAACACAAAGACGCGGGATGTGTGATCGGCAGTATTGCCACATGTGTGTTCCCGTTTTCTGGATCAAATTCACGGCGCTGTCTGTTGGGCATCTCGTCCTTCCCTCCTCTCTTTTTTTGAGCTAATCTGTACTCTTTATTGCACGTTCAAAAACATCGGAATACAGATAATTTCGGGCATAGTAGCAAGCCACACATGGCGCCCGGGAGGGAGAGATGTCGCTGCCTTAGCTAAGGCATGAGCCTCTCCATTATGTCTCCTACTCTCATAAATAAATTCAACATTGCTAAAAGACCTCCTTTGATGCTTGATATCTTGTAGGATAGGGAAGAACCTACACGGGGAATCATCAGCTATTCGTGTCACCACCTCCTGACAATCTGACGCCACACAAACGGATCGAACATTTAAATCCATCGCGAGTGCTAGCGCCTCACTGCATGCCCATGCCTCGAGAATTGCTGGCTCCAAACAACCTTCAAAAATGATGGCAGAAGCTCCCAGATAGTTACCCTGTTTGTCTCGGCACACCACGGCTGAGGCGCCCCTGTCCCCAATCTTAGAGAAGCCACCATCTGCATTTATCTTCACATCATGGGATTCCGGCGGCAGCCATTCCAGATGTTCTGGCTGACCCACATGCACTCTGGATCTTGCAGACAGGCCCCTGGGGGTTACATGCATGCCCCCAGGCGTCACATGCAGGTCCTTGGATTACGCGTGCAGTTCTCTTGTACGTGCCCCTTTCTCTGGAATTTGGCCCAGCTCCGCCATGAACTTCTGGACAAAAACATGTGTGCTAAGGGGACTTTGAAACTGGTTGTCGTGAATAGCTCTGCGCCTAGCCCACCAGATCGCCCACATCGTTACGAGCACGCGCGCAAGGGACTCCGTAGGTAGGGTATCCACCAGCCAAAACATCCAAAGCTTTGCATCTTCGGTTCGGTTGGATATGATCGTTGCAGTAGTGTCCTCATCAGTGAGCGCCCAAACACAGCGTGCCATATGACAATCAAATAAAGCATGGCGCCATGAGTCAACTGCCGCATGGCAAATAGAGCATTCCGCGGAGTCTGCCATACTTCTGTGCTTCCGGACCGCCCCTGTGGGTATTGAGGTTTTGGCTAAACGCCAGGCAAAAACCCTCACCTTGGAGGGGACCGCCGCTCCCCAAAGCTTGGACCATGACCGGCTGACGGCTTGGATGTTGGAGTGGCCATCGTTGTGCTCAAGCCAGTCGGTGCGCTGCTGCTTGGTGGAGGCTAGTAATCTGTATGCTGACCTGACTGTGAAAATTCCTCTTTGCTCATAATGCCAAGACCAGAAATCCGCTTGAATTCTGCTGCTAAGGGGAATGTTTAGGATTGCCTCCATACCCATCGGATACAAATGCTCATTAAGAACTTCCCGGTCCCAGGTGAAGGTGACAGGGTTGATTAGCTCTGAGACATGTTGTGGGGGGTTTAGGGATTTTGGACAGACCGGCCGTAATTTGTAATCACGGGGGATCCAGTTATCATGCCAAATGTTGGTATCCTCTCCCGATCTGATGCGCTTCACTAGGCCAAGTTTGAGTGCATCTCGTCCCTCAACTATTGAACGCCAGACTTGTGAGGGGTTTCTTCCCATATCTGCTTCAAGGATTGTAGAAGCCGGGTAATATACTGCTCTAAGAATCTGAGCGCTGAGAGAGTCAGGCTGTGTCAGAAGTCGCCATGCTTGCCGGGCAAGAAGAGCCAAATTGAAAAGCTCAATGTCGCGAAAACCCATGCCTCCCATGCATTTTGGCTGTGACATGACCTCCCAAGAAACCCAGGCCGTCTTTCTCTCTCCTTTTTTTGATCCCCACCAAAACTTCCTAAGCAATCCGTTTATATGTTGGCACAGACCTCGTGGCAGTTTGAAACATGCCATAGAGTATGTAGGGATAGCCTGGGCCACTGATTTTATTAGCACTTCCTTTCCACCAGCAGATAAAGCCTTCTCCATCCAACCTTGCACATGTTTCCATATTCTGTCTTTCAGGTATTTGAAAGATCCCTCCTTGGCTCTCTCCACATCAGCTGGAAGACCAAGGTATCTGTCAGAAAGTTGTTCATTTGAAACCTCCAGAATTTGCTTTACCTCCTGCTTCAAAGCGTCCTTCCCTCCTCTAAGTAAGTTAATATGAAATCTTGTACTTATTTATTCCCCACGCAAGCAAGCCCACAAATCTCTCTTTGAAAGCAGCGATGCATGTCCAGCAGTGTCGTCGTATCGCTCCTTCCTTCCCCATCCATCAGGGATGTTCTTTCCTCCGTCAGCCCACAAATTCATTTAAAGCACCGGCATCTCCCTCCTCCTTTATCGAGTTATTATCGATTTTTCCTTTGGTTCTTGGTTCTCAAGGCTTGCTATAGGAAACTCTGTAAACGTATATAAATCAGTAGAATTTCATGTAAAGAACCAAGATGGGACTATTAGGCAACCAACCCACTAATTGGCATGAATAAATCGTATCTCAGTTGGTCGTTGTCTTCAGTATCTAACGGGACGGCATGGGTTCGAACACCACTCCTGAACTTTATTTTTACTTTTTGCTAGTCGGTTGTGTAGCAGGCGCAGATCGGCCCACTGGAGTTTTTGCTAGTCGGTTGTGTAGCAGGCCCAGATCGGCCCACTGGAGCGTGCAGGCCGCCGGCTATTTTTCGTGACCTCAAATTAGTACCACCTCGTTTATATTACGATTTTATCTATATACAAATCGTAAAAGCGTATTATGACATGAGAAGAAAGCGTATTGTGACGGTGAACCCACAGAGTCAATCCGTGCTTTATTATTAGGGAAAGATTAGGGAGAGATAGTGCAATCTATGATGTTTCTAACCGATTTACCACTATAGTTTTGAGGTTATGTATTAGAGGCAGCTGCATTCACGTTAAAAAGGGCACCATCTAAATCCATTGAGACGACACCGTATGAACTTTGGTTTGGCAAGAAACCAAAGTTGTCGTTTCTTAAAGTTTGGGGTTGCGATGCTTATAAGAAAAAGTTTCAACCTGATAAAGCTCAAACCCAAATTGGAGAAATGTGTCTTCAAGGATACCCAAAGGAGATAGTTGGTTACACCTTCTATCACAGATCCGAAGGCAAGATATTCGCTGCTAAGAATGGATCCTTTCTAGAGAAGGAGTTTATCTCGAAAGAAGTGAGTGGTAGGAAAGTAGAACTTGATGAGGTAACTGTACCTGCTCCCTTATTGGAAAGTAGTTCATCACAGAAATCTGTTCTTGTGACTACTACACCAATTAGTGAGGAAGCTAATGATGATGATCATGTAACTTCAGATCAAGTTACTACCGAACCTCGTAGGTAAACCAGAGTGAGATCCACACCAGAGTGGTATGGTAATCCTGTTCTGGAAGTCATGTTACTAGACCATGACGAACCTGCGAACTATGAGGAAGCGATGATGAGCCCAGATTCTGCAAAATGGCTTGAGGCCATGAAATCTGAGATGGGATCCATGTATGAGAACAAAGTGTGGACTTTGGTTGACTTGCCCGATGATTGGCAAGCCATAGAAAATAAATGGATCTTCAAGAGGAAGATGGACGCTGATAGTAGTGTTACTATCTACAAAGCTAGACTTGTCGAAAAAAGGGTTTTGACAAAGTTCAAGGTGTTCACTACGATGAGATTTTCTCACTCGTAGCGATGCTTAAGTCTGTCCAGATCATGTTAGCAAATTGCCATATTTTATGAAATCTGGCAAATGGATGTCAAAAACTACATTCCTTAATGTATTTCTTAAAGAAGACTTGTATATGATGCAACCAGAAGGTTTTGTCGATCCTAAAGGTATTAACAAAATGTGCAAGCTCCAGCGATCCATCCATGGACTGGTGTAAGCATCTCGGAGTTGGAATATACGCTTTGATGAGTTGATCAAAGCAAATAGTTTTATACAGACTTGCGGTGAAGCCTGTATCTACAAGAAAGTGAGTGGGTGCACTATAGCATTTTCTGATAAATATATGTGAATGACATATTGTTGATTGGAAATAATGTAGAATTCTCTGGAAAGCATAAAGGAGTATTTGAAAGGAGTTTTTCAAAGAAAGACCTCGGTGAAGCTGCTTATATATTGAGCATCAAGATCTATGGAGATAGATCAAGACGCTTGATAAGTTTTTTCAATGAGTACATACCTTGACAAGATTTTGAAGTAGTTCAAAATGGAACAGTCAAAGAAAGAGTTCTTGACTGTGTTACAATGTGTGAAATTGAGTAAGACTCAAAGCTCGACCACGGCAGAAGGTAGAAAGAGAATGAAAGTCATTCCCTATGCCTCAGCCATAGGTTCTATAAAGTATGCCATGCTATGTACCAGATCTATTGTATACCCTACACTAAGTTTGGAAAGGGAGTACAATAGTGATCTAGGAGTAGATCACTGGACAATAGTCAAAATTATCCTTAGTGGAATAAGGATATGTTTATCGATTATGGAGGTGACAAAAGGGTCGTCATAAAAGGGTTACTTCGATGCAAGTTTTGACACTGATCCAGATGACTCTAAGTCTCAATCTGGATACATATTGAAAGTGGGAGCTATTAGCTAGAGTAGCTCCGTGCAGAGCATTGTAGACATAGAAATTTGCAAAATACTTACGGATCTGAATATGACAGACCCGTTGACTAAAATTATCTCACAAGCAAAACATGATCACACCTTAGTACTCTTTGGGTGTTAATCACATAGCGATGTGAACTAGATTACTGAATCTAGTAAACCCTTTGGGTGTTGGTCACATATCTATGTGAACTATGGGTGTTAACCACATAAAGATGTGAACTATTGATGTTAAATCACATGGCGATGTGAACTAGATTATTGACTCTAGTGCAAGTGGGAGACTGAAGGAAATATGCCCTAGAGGTAATAATAAAGTTGTTATTTATATTTCCTTATATCATGATAAATGTTTTTATTCATGCTAGAATTGTATTAACTGGAAACTTAGTACATGTGTGAATACATAGACAAACAGAGTGTCACTAGTATGCCTCTACTTGACTAGCTCGTTGAATCAAAGATGGTTAAGTTTCCTAGCCATAGACATGAGTTGTCATTTGATTAATGGGATCACATCATTGGAGAATGATGTGATTGACTTGACCCATTCCGTTAGCTTAGCACTTGATCGTTTAGTATTCTACTATTGCTTTCTTCATGACTTATACATGTTCCTATGTCTATGAGATTATGCAACTCCCGTTTACCGGAGGAACACTTTGTGTGCTACCAAACGTCACAACATAAATGGGTGATTATAAAGGTGCTCTACAGGTGTCTCCAAAGGTTCTTGTTGGGTTGGTGTATTTCGAGATTAGGATTTGTCACTCCGATTGTCGGAGAGGTATCTCTGGGCCCACTCGATAATGCAAATCACTATAAGCCTTGCAAGTATTGTAACTAATGAGTTAGTTGCGGAATGATGTATTACAGAACGAGTAAAGAGACTTGCCGGTAACGAGATTGAACTAGGTATTGAGATACCGACGATTGAATCTCGAGCAAGTAACATACCGATGACAAAGGGAACAAACGTATGTTGTTATGCAGTTTGGCCGATAAAGATCTTTGTAGAATACGTAGGAGCCAATATGGGCATCCAGGTTCCGCTATTGGTTATTGACCAGAGAAGTGTCTCGGTCATGTCTACATAGTTCTCGAACCCGTAGGGTCCGCATGCTTAACGTTCGTTGACGATATAGTATTTTATGAGTTATGTATGTTGGTGATCAAATGTTGTTCGGAGTCCCAGATGAGATCACGGACATGACTAGGAGCTCCGGAATGGTCCGGAGGTAAAGATTCATATATTGGATGATATGGTTAGGCCAAGGGGTCAGGCCCACGGGGCTATAAGTCGGTGCAAAAGGAGTTTTAATGAGGCCAGGGGGCCAAACGTCGGAGACCCTGGCGTCTGGCCTTGGAGTCCGAGTGGGACTCTTGCCTTTCGGGCAAAACGTACTTTGAGGAGGCTTTTGCTCCAAGTTTTGACCCCAGGGCTCAACATATAAATAGAGGGGCAGGGCTAGCACTAAAGACACATCAAGAAACACCAAGTCGTGTGTCGGCTACCCCGTCCCCTCTAGTTTAATCCTCCGTCATAGTTTTCGTAGTGCTTAGGCGAAGCCTTGCGGAGATTGTTCTTCACCAACACCCTCACCACGCCGTCATACTGCCGGAACTCATCTACTACTTCACCCATCTTGCTGGATCGAGAAGGCGAGGACGTCATCGAGCTGAACGTGTGCTAAACGCGGAGGTGACGTACGTTCGGTACTTGATCGGGACGGATCGTGAAGGTGTACGACTACATCAACCGCGTTGATAGATGCTTCCGCTTACGGTCTACGAGGGTACGTAGACAACACTCTCCCCTCTCGTCGCTATGCATCACCATGATCCTGCGTGTGCGTAGGAATTTTTTTGAAATTACTACGTTCCCCAACAATATCCTCCCAAGTTCGGGGTAAAACGAGGCTTCTGCGATGCTCCAAAATTATACTTCCCCTGTCCATACTTCCTTTTGTGGCTCTCTATCTACTGCTACTTGCTTTCAATCATAAGAGCTCGATCTACCAACTCCTGGTAGTTTGTGAATGTTGCCACCATTAACTGCATACTCATCTCATCATTCAGCCCTTCCATAAACTTCTCCTGCTTTGTGGCATCTGTGGCCACATCATATGGGGCATAGCGGTCTAAGTTGCTAAACTCATCCATGTACTGCCCCATAATACGATTTCCGTGGCATAAGTTGCGAAACTCACGCTTATTCATGTTCATAGCTCCAGTTGAGACATGGGCTGTGCGGAAAGCTTGCTAAAAATGATCCCATGTGAAATTGGCTATGGGAAAAGTGGCTGTGTAATTCTCCCACCATGAGCCTGCTGGTCCATCCAATTGATGTGTGGCAAAGCGCACCTTCTCAGCATCTGTGCAACCTGCGGTGGTCAACTCCCTTCCAATCCTGCGGAGCCAGTCATCAGCAACAATCGGCTCGGTGCTACTGGAAAACACCGGCGGATTCAACCTCAAGAAGTGGGCTAAGTTGTCAACTGGAGGTGGTGGCGGTGGGTTGTTGTTGTTGTTGTTGTTTCCTTGGTTCTGAACTATTATCTACATCAAGGCATAACCCACAGGTCCCAGGATCGAAACCTGGCTCTGACACCATCTTGTAGCGACCCGACCCAAATGGATCAAGTCTATGTGCTTAAGTGTCATCCCTGGATCGGTATGCTGACACACACAGTACTTGAAGATTGATAATAGAGGTAAATCACATGAATAAAGTAACGTAAATACTATTATCTCAATCCAAATAGCGGAAGTAACAACAAGGTTGTGGATTCCCATCAACACCAACGACAACGTTGAGTGTAGAAATCATAACCCTAACGTATCACTTACTCGTCGTAAGATAATCCTGCAACATGAGACGTTGCAGCCACAAAGGGTCAGTGCATTGAATGTACTGGCAAATTCACACTTTAGAGCAATGCTGAATAATGGCTATCTCTACATGCATATATGGCTAGTGGAGGCTCTAAGTTTAAGTTTTGCATAAAGCTAATTTTTTCTACAACAAAGCAATATATTTTATTTAACTACAAAGTTGGCTGAAAATTATTGAGAAGGTTCCTCCAACTCAATCCCAAAATAATAATTATAACCCCTCAAATTAATTAAGTAAAGTGATGAGATCAAATCAATAATTCAACTACCAGATACTCAAGATGTCCATAACCGGGGACACGGCTAATCATGATTAGTTTGTACACTCTGCAGAGGTTTGCGCACTTTTACCCACAAGACTCGATCTCCTCCGTTGAATTTCTCGCACCGCATGATGTTTGAGAGACGGATGACCGAGATACAATCTTTCTGGAGAGGTCCCCTTAACCGATAGATAGGCCGGTACACCTACAATCCCCTACATCTGCTAGCCCATCATGGAAAGGATTCCCACAACTTACTCAACTATGCCAGAGCCCATAATGGCTTGTGGCTGCACACGGAAGTTTCCAGCATGAATAATCTTATGATCCCTTTGAGCCTGGGTGGAAAACCGTAGAATGATCACACGGGTACTCTGGGATATCCCAAGACAGCTCTGGATTGCTCCAGGTGCCCAGACAACCACTCGGTGCTCCAAGGTGCCTCAACCAATCCACCCAGATGTGTATTAAAGTAGCCACCTTAAGTTAACCATTATTTAACAACTCTCACATCTGTCATGGATATTGTCAACCAAAGCACGTCTACGAGCATATCATTGCAATATAAGCATAACGTAGAAGTAACTCCCAGGGTTTGATTTAAAAAAGACAATAGGTTCTACCTCATCATCTACTTCCCAAAACCCACATGTTAAGCAGATCCTACTCATGCAATGTTTGAGGGTTGAAACTAATGCATAAAAACTGGGTAATAACGGGATATGATCAAAGTGTTACTTGCCTCGTACTGTTGATGAAGATGATTCACACACATAACTCCTGATAGTTCTACTTGTCACACTCCGGTCAATCTATCGTAAGCAAGCAATAGTAACCACACATAAGCAATCATGCAAAATAAATCGAAGAAAAGATCTCGGAAAACTTCGAAAACAAGAAATTAACTCTTGCAACCAAGAACAATTTCTAACGGTACCAAAATTGAGTGAATTTGGTCTTATCAGAAAGTTTAGGTCAAGAGCTTCGAATAGCAAAAAGAATCAACTGAATCGGAGTTATAAAACTCAACTTATGAACAAAAGAAGTTTGAATTCAAATCTGTTTGAAACCAAATTTTAGACTTCCAAAAACATGTTTAAGTTGATTATCTGGATAGAGGGGATCATAATGAAGAAGTGGGCGTTGGTTTCGTTGGATTTGGATAAGCGAGCAAAAAGGTGTGATCGTTTTAAGATCAGGGACTAATCTATAAATAAAATATTCACGGACGGGTCCCTAGCCGAAATTAAACAGAAAAAGAAAAATCTACCGGACAAACGTCCGCTACGAAAACCTAACGAACGGATTAGTTCGCTTCGAAGAGATAAACAGCGAGCGTTTGCTAAATAATTAAACCAAAAGAAAAACAGATCTAGATTTTCTTAATAAAACCGATCTAGGTTAAAAAACGAACTTTAAAAACAAAATAACGGAGAAGTCATCCATGAAAACCTCAACAATATTTTCACAAAAGTCAAATAAAATAGCAGTCATACATCTTTGAAAGGTAGCAGGTGCATTGCATAAACCAAAAGGCATACGTGTATAAGCAGAAGTTCCAAAGGAACAAGTAAAAGTGGTCTTTTCTTGATCAGGTTGAGAAACAGGTATTTGTGAAAAAACAGAATATCCATCAAGGAAGCAAAAATGTGTGCGCTTAGATAGTCTTTATAGCATTTGATCAATAAAAGGAAGAGGGTAATGATCTTTTCTAGTTGCTTTATTTAACTTTCTAAAATCAATTACCATTCTATAGCCTGTAACAATTCTTTGTGGAATAAGTTCATTCTTATCATTAGGAACAATAGTAATACCTCCCTTCTTAGGGACACAATGAACAGGACTTACCCGTCTACAATCATCTATAGGATAGATTATACCTACTTCCAGAAGTTTTAATGTTTCTGTTCTTAGCACTTCCTTCATTTTTGGATTTAACCGACGTTGGTGATCAACAATGGGTTTAGCATCATGTTCCATATTGATCTTGTGCTGACATAGAGTGGGAGAAATGCCCTTTAAATCATCAAGAGTATACCCAATAGCAGCTCGGTGCTTCCTTAGAACTTTCAATAATCTTTCTTCTTTATGTTCTGAAATGTTAGCACTAATAATAACATGATATATCTTCTTCTCATCAAGATAAGCATATTTCAAAGTGTCTGGGAATTGTTTTAATTCAAACACAGGATCACCTTTAGGTGGACGAGGACCTCCTAGAGTTTCAATAGGAAAATTGTGATTAAGCAGAGGACGTTGTTCAAAGAAAATTTTATCTATTTCATTTGTTTCATGCATATGTAAATCATTTTCATGGTCTAGGAGATATTGTTCTAGTGGATCAGTAGGAGGCACAACAACAGAAGCAAGACCAATTATTTCATCCTTACCAGGCAATTCTTTTTCATGAAGCTTTCTACTAAACTTGGAAAAATTAAACTCATGAGACTCGTCACCACAACTAACACCGACAGTTTATTTCTCACAATCAATTTTAGCATTAACGGTGTTCAGGAAAGGTCTACCAAATATAATGGGACAAAAGTCATATTGTGGGGAACCAAGAACAAGAAAATCAGTAGGGTATTTTATTTTCCCACACAAGACTTCAGCATCTCTAACAATCCCAATTGGTGATATAGTATCTCTATTAGCAAGTTTAATAGTAACATCAATGTCTTCTATCTCTGCGGGTGCTATGTCATTCATAATTTCTTGATATAAGGTATAAGGAATAGCACTCACGCTAGCACCTATGTCACATAAGCCATGATAACACTGATCTCCTATTTTAACTGAGACAACAGGCATGCCAACAACAGGTCTATGATTATCCGTTTTATGGGGTTTGCAATTCTAGCAGCTTCTTCACATAAGTAAATAATATGCCCATATATATTTTCTTCCAGGTGATCCTTAACCATAGCAACACTAGGTTCTACTTTGATTTCTTCATTAGGTTTAGGTGTTCTAACATAACTTTTGTTAACCACAGTTGAAACTTTAGCATGTTCCTTTATCCTAACAGGGAAAGGTGGTTTCTCAATATAAGCAGTAGGAACAACTAGATCAACATTATAAAATATAGTTTCCTCTTTAGCTAGTACCGGTTCTTTAATTTCTTATTTAATAGGTGGGTGATATTTAAACCACCTATCTTTAGGGAGATCAACATGGGTAGCAAATGATTCACAAAAGGAGGCTACTATCTCAGAGTCAAGTCCATATTTAGTGCTAAACTTTTGAAAAACATCGGTATTCATAAAAGATTAAACACAATTATACTTAAGCTTAATACCTGACTCTTTACCTTCATCGAGTTCCCAATCTTCAGAGTTGCATTTAATTCTTTCCGAAAGATCCCATCGGAATTCAATAGTCTTCTTTATAAAAGAACCAGCACAAGAAGTATCAAGCATGCATCGGTCATTACGAGAAAGCCGGGCATAAAATTTTTGGATAATAATTTCTCTTGAGAGCTCATGATTGGGGCTTGAATATAACATTGACTTAAGCCTCCCCCAAGCTAGAGCGATACTTTCTCCATCACAAGGAAAAATTATATATGTAATTCCGATCACGATGAACTAGATGCATAGGATATTTTTTTGGTGAAACTCCAATTTCAATCGATTCCAATTCCAAGATCCAATATCATGGCATAGCCTATACCATGCCAATGTTTTTCCCTTCAAAGATACAGGAAAAAACTTCTTCTTAACTTCATCTCCAGGTAAACCTGCAAGCTTAAACAATCCACAAATTTGTTCCACATATATCAAGTGCATATCAGGATCTTTGGTTCCATCTCCTGAATAAGGATTAGCTAGCAGTTGTTCTATCATACCCGAACGAATTTCATATTCAATATATTCAGTAGGTGCAGTAGGTTGAGGGGTAGCTAATTGTGGTTTCGGTCGAGGTGAACATACCCCGAACAAACCCCTCAAAGGATTGTTTTCCATAGTAACAAGTGAAAATAAATTTCAGCACACTATATAAATGTTTCCTTACCAACTTCCACTTACCAAAGGCACTTCACTCCCCGGCAACGGCGCCAGAAAATAGCTTTGAAGACCCACAAGTATAGGGGATCAATTGTAGCTCTTTTCGATAAGTAAGAGTGTCGAACCCAACGAGGAGCAGAAGGAAATGACAAGTGGCTTTCAGCAAGGTAATGTCTGTAAGTGCTGAAATTGTAGTAACAGAGTAGTTTGATAGCAAGATAATTTGTAACGAGCAAGTAATGATAATAGTAACAAAAGTGCAGCAGAGATAGACCAATCCTTTTGAGGCAAAGGACAGGCCAAAACGGTCTCTTATAATAAGCAAAGCGTTCTTGAGGGTACACAGGAATTTCATCTAGTCACTTTCATCATGTTGATTTGGTTCGTGTTCGCTACTTTGATAATTTGATATGTGGGTGGACCGGTGCTTAGGTGTTGTTCTTACTGGAACAAACCTCCTACTTATGATTAACCCCCTCTCAAGCATCCGCAACTACGAGGAAAGTATTAAGAATAAATTCTAAACATAGCATTAAACTTTTAGATCCAATTGGTCCCTTACGGAATAGCGCATAAACTAGGGTTTAAGCTTCTATCACTCTCGCATCCCATCATCTAATAACTACTCGACAATGCATTCCCTTAGGCCCAAATATGGTGAAGTGTCATGTAGTCGATGTTCACGTGACACCACTAAGGGAATCACAACATACATACTATCAAAATATCGAACACATATCAAGTTCACATGATTACTTGCAACATGATTTCTCCCGTGACCTCTAGAACAAAAGTAACTACTCACAAGTGATAAACATGCTCAATATCATAGGGCCGTGTCATTATGCAATAATGAGCAGGGACTTTGTAAATATAATCATGTAGATTTGAGCAGTAATGTGTAGCCTCCATCGTAGGGCTTGAACCCACATCCACGAGGTTAAGAGCTTTATGCTTTATCAAGTGAGCAATGGACCCTTGAATATAACGGATTAAGACTTGTGTACCTTGAATCATTGATAGGAACAATTGGTAGCCCCCAAGGGACGGCTCATTATGATGTGATGATTCGGGTCTTCAATAAGGCCAATAAAAATGACTTTGCATTAGCCCCCAAGGGCCGGCTCATTATGATGTGATGATTTGGGTCTTCAACAAGGCCAATAAAAATGTCTTTGCATTAGCCCCCAAGTGTCATGGTGCATGCTTGCAGCGACATGAGAATTGCATATTTGATATAATCTCAACTTGAATAATGTAGCCCCCAAGTGCCGGGTCATAAGCCTGCAGCGACTCGGGACTATTCCTTCAATTGTAGAATGAATTATATCTATTTATAAGATAATAGCCATTGCGCTTAAAGCGACTTTGAAAACCTCAATCATAATACTGGTTATTGATAACCATTAAAAATCCAGCCATGTTTGGCTATTTGAAGATTTGAATAATATAATCCGGTTTAAAAACCTCAATCATTCAATATCATCATGAAAATCCAGCCAATTTTGGCTATGAAAGATATGAATATCTTACCAGTTGATAAGTAAATCCGGAGTTTAAATACTCGGCGGCTCTTGGCCGATGGCGACTTAATGCGCATTCATTGTAAGCCGGAATTTTTATGACTCGGCGGCTGATAGCTTTTGAGAAAATCCAAAATGGATAACCCTTTTGAAGCATCAATTTGGATGATGAGCTTGAATTTATATGTCATAATTTTGCAAATCCTGCACAAAGTGTAAATAACATATGCCCTGGCGACTTAATATTGAAAGCCAGGGTGGGTAGCCACCCGAATGCATTCTTATCTTGCACACAAGTAGATCACAAGAATCCTTGGCGGTTTACCGCAGGGCGGGTCATAATGCCCATATAAATAGCCAGGGTTTATAACCAAAGCTGTAATTGAAGATAATCAAATATGACATAGATGATACCTATGACATTGAATCACCTCATTGGTTTAACCAATTCTTGTAGTGAGGGTGGTAACCCCAATCTTGAGTATTTGAGAACTCCTTCCTTAATTTGCCGGATTATGATAATAAACCGTACCAGGATATAATAAACACCGGATTTTCCTTATAACACTGGCGACTTGTTAGTCAAAACCAGACCGGGTTAATGAACACCAGATTATAACTGATCATGTACTGACAACTTGTAGTTGAAAGACAAGCCGGGTCAAGGACGCCGGTTTATCATAAGATATTATGAACCTCAATAAAGGCGAAAAAACTTGGCAAATAGAACTCAAAAAAGAACATGCGAGGCTTTTTACGAGCTGCTAGGCTCCAAATCGAGGCTTTTCATGGGCTGCCAGGCCACTGAATTAACCACTTCACAAATCCTCTTAAGATGGACCTAATCTTTAACCAATCACTGTCGGATTTCGGGTTCCGGGTTCCGGCAGACCCTTGAGGTTCGAACACTGGGGTGCGCGCGGAGATCTCTCCCCTACCAATCTACGTCCGATCCTCTCGTGCGAACTAAGATGAAAATGATGAGCAACACAAGAGACACGAGGTTTATACTAGTTCGGGACACCGTTGTGGTGTAATACCCTACTCCAGTGTGTGGTGTGGTGGATTGCCTCTGGGGCTGATGATGGACAGTACAAGGGAGGAACAGCCTCGCGAGGGGTGTTCGTGAGCTGGTGCGGTGTGTTCTACTTAGTCTCTACTGGGTTTTCTCCTCTCTTTTCCTCTCTTTTTCTCTCCTTTTCCCTCTTGTGGAGGCTAGCTCTATATAGAGAGGCCCTGGGCCTCTCCCCGAATAATTGAGCGGGAAGGGCGCCAACATTTGGCCATTTTGAAGGGGAACATTTAGTACAAGTTATCCTGACCAAAGGTGGTCTTCGGTTGCCAAAAGCACTGGTGATGACGCCGTCTTGGGCTCCACGGTGACCTCCGTCCGGCCGTCCGGCTGGTCTTGGTCTCGTTGCACCAGAATGGTAACCTTTGCCCGATACCTTGGCCTGTGCTTGCCCCCTTTACACCAAAGGGGAAGCAAGGACCCTGCGCAGGCCGGCACCCGCCTAGTGCCTGCCTGGCCTTGATCGTCATGGCTTGCATCATGGGATCCTCGCGAGGTACCCTTGCATTGATCTCTCCGCCTCCTCGCGAGCCTGCCTGATGAGGTCGCTCTTGAGGAAGCTTCCTGTCGTCCGCCCCACGAGGCTCGGCCCCTCGCCAGGGTCTTGAGCTTGGGATGATGAAGATGGGCCGCGCTGGGCCCCCACCTGAGCCACGCCGCAGGCCGCAGGCAGGCAAGTCTAGGGACCCCCGTTCCCAGAACACCGACAGTAGCCCCCGGGCCCAAGGCGCGCGCGGGCTTGGCTTAGCAGAGAAGCAAAGGGGCAAGCGCGAAGCACCGCGGGCCCTAACAGCCTGCGGCCTTGGGCGCCGCGTGGCGGTTGATTGGGCGTGGGCGTCTGCACTTCCCACGACGCCTCGCTAACTGCACGACTTGACAAGTCCTTGCATGCAGAGATATGGGTCATGATTACCTGAGGTCATGGTGCTCGGCGGTTGGCCTTCCCCGGCTATAAGTACGGGGCCGTGTGAGCTTCCTCCGTTCACCCCTTTCTGCTACTCCCTTCTTCTTCTTGGCCACTCGCCGTTCTCATGGCTTCGAAGAGATTCTCGGCCGTAGAGAAGGGAAAGGCCCGCCAGGCAGGGCCCGACTCCCCCCCGGCCAGGCGCGGCCGGGGTCGTCCTCGCAAGCATCCTGCGGTCCCCGCAGCGGCTTCCCGCGGCCACGGAGGCGGTTCCCTGCGCGGTGGTGAGCGCTCGACTATCAAGGGGAGGCATGTCGTGACCGCGCCCCCCCAGGCCGCGCTTTCGCTCGGCGGAGGTGCTGCCGGAGTTCGTCGTGTGGTCGGCGGACCCGACCAGCACCTGGCTCTAGCTCCCCCGCTTCTTCGTAGTTGAGCTCCGGCCAGCGCCCGGTGCGGCTTCTGGCTCCAGGCGGATGGTTGCTGCAGCAGGGCCTTCTGGGCTTCGCTAGAGGTCTCCCCTTCCGGAAATGGGGCCCTGACTCGCGGCTGGCAAATGTTTGCCCGTGCGTGCGGCCTGGGTCAATGGTGCACCCTGCACTTGAAGTTCGATGGCGATGCCACCCTCTACGTGAGGGTGTTTGGGGAAAATGGTCGCCGCGTTGGGTGCTGCCCCGAAGATGGTGACCGCGGCCGCCTTCCCAGCCCCGGCACCGACCAGGATGAAGACAGCGCCAGGCGTGCCGGCGGCGGTGCTCAGGGCTTGCCAAGTTTCGCCAACTCTCCCTCAGGCAGCAACTCCTCCAGCGGTGGCCGTGACCAGCCCCCGCGCCGTCGCGCCCGCCTGGGTGAAGGCAGCGGGTCCACCCGCCGCCGCGCCCTGGTGAGGCGAGAGGAGGCGTCCGCCTGAACCCCAGGAGCAGCTCGAGCTTTTGTTGTAGGTTGGTGTTGGATAGGTCGTGTCCATTTTGTTTCCTTCCTTTCCTGCGTAAGAAGAAGGTAGTACAGGGCCCCGTGGGGGCATGTTAGAACTGTTGCTGTCAAGTGTCGCGTTGCTTTTGCCATTTCTGCACTATGTTTCCGTGCTGCGTGTCCATGTGCGGGAGTCATTTGAGCTTGGTGGATCTTGACGCGGCCCTCGCCTCCGGAGGCTGAGGCCTCGCCGTGCGCTTCATGCCCTGCAAGGATTAGTTAGAGGGGTAACCTTTGGTCCCGGCAGCGGGGCGATCAGCCTAGGTCCTGTGTTTGTGTCGCGATGCCCGTGAGGCATGGACTGGGAGGGGTGCTCCCGCAGAGGACTCAGACAGGAAAGCTCCAGACGATTGGGGCAGAAGACGCTCGCGAGGGCGCCCGCGAACATCCCTCGCGAGACTTGTGCGAGAGAAAACGAGGTGAGTGGATGAAAAAGACATAGAGTCACAAGCCAGGAACGCCAACAACTCCAATAAGACTTCAAACGGGAATAAACACGCCAACTGCAGAAAGCAAATGAAAAAGCCGCGTCCGGCACCTATTCTAGTCTTCAACGTCTTCTCACCAGCGCGGAGCTAAGTGCTGCCACTGGGCGTGGGCGGGAGCCCCCGAGGCCCAAGGGAGGCACTCCGGAGACTCCGGGGCGTGTACAGCCCCACTCATTATTATGTGAGTGTCATGGGCGGCGAGCTTCACACGCGTTTGCCTTCTTCACAGGCACCGGGCCTTTCCCAAAATGCGATAGCTTCACAGGCATTGGCCTTCTTCACGGGCACCGGGCCTTTCCCAAAACGCGATAGCTTCATAGGCATTGGCCTTCTTCACAGGCACCGGGCCTTTCCCAAAACGTGATAGCTTCACAGGCATTGGCCTTCTTCACAGGCACTGGACCTTTCCCAAAACGCGATAGCTTCACAGACATTGTCCTTCTTCACAGGCACCCGGCCTTTCCCAAAATGCGATAGCTTCACAGGCATTGGCCTTCTTCACAGGCACCGGGCCTTTCCTAGGCGCTAGGCCTCGCTCAGGGGTAGAACCTCCGGAGATGTTGAATGTTCCATGCGTTCTGGATGG